>NC_138385.1:25190666-25259823 GCF_054177405.1 Leptonychotes weddellii
CCTTCCCTCATCCCCTCTCCCCTCCCTCCCAGTGGTGCAGTCTGGGCGGCTTCAAAGGCAGCTGCTGCCTGAGGCTGCAGTGAGGCCTCTCAGAACGATGGGGTCCTGGGAGCAGATTCTAGTGGCCTCTTTAGGCCCATAAATGCCACTCAAGCCGCCTGGGTGGGCGACCCCATCATAAGGCTCCCCCGCCGCTTCATCCTTCTCACTAGAGAACTGGACTCTCCCGCCAGGCCCCCCGTTTGCTTCTGTTTACAGAACTCCAAAGAGGGGGGGACTCATACCTGGTTTTTCCTGCTGAGAGCCCCTTCCCAGGCCCGGAGAAATGCGGGAGAAATGCGGGCAGAGTGTGGAGCGGTGCTCGATTCCTTTAAAAAAAATTAAATTCAAAAGCGAGCCTAGATACCATTTTTCTATCTGATTTAATAAGCCTGTTTTCGAAAAAAATACTGGTTTGCACTATCATGTCTGATAAGCACTGAGTAGGAGAACGGGTTTCTTGTCATTTATATTTATGTCACCCTCACATAAGCCTAAATGTGTATAAGTTATAATCTTCCCCATCTGCCTCCCCCGATACATATCTTTGTGGACTAATGGCCTCCAAACACTTACTTTATTACACACATTTGTTATGTGACAGATCTTGCCAACACACCATTTTAAAGTTTATACATGAGGTGGCAAATGTCAGAAATAAATGAAAAAAAAAAATCCCAGTACCTGGCTTGGTTGTGATATTTACACGGAAAATGAAATTTCCTATCTCCAGCTCATGAAAAAACCTTTCTCGGTAGCATATTGGCTTTAAAATATTTTCATTTAATACCTCCACACGCACACTTCCCATTTATCATATGCCTTATAATTTGGCCTAAAAAAACACTCTACTAAGTGGGTATGACACATCTTTTATAGAATGCCGAAAGCACAAAAATTTGTTTTTGTTTCGTTTTTATGTAACTGGTAAGATTTCTTCTGTTGTTCATTTTCCAACTGGAAATATGGATTTTTTCATTGTAAATGCGGCACCTGATGACGGCAAAAAACCAAAACAAAACTGAAGCCCCATCCCTTCCCCGTAATTCCACTCCACAGAGGTAACCCCGGTGACCAGTTGGAGTGGGAAAGGAAGGCCTTCCTAATGATTTTTCCTTTAAGTCCATTCCTTCTCTGGCCAAAATGAGTAATTTCAGTTTCTCTCTGTGCTTTCAGGAGCCTTCAATCGAAGGAAACGAAACTCCATCTATGTCACCGTGACTTTGCTCATTGTGTCGGTGTTAATTCTCACGGTGGGTCTTGCTGCCACCACCAGGACCCAGAATGTGACCGTCGGAGGTTATTACCCGGGAGTTATTGTAAGTATAAAAGGCATGGGTAGGTCTCGGTGGCTGTCTGCCTACCGTCTTTCGGGTTCTACTCTGATGGTTTTCAATTCTGCTCGAGTTTCTAGTGTTTGCTCAGTTTTCCTCCTCGATGTTTCCCTGTATGTGTTGAGAGGGGCAACTCTGGGCCCATTAAGAAGAGTACTGGACTGAGAATCAGAAGAATCTGAGCTCTGTCCCTGATTAGCCTTGTCACCTCATTCTTTAGGACCTTGGTTTTCTGGTCTAGGAGATGTTACTAACTAGCAGTGTTAACCTTAGGCTAAGGTCCTTTTCTCTCGAGGCATCTGCTCTCCTATATATGATAGGGGTCACCTGATCTTCCCGGAAACCTGAGGACAGCTTGAAGCTCTATGACCGACAGCACTGATCTCCAAAGTAATCCTGCACTCCTATCAGGAAAGATATGTGGAATATTTACTTCTAGAATATGTGTATTTATTCATTTATAAGTTTTATGCATGTTCATAAAACATACAAAAATGGAAATTCAAAGATTAGATTAAAAACAATAATTTTAATGCCTTCATACTAACACTAAAATTTCAAAGAATGATATACACTTCACATGAAGTCTGTCATGAAAGGTAATGGCTATAAATCCTTATTTGAAATAGCCCACTAGATAATTTTGAATGATTTTAGCCGACTTATCAGATATGATTAGATTATCATTGGCATCATTTACAGATCTTTTTTTTAATTTGAGTATAGTTGACACACCGTATTACGTTACTTTCAGGTGTACAACATAGTGATTCAACATGTCTAGACATTATGCTGTGTTCACCCCAAGCGTAGCTGTCATCTGTCCCCATACAAGGTGGCATCGTTGTTTTTTAATGTCGATCCCACAACGTAGCCGACAAAAAACTCATCTCCGAGAGTTTTTTGAGAGAGAAGTATCAACTCCGCCATTTTCTTGTGGCTCGCTTCTTCTGCTTACATCATTAGGTCATCTTCAATTTGTGGTTTCCAAAGCCCTTGTCCATTTTGCAGGGACTGGCTTAGTTAAAACTAGATCACACAATCCGGGCACACATTCAATGCCCCACCATCAACATTAACCGGTTGCTGCTTGGATCTTGCCTTCCTCCCCAACAAAGACAGTCCACCTTGTCATCTCACACCGGGGGAGGGCACCAGTGACAGTCTGTTTATTGAATATGTGCAATGCTTAATTTCTTTCTTACTATTTTAGATAAACAATAAATAGGAAACAAGAGTTGGGATAGTTTCTTCCATAGATCAGTGGATTGCTTTAGCCATCCATCCCCATGGTGCATGCAATCCACTCTGGAAACCACTGAACTCTTGACGTACAAAACCTCATTTTATATCAAATCGTCGTGTTGTATACTTTAAACACATACACTTTTATTTGCCATTTATACCTCAATAAATCTGGGGGAAAAAAAGAGAAGAAAAACAAAAGAACAAATATGAACCTCGTTCGGATCTACACACACTGCTCTTGAACCCAAAAGCCTAACTCTAGAGGTTGGATCATATTTCGCTCTCAATCGTATGACTTCCCAATTATAATTTGTAATTAATTGTAGAGAGCAGGAAGGAAGTTTAGGACGATTTTTTTTTTTTAAGTACAGCAAAGAGGTCAGATGTATTTATGTTGTTGGTTTTTTTCTTTTTTCTTTTCCCTTTTTATTTATTTATTTATTTATTTATTTATTTATTTGGAGAGGTGGGGTTGGAAAGAGGAGTCAAGGGAGAGGAAAGGATTAAAGATGGATGCCTTTGACAAGCCCGCGCTGTGAGTGACCAAGCCTGACGGGGGTTGCCTAGGCCACGGGTTCCACAGTGAGCCTCCTCAATAGCCCTGGCTGGCCAGACTCATGCTGCACCTCCCACCTCCCGGGAGCTGAAGGCTGCCCAGGAAGTTCCTTCCCGGCTCTGGGGCTCTGGGGCGGGCAGGGCTCCCTCCAGCCAACGGCAGGTGTCCCACAGACACCGTTCGGTGCCCTCTGTTAAACATGTGATGTGAGAACTCACCCAGTCCACTTCCTGTGGTGAGGCAAGAAACCATTTGTCAGCAGAATTGGGTTTTATTTTTAAACACAAGCAAGGGGGGCTGGTGGTGAGGAGGAAAGGGGAGGTAAGATTGCACTTTGGTGGCTTGGAAAGGCGATTTATAAGGTCTGTATGACTTTGCGTGCTTCAGGTAGCTGCATTTCGTAAAATATTTCTGACGGATGAGCAAATGCTCAAGCCAAGATTCAGAGTCTCCATGGGTGAGGATAAGGTATTTTCCATGTCGTTTAAGAATAGAGCTCCTCTTATTGTAGAATGATGACTATGAGCCTTCTCCATAGAATATGGGCCCGTGGGTGGCTAGGTTGGAATACATTAACAAAGGAAGGAGGGCTTGTGATTGTTGTTATTCGGGTACCTGATGTTCAGCTAGCCAGGAAGTTGAAGCAGTGGGGGCGTGTGTCTGTGTTTGCGTTTCACTAAAAGCTAATATGGAAATGTTAAGAGGAGAACCATCCCTAAAGGACAGTGTGCCCCATGGTTTAACCTTTAAAAATGTGCTCTTGGAGTTCCTGTAGATTGTTTCTTTAAAAAGGGGTTTTAATTATCGAAAGTGAATGGGGAAGATTGCAGACTGAAAAGCGGAAAAATGCATTTGGGTTTAGAGGTCAGATCGCGGTGTAACAAATACAGTGACCCAGGCCTGAGAAATCCAGATTTATTCGGGAATGGGGTGCTTTTGCTAATCGAATCGTTTAGTTATTAGAGAGGTAGATACTATATAAATTCTAAGCCAATGGTTTCCCCGCCTTGATGTGCATAAGAATGACCTGGTAAAGGCGGCGGTAAATGGGGGGGGGGGTGTGAAGAGGGAGGATGCAGACCTCAGCTCCCTACCCCCCAAAGATTCTGATCCAGCAGGTTCAGGTAGGGCCCGGGAACCTGAATTTCCTTTTGATTGAAAAAGCAATACACATTGAATCTGCATTTTAATAAATACCCCCAGGAGAACCTAATTCAAGTCAACCAGCAACCACCTGGAGAATTAAAACCCAAGAAATAAAATATGCTCAGAGATAAAACCAGCATGAACATAGTGGGGCATTTTAAGACTCCACACTGGCAGATTGGTCACTTTGAATATAAAGGATCCTTGTATAGAAATGTGAAAAATTTCAGGCTACTTGGAGCTCTGCTCTTTTGGAGTTAACTGCAAAAAAAACCAGAATCATCCTAAACTTCCTTTCTGCTCTCTCCAATTAATTTGCTAATTAAATGTGTTAACAGTACATGAGAATTTAAATTTTCAAAACAGACAAATTAGGGAGCAGTTATTAGATTAAAAGAAGAATTACCATACCTACAACCCATTTAAATATTGAGATCTCAGGCATTTTAAAATATAATTATATTTGCACAGCTCAAACTCATGTGAAACTTTTCTGGGGCATATTTATTTTGCCAAGCGAGATGCCCTTGTACAGTGAGGTGCATTATAATCGAGCATAAGCTACTCTCTCTGAGCTAGAATGTGGTACCAACATCCTAAGACACACGTACACACGTGCATCTTTAAAGACGTGCTAATCTGTACAAGCTGAACTTCGCAACTTTTTAAAAATGAAAACCGATAAAGAAAGACAAACTGGCTTAGGATTTTTACTGTCCTCGAGTGTTCGAGGCGTATTCCATTCCAGAAGAGTTTTCGGTGAAGTTTCTGCACCGGAGACCTAAAAAAACAAGAGGCTCCGTTGTTGTTGTATAAAGCTGAAAAAGGCAGGAGGGAGAGCCTGCTTCTTCTCTGTAACACTTTAACCTTAGATCCAGAATGAGGCCTTTAAATGTGTTTCCCCAGCAACCCACAAGATGGGGTTGGCCACCTGATCAGCGTGGAAATCCTTTCATTCTTGCACCCTCTCCCCAGCTGTTGTACTGCTAAGCCCATACCAGCCTGGGTTTCCTTTCAGGAAAAATAAATAAATAAAAATAAGAGTTTCAGCTCTGTTTCCAAGGTGCGACTGTGTGTGTGAGTTCATTGAAAAATTATATCAGAGTTACCGTGGGATAGTAGGAGACTGAGACAACGGGGATCGTCCGAGGCAATAGCCCAGAAACTTTCTTTAGGCAAGTGTGGCTTCAGCTTCACATGTGAAGACTCTTGATAAATCCAACAAAGTTTAGATTAAAGAATCGACTGCTAAGGAAACATACGGGGTTCTGGATAGTGGGATTTTGTGTTTTACTGTGAATTAGGCAGAAATTTTGTCCACCTCTTGTTGAAAATATTCCTAAAATATAAGCTCATTCTAAAATAATGTTCCTACCTTAGGAAGTACATTTCAAAGATGAGACTCGAATCCGGATTTGCTAAATCAGACATCTAATGCCAGAAAGTTCTAACTTTCATTGGCTCCCTGTTGCCTCCTTAGCTTTGTCATTCAGGGCTCACTGAAGATGCCCCTGGCCTGGTCTCCCATTCCCCCTCTTTTTCCAAAATTGTCAGTTCCTGCCCTGAACACAATTTGGGTTTTCCTGCCTTGCTGCTGTGATTTTTCATTGTTCACCCTGGTCTGGAATGTCCTCCTTGCACTCTCTCTCTCTCTGTTGACCCAAATGCTCTGTTCTATCCCAACTTAAAGACGTGGCTGGGGGCGCCTGGGTGGCTCAGTCGTTAAGCGTCTGCCTTCGGCTCAGGTCATGATCCCAGGGTCCTGGGATCCAGCCCCACATCGGGCTCCTTGCTCAGTGGGGAGTCTGCTTCTTCCTCTCCCTCTGCCTGCCGCTCTGCCTACCTGTGCTCTCTCTCTCTGTGTCAAATAAATAAATAAAATCTTAAAAAAAAAAAAAAGACATGGCTGGGACGTTTTTCAACTGCAGGGGTCCGCAGTGGTGTCTACCATCTTTGAACTCCCTACCATAGATTTCTCCTACTCATGGTTCCAGAAAATACTTAACATCCTCCTTTACAGCATCTGTTGGGCCATATTCTTTGACTGTGTTTATACAGGCCCACCATCCCTTATCTGAATCCTTGGGTCAGATGTGTTTGAGAATTTAGACTTCTTTTTTTTTATTTTAGAAAGATAATACAGTGCATATGTTGCCTTATCTAACATCCCAGTGGGGTCTTGAGGAAAACCCCATAATCAGCTCCTTCATATCTCTCTAATAAACTGAATTTTATACTAAGTGGATAAAGATTATAAAATAATCTCACATCAGTTCAAGGTTTTACCACCAAGTTAGTTACAAAAAAAAAAAAAAACCCTTTTGGTTTTAACAGCTTTGTGGATTTCAGGATTATGGGAAGGAATTGTGGACCAGTTTACCTAATTATAGCTTCTTGAGGCCGAGTCTCATTGGTCGTAGTCTCATTGGTCATGGTATCATATCCACCCCCCCCCCCACTTCTGGTCTCCAAATCACAGATCTAGCACAGTCCCTGCTGCAGAGTCGATGTCCAATTAACATGTATTGAATGACTAATCCTTCTGAGCGTCAGTGCTGGGTGTCTGCAGCAGTGAATGGGAATCAGCATAAGTTACAGAGCCCAGTCCAAAAAGAGCCCTTAAATCTGACTTTGATTTCCAGTGATTTGACTTTTTCTTCAATGAGTGGAGGGCAGCCAAAACAAAGCAAGTTGGTTATTTATTCAGGTAATGGGGAATCAAGATGGAGGTCCAAAGGTCTGCACTTCCCATGATTCCATGCAGTTCTCGAGGGGTGACCACAGAGCTTACCTTTCTGAGGCCTCAGGAGAGTAAACAGTTGATTAGAAGCAACTGCCCGCTTTCAGGAAATTCTGTTGATTTGTCTTTTTTTATTTTCAACCCCTCAGTTCTTCCTCAAATAGGACTTTTCACTCCATCCTTGCAGGGAACTTCTTTCCTGGAGAGGGAGGGACAGTGACAAAGGTCACTATTCTACAGCACAGTGTGGCTGAAAGAGCATCAGCTGTAGGTCAGGGGACCTGTGGGCTAGTCCTGGCCCTGTCATTAGCTTGCTATATCCGGGGATAAGTCCATACAGTTCTCTAGGCCACCATTTTCCTGTCTATCCAATGGGAATGGTATCAGCTCCATTAAACTCCATAGCGTTACTGTGACCAAAATGGAGAGCACATGCTTCTTTAAATTCAAATGCTTTTCAAAAGTACGGTAGTTTCAGCAACGCTGGTGAGTTCATCAACCTATCATCCAGGTGAGTGAATTCTTCCAGCCATGACTCAAAAGATACTAGTTCCCTGCCTGGCGAACTCTACCTATCTTTGACCCCATATTTAAATATCTCCTCCTCTGTGAAATCTTAGAACTACCACTTACTTATCATCCTACCTTATGCAAGTCACACCACATGCTTTATTTTTTAAATTTTATTTATTGGAGAGAGACAGAGACAGAGATAGCGAGAGAGAGCAGGAGCAGAGGGAGAGGGAGAAGCAGGCTTCCCGCTGAGCGGGGAGCCCGATGCGGGGCTCGATCCCGGGACTCCGGGATCATGACCTGAGCCGAAGGCAGACGCTTAATCGACTGAGCCACCCACCCAGGTGCCCCCCCACACACTTTATTTTTAAAAAATTTTTTTATTTGAGTATAGCTGACACACGATGCTACCTTAGCTTCAGGTGGACGACATGCCGATTCCTCCTCTGTATACATTATGCCGTGCTCCCACCCGTCAGCATACGACGCGATTACAATTCTGTTGTCTATATTCCCCATGCTGTGCCTTTTCTTCCCATGACTTCTTCATTCCATAACTGGAAGCCTGTATCTCCACGCCCCTTCGCCCATTTTGCTCACGCCCCCACCCCCCTCCTCTCTGGCAACCATCAGTTTGTGCTCTGTATTTATAGGTCTGATCATGCTTTTTGTTTGTTTGTTCATTCATTTGTTTAGTTTTTTCAGATTTTACATATAAGTGAAATCATACGGTATTTGTCTTACTCAGTCTGACTTACTTCACTTAGCATCATACCGTCTAGGTCCATCTGTGATGCCACAAGTGGGAAGAGCTCATCCTTTTATGGCTGAGTAATATTCCACGGCATATATATACACCACATCTCCCTTATCTCTTCGTCTATCAGTGGACACCTAGGTTGCTTCCATATCTTGGCTATTATAAATCATGCTGCAATAAATGTAGGGGTGCATAGATCTTTGTGAATTAGTGTTTTCGTTTTTGGGGGGTAAATACCCAGTAGAAGTCACACTACACACTTTATCTCATTCCATCCTCACAGCAGCCCTGTGTGGTAGTTACCATTGTGATGCCCATTGTATAGATGGGGAAACTGACGCACAGAGTGGGTATGGGCCTCGCCCAAGGTCACACAGTTTACAGGTAGCAGGGCCAGGGATGTAGTACAAAATGAATTATTCTCTTCTCCTGTAGCACTATGTTTACCCTTTCCTGTGGTCCTTAACCCACAGTCTGTCTCTCCTTCACTGGACTATGAACTGCTGGAGAGCAGAGGTCATGTCTTATCATCTGACACAAGCACTTAGTGAATATTAGAAAACCGAATGCATCAGAGTGGATTCAAATGGAATAGAAAGAAAGGGAGGGAACTGGATGAAGTAACTGGCTAACCTGGGACTTCTAGTCCCGAGTGCCTTGTCTTTCCAGTCCATTCCACGAGGCTTCAGCCCACCTCTTCTGGCCACCATCATCAGGGAGTTATTTGAGAGCGCCAGGAACGACAAGTGTTTTCGTTTCCCGTCTGAAGGCCAAGACTGCTGTTGGGGTTCAGGCGACATTAAGTGACTATCTGTGGAAACTGATCAACTGCTCAGTCAGAGGACTTACGTTCCATGTAAGAAGCTGCCTCCGACTTTCTCTCAATCTCCCCGAGTGGTCCAGAATGCCATAAGCACAGACTATTCATGGAATTCTTCCTGAAAAATAAAAGCTGTGGAATACATTGGAGGCGGGGGAAAGAGAAAACATGAAGGTCTCTTATGAAATCGAGCAAACAATGAGAGGACTTTCCAGCTCAAATTAGTTAGAGCTGCTCAAAAGTTAAATGTCTTCAAAAATAGAAATAACCACGGGAACAATATTTACTGAGTACTTACTGTGTGCCAGGCACTGTGCTAAGTTCTTTGAACGTACCATCCTGGTCTGTGCTTGCAAAAGCCCCACGAGATAGCCACTAGAGTCCCCATTTCCCAGATCAGGAAACTGAGGTTGAGAGAGGCCAATCCGTCTGTTCAAGATCCCACAGACAACGGCGGAAGAGCTGGGGTAGGAAGCCAGGCTGGTGTGAGTACCAGGTTTTAATCAGTATACTTTATGACAACACATTTCAATTACATTTAAAATAAGAGCAGGCGGGAGACGGGCAGAGTTTAACTGTTGAGTGAGGATGTTCTCAGTGGCGTCTTGGGTGGTGCGGGATATAACCCTTGTGCACGTCGGCTTCTATTTCCCCCAGAGGGGTTGCTGGCTGAGTGGCCCTGCAGAATGAGTCCCTGGAAATCTGTATTCATTCCTTCCCTTCAAGCCCCCTTCATGCCCTTTCATTCTTGGGTTTCTGAGACCAGCACCCAGTGCCCCTACGCTGCCCCACCTCACTTCTGCCCGGCCCTCGGGTCCATTAGATTTCCAAGTTCAGCTGTAAGGCTTGGGGGCCTCAGGTGGAAATAGATGCCCCTGTTAGCCAAGGTAAGGCTGCAGAGGGCAACCCGGACCATTAGTGAGGCTAAGGAGACCTGTAACTACATCACCGAGCTTGTGTTAAGATTTATTGGTCCGTGCTCACCACTTTTTACTTATTGCATTTTTATCCCCACCGACAGCCGTCGGTTAGTGATCGTGTGCGGCTGAGCCTGGCCGACTCAGTCCACTAATGGCAAAAGTGAGAGGAAATGGGACCTGCTACAGCGAGCCATCATCCCAGCCACTTAGACAGGGAGATTGTTTTTTCAGGGCTTTACACGGCCATTTCTGTTCACCCTCTAATGAATGCTTTCTGTCCATAAATGAAGCAGAGATGGAAGAAGAGGTGACTAAGTGCTAACGTAAATTGCAGTGGGTCAGCCACAAATACAGGCTTTCAAAAAATAGGGTTTGGTTTTGTTTTTTTTGTTTTTTTTTTTTTTTTTAAGTCTAGGTTAAGGTACTTGCTGATCTCTAAAGTACTTCCTGGGTTTGATTAGTGTGCCAGATGCATCAAAAATTGCTATTTCAAATCTTTACTTTGTAATCCATGCATCAGAGTAGACGGTCTCCTTTCAAAAAAAAAAAAAAGAAAAAGATAAAGATCAGACTATAACGCGTGCTTTTCACCGTCGTATGTCTCGTACTGACTCACCAGTCACGCGCTAGGTAATAGATATTGACACTGAAATAGGCAGGCTCTGAAAAGCTCTGGTTGACCTTTACTTTGAATTTTTGGGCACATGAGTTTCTTTTTAGGTCTGATTCATTTCGACAAGGCAAAATTGACAAATGGTGGGAGAAATACTTTTATTGAACACGTCGTCTCTGCGTAACAGCCGCATGTGTCATATCAGGCCTTTTTCGTTGTCCTGAATCATATCCAGGAGCGGGATATGATTGCGTGGGCAGGCTGATCACCTTCTCACATGCTATGTTTGCCATATTGCTTTGCAGCTCGGCTTTGGATCCTTCCTTGGAATCATCGGATCAAACCTTGTTGAGAACAAACGGCAGATGGTAAGTTTTCACCGCTATAGAATCGTACTCTTCCTCTGAAAAAGCTCAATATTTATACGGATAAGTAACACACTTTTTAAGGTTGCCCAGGTCGGGCCCCAAAAGCAAATGCCCCTTTGCCTTTTCTCCTCAGCCTCCAGGGAACTTATTCTAAAGTGACCCCGTGGTATGGGACTTGTTCCTGTCTTGCCTGACCCTCCCTCAGTGCCCTAGTTAGTCTCCTTAAGTCAAAGAGATAGAATATTCTGGGTCTTGCCCTTTGCTTTCCTCCTCCCTCTCTGATGCATAACCTTTGGGGAAAGTTTTGCAGAGGGTTCCTGCCTTTTAGGATATTACACTTGTAAATCAAGATGCCCTGGGGGGTGGTCAGATGGTAGACTGATTAGACTCACCCAGTACAAGCCTCTGTGGCATCTAGACCTTGATAATGGGGTCTATTTAACAGCAAGTTTAATCAGATAAGGTAATAGCTCCAGGGACAGAGAACTCTAACCATCCATTCTCCCCCAGCAATGTGGGAGATTCCCTCAGGGGAGCACTCAGCGCTCTCTTCTTCCATTTCACCTGGACTCCCCGCCTCCCCCCCCCCCCAGTCGTGTTTGCACTCCGGGCTTACATTATTCAAAATAATGGGGGAGTTTTAATTGTAGAGCTGATCATCGCATAGCTAATAATGCCAATTTCACGACAGCGTTCATCCATTATTTACCAATTCTCTGTAGTGCTGTGAAGTGAGATTGATGGGGAGAGGCTTCTGAACAACTCCTGAAGGAGAGAAGTATTTCCTCCTAGCCTGCTGAGGAGGGAGAACCTTAGGGTAGCCTTGACTTTGATTTGGTTTTGCCCTGGAGAGCAGTTTAATGCCGTGCTATTTCCCCCTGTTTACCTCCAAACACCTCAAGGAAGAAAAGGACTGATTCCGTCTCCTTCTGAGGGTCGACCCCGGGCAGATGGTGGGTTTAGGCGGCCCCCGCCCCCCACCCCCTGCCCCTGGAAGCACCTTCCTCCACATCGGCTTGTAGTATCTCCCTTGTAACGGAAGCCAGATTATTAGGAAAATCTTGTTATCTAACATGATCAGAGTATAGGGCAGTCTGGTGCAAGCAAACATTTTTCTTAAAAATTTTTGTACGTACTACACAGAGTTGATCGGTTCCAGAGACTTCCACCCTTGTGAGAGGTCTTTGATATCTAAATCTTAATAAGTTGAATGTTCCTTCTTCAACCATGCAGAAGGCCAGGTGGGGTTGTGTGGGGCCTCAGAATCGTCCCTGTCTTCATCACTGCCCATGGCGAGGGGTTGAGAAGAACACTGGACCGGGAGCTGGTGGGCACCGGGCTCTTCTGTAGACTGGATGGGGACCCTGGGCGCACCCACTACCCCTCTTTGAGCCTCCGGCCCCACAATAAATAAAACGGGTGGACTACACGACGTCAAATGTCCAACATCTTTCGGAGTCTGAGGATGGAGGAGCCACAAAAATTCCTCCACGGGGGTAGGATATTCCTCCACAGACAGCCTGCTCGGTATCAGCAAACTCTCCTCTTGATCGGGTGTCCACAGACTCACGGGGTGAATTTCTTAGCTTGCCCTGAAAATGTAAAAAATGCCTTCGGGGGGCCCTACCCCTCGTCCCACTCATCCTGCGTGACTGATGAAAAGCACCCCCATGGGGCGGCAGGCCAGAGTTGGGCTTTGGCTGGCATTCTCTTGGGGATCCTCTAGGCTCCAGGAACAGCAAGAGTGGAAGGCTAACAGACACTTGTGTTTTGTCCCCCCCCCCCCCGCAGCTGGTGGCTTCTATCGTCTTTATCAGCTTCGGTGTGATTGCGGCCTTTTGTTGTGCCATTGTGGATGGGGTCTTTGCTGCCAGACACATTGTGAGTACTTTCAGGCCCGGGTCAGAGGACGCGTGCAACAGAGCAAGGCTTTGTTGAGTGTGTGCGGCGGGATGTGTGTGCTATAGGGCCGTGACAGTACAGAGGAGGGGGAAACAGGATCCCTGTCTCAGGTTGCTGAGCGTCAAGATGAGGACCCCGCTGGACCCCCGGTCAGCTAGAGAACCGGGGCTAAGCTGGGGGCATAAACTCTAAGTGCCGGAGCATTTCTCTTGGGCTCCAGTGGCCAGGAACAGGCTTCCCTGCATCGTCAGCCTTTGACATGCGAGTGAGATTTGGAAAGGCAGAAGCAAGGGCACTGGGGCCAGGGGAAGGGCCTTGGAAGTGACGCTGGGGACAAGGAGGGAGGGAGAAGCAGGAAGGCCTATGAGTTCTGAGGGCCTCGGAGGTTTCAACAGTGACAGGAACAGGCCATGAGGACAGAGTCACCTCTTCTCAGATTCCTGAACTTTGCTGTCCCTACAACGGGGGTTGGCGTTTAGTGATGTGATTGGGGTCCAGAAAAAACCCCAGTGCTAGAAGCTTCCACTCAGAGCCCAGTCCTGGCGTTTAGGGGCCAAATCCTCAAAGCTGCCCCTTGAGGAAAGCCATTTGACTCCTGAAGCCCAAACTTGGGCTCTTCTCCGAGGAAGCCTGGGCTTCAGGGCATTCCCATGTGGCTCTCCACAGGAGCCCTCGCCCCTCTTTTAGTACTTTCCATTCCACACTATTCCAGACAGTGCCTATGACCCATAGTACTTTCAGGGTTTCATAAAAATATTATCCTTTCTTTTCAAATCAGTAGACAAGCGATGAGCTTTTAGGTCAAGGAGAAGTTTTCGCATATAAATATATTTGTCTTTATAACAATGCAGTCATTCGATATAATTAAAATAAAGAAAACATAATTTTCAATATCTTTTAATGGAGAGAGGGACCCACAAAAGCAAAAGTGCCTAGGTCCCAGGGAGGTCATAACATAGCCCTGATCAGGCCCAAAACCAAAATCAAAAGCGAGCCACCACAGCTTACCGGGTCCTCACAACAGACACAAATACTCCTTTTATTCCTACTGAATCAGCATGGAAAATGAAAGCATCTCAGGAGTTAGCTGGAAATGTTTTGTTTTCCAAAACAGCCAATTGAGGGCAAAATTGTATTATCAGAATCTTCTGTGGATCGATGACATTGGCAAATAGTGCAGGTCATCCTGAGGCATGAGTATGGTTGGATCTGGGGAAGGATGATCTGTGACATTGTTATCTCAATTCCCACTTGCTCTTGGACCCCCCTCTCCGGCGTAAGAGTCAGTCCTTCGTTTGCCAAGATTAGAGGAACTCATGCGGTCAGTGCTGCCCCACAAACAGTCTCTGAACTGGTGTCTCAGGAGATAATTTCTGGGCAGGGGGCAGAGTCAGGGGTGGGAGAGAGAGGCTCTTGGCCCAATTTTCTTTTCAGGGCCAAGAATTTAAAGGTAGGCCCCGATATCAGACCCACCCTTTTGGATTTTAGCTGAGGGCAGCCATCTTCTTCATCTTTTCTTTCTTAAAAAGGCCGATGACACATTGGGAACTTGTGACATCCACAAGCCTACCACCCTCACATAGCAAGTCTTAGCATTTCTGCATATTACCCTCTGAGCACACACCTGTTTGTGTAGCTGGTTACAGCCAATCACAGCATGCGTGCTACTTTGCATTCAACAGGAGCCATCTTAATAACAATAATGCCTTGTTTTTGTGGAGCGCATTTAGCTTTTCAATGTGGCTTCCCATCTATTATCTCATTTGAGGCCCACAGCAATCCTGTGAGATATGTAGGGCAGGCATTATTATCCCCATTTGACAAGGAGTATTCACTCTGAGGCAGTCTCCATGGTAACAGAGGCCTAGTGGCCAAGAAGCCTGCAGTAGATTTTGATGGCATCATGAGCTAAAATGGCTTCCTCCTTTTCCCTCCTCCTCCCACTCTTGATGTGTATTTTTTTTAAACAGCTTTATTGAGATATAGTTCACATCCCGTATAATTTGCCCATTTAAAGTGTACAGTTCAGCGGGTTTCAGTATCTTCGCTGTTACGGGCAAACCATCACCACATCAGTTTTAGAAGGTTTTCATCATCCCCCCCAAAGAAACCCCGTATTCGGGGCTTTCACCTCCCTATGCCCCATTCCCCTCAGCCCTAGGCAACCACGAGGCTACTGTTCCTTCTCTACGGATTTCTCTATATTAATTAACCTTTCATATTAATGGAATCATGTAATATTATGGTCTTTTGCGACCTGACTTCTTTTTATGTAGTATGATATTCTCGGGGCTCATCCATGCTGTAGCTGCATTTCTTTTTATGGCCTGATATTATTCCATCATATGGATATACCACATTTTGTTTATCCATTCACCGGTGGACATTTAGGTCATTTCCAGCTCCTGGCTTTTACCAATAATGCTGCTATAAACATTCATGTACTGTGTGGCCACATGTTTTCATTTTCCTTGAGTATATACCTAGGAGTGGAATTGCTGGGTCATATCATAACTATGTTTACCCTTTTGAGGACCTACCAGACAGTTTTCCAAAATAGCCACACCATTTTGCATTCCCGCCAGAAGTGTAGGTGCGAGAGTTCTAATTCCTGCGCATCCTTGCCGACTCTTGGTATCTGACTTTTTAATTCTAGCCATCCTGGTGGGAATGACGTGGTACCTCGCTGTGGTTTTGATTTGCATTTCCTTGATCCTCCTCCCATGTTTTTTTGATCACTGGCCTCCATCAGAGGCAATGGGGAAAAATCCAGTTATATTTACTGGAAGTTTCCTCTAATGACCACCTACCTATCTCTGACTCCAGGCCCTCGGCACTTCCTACAGTTAGTGGCCTACAGTAGAGCATTTGATTCAGGGATTTGGGGTAAGGCTGGATGAAACTTTAAGAAAACCTTTCTGCTTACCCTGTACCTATCCTATGATATCTGCCAGTCCTCACTGATACCCAGAGAGTTTAGAGGAAGAAGGCTTTATTGATGTATGGTGATATCTATGAAAGGCACTTTTGTGCCCTAGCACCACTTGGGTGGCCTGAAGCCAGTCTTTTCTTTTCCTTTCTTTCTTTCCTTTTCTTTTTTTTTTTTTTATAAATAATGTATTTTTTAAAAGATTTTACTTTTAAGTAATCTCTACACCCAACGTGGGGCTCGAACTCACAACCCCGAGGTCAAGAGTCACACACTCTACCCGCTGAGCCGGCCAAGGTGCCCCTAAGCCCGCCTTTTCTGTTGTTGGAGTCCTTCAGCACCATCTTGCCCTGTCCTTTGACCTGGGGGCGTGTGTGCTTCCTCGCAAGCCCTACCCTTCTTACACACCCCTCTAAAGGTGTCTTGTTCCTTCTCTCGGTTGTCTCTTATTTCCTTCCCTTCCCCTCCCCCTAACACGGCCATTAGCCAGCTGGGAAAGTCGCTTTACCTTCTTGGGTCCCAGTTTCCCTCCCTTCAGTCACCTCCCTAAGGGAGCCTGGCACAGAGTAGCCTCTCACCGTGAAGCAACTTTCATTTCCATCTCTTCACTCCGCAATTGGTAGCCCTTCAGATTAAAAAGGTTGCCAAGGCCGAGCTGAGTGACTTTTTCCTACCTCCCGACGGGGGCTCAATGCAGATTAGCCACCAAAGGCAGCGCATGGACAACCACCACGTGTGACCGGGTCTGTCTTCATTTAGTTGGTGGCTGAACGCTTTTTGCACATCAAGCCTCCCCTTCCCCAAGATAATAGGGGCCTCCGCTCTTCCCCAAACACGGAAGATAAACCCTGCTGAGTACGAACACGAGCACCTTCATTCCTCCCCAGCCTGACTCCAGCCTAAGCCAACATTGAACAGACAGGACGTTTCACAGAAAAACAGCTGATGGGAAGTCCTAGGTCCTTGATGGAGCTGGAGGCTGGGAGGCTGGAAGCCCTTGGGTGCCAGGAACAGGAGATGGCAAATCATGGGTGGGAAAAGCAGCCACCGGGGTTATTGAAAATGGTGAGCAAAGTGGGGGCAGGAGGGAGGGTGGTTTGGCCAAACCCCACAGGTCATTTTGCGTAAACTGCTTGTCCCACCCTAGCCTGCTTTTGGCCAAAGCCTCCTACCCCTTGGGGGATGTTTAGCATCACCCCAGAAGTGAACAGCATCCCCTGCCTACAAGTTCCCGGGCAGCGCTGGATCGTGTCTGTCTGTTCTACCCCAACCCCCACGCCTGAGAGCTCCCTCACCAGGAAGCTGGCCAAGCCAGGAGGGTAAGTCAACTGTCCTTGAGCCCCATGTTAGTCTTCTGGGCTTTCGCAGTATTTTTGGAGGTCACGGTCTTTATCTAATCTGTGTAGTTGAGTGAAAATGGCTCATGGTTCAGCTGAGTTAAAATCTACAGCAGCCTCCGTAGCTGCTCATCCCCCCTGGGGCTTGCTTCCTGAGCTCTTCCTTCTGGAAACACTGTGGCAAGAGTTCTGCATCTTGTTCCCTGGGGGCTCTTGGGAAGAAGATGAAGACTAGAAATAAAAGAAAACCAGAGAGGAAATTTCAAGGAACCGATTTCTCAATCAGTTTCCTAATTTGTCATTAACCAAGTGGCCCAGTGGAAAGCAGTTATGAGAACATTTGTATCTAATCCTCAGATTCTCGGGCCCATAGATGGGCAGCTTTCAGAAACTAACCCGACCCACTGCCTGCTCGTGTGTGTGTGTGTGTGTGTGTGTGTGTGTGTGTGTGTACGAGCATGCGCGCGCATTTTCAAATCTTTTATTACCAATCAGAGCGCTTGCTGCTTTGTTTTCCAAAACCCAAACTCTTTGGTTTGCTGTTTCCCTTTCCAGGATCTGAAACCACTCTATGCTAATCGGTGCCACTACGTCCCCAAGACATCCCAGAAGGAAGCTGAGGAGGTGAGCCAGAATGAAGCTGCATGCCTTACCTTTTGGGAAAGTCTTCTGCTCTGCCTGAAACCCCCTTTCTTTTACTCCTTTTCACGGGCCTAAGGCTTGCCACTAGGTGTCTGTAGTTGATTTGTTCAGTGGGTCAGAGCACAAGTCTAATGAGGCCATGGTCATAGGTTGGAACCTCACAAGACCTAATCAGATTTACTTTGCTCTGTGGCCACGGGCTACCCCTGTGACCCCAGCAGGCAGCCTCTCAGTGTGTGGCTTCGATCCCAAGAGGGACAGATGAGTACAGAGGCCACAGGGCAGGCCCCTCCCCCGGCTCTGCAGATGATGGTTTCGTTGCTTGGATTCGGTGCCCAGCTGGAAGAAAAACAGAAGCTCCACCAGAGCCCTGGGTCTGGACTAGGGAGGCAGAGCCTGAGTCCCACACGCAAGACAATTCGGGAAGCCAAATGAGGGTCACTGAGAAGCCTGGGCCACTTTGCCCGGCAACTTCTCTCTCTTGCCCCAGCAATCCTTGCGCTCCATGCGCCTCATGCAGAACTAGAGGCAGTGGGCAGTGAGGTGAAGCTTGGCCCCGGGTCATTTTCAGAAAGTGACCCACCCACTGCCTGCTCAGCGTGCACACAATAATCACCCCCCAACCCAGAGAGCCCTTGAATGGGAAACTACCATTCGACATAAAATACAATGAATGGTGCCCTTGGAGCTCAGCAAAGCGATGGCCTTGCTCCCAAAGCACCAGGGCAAATACTTCTATTACGGCTCTGCCTTTCACCTGTGCCCCCCCCAACACGCTTCCCCCTGAACGCAAATTTGCCATTTTTTCTAACTATCCTCTGGTTCAAAGGGAGGAGTAGAAACGTGTGTGTGCCGACAGCTTATCAGAAAGGCAGTGAGCATTTGCATGAAGGACCCGATATAAAAAAAAGTGCCTGTTTACCACGAATATTCTCTATAACACAGTGAAACGCATTCACAAGCACTTCATTGCATCCATACGGGGAAGGGAGTCTGGAAAAGTTCTTGAAAGACGGTAAATGGAAAAATCAATGTTTTAAATTGTTTGCAAACTCGAGATGTGCACAAATGTCATTGCTGTTCTCTTGATTTCGTGCTGAGCGCTTTCTTGTGTTAACTTGGTGACTGTGAAAATATTAATAATGACTTCCATAGGTTCACTTGTAACCCTGGTCCCCCTAACCCTATTTTTCCTATATAAGGTCATAAGTTCCTCAACCAAAAATTCTCCTTCCGCGAGGGTTATGAGGAACCTCACCCAGGCAGCTAGAGAGGTACTATTGTACTTCAGAGTGCATGTGATGGCCCTCTTGTCTTCCTCCCCCTCTGCTCCCCTCCCCCCAATCCCCTGGTTCCCCTTCCCCCCCCCGCCCGCCCCGTCCTCATTTCCTACTGTCATTTGTTCTTCCGTCTGTCCTTCCATCCGTCCTTCCTTCCTCTGCATCTCCACCATTCAGGGATGGGGCACTGAGGGCTGTGGCCAGGGGGCTGGGCGGACCCCGGCTCCCCGGTGGCTTGTCTCAGGCACGAGTTCAGCCAGCCCAGGGCCCGCGTGGGGGTGTTCATCTGACAGCCGTCCATACCGTCCTTACCGTCTCCATCAGTCACTAACTCATATTTCCAGTCCCAGAGGGTCCTGCCCCCCATCCCGTGCCAGCCCATCTCCTCACTGTTGTGTGCGCCCTCAGGTGAACTGCCCTCACCTCAGCCGAGGATTCTGCACGCCTCGCATCCGGGGCAACACCTGCTTCTGCTGCGACCTCTACAACTGTGGCAAGTACGTGCTGAGCGCCCAGGCTCGGGGAATAACGGTCGGACGCCAACGGGGACTAGAAGGGGCGGGGGCGGGAGGACGGAGCGCCAAGGGCACATGCTACGGATCAGAGAAATGGAAGGCGTTGGTCTGTCAACAGATTTCTGGCCTTCTCTGTGCCAGGCGCCATGCAGAGTGCTTTGGAATATTTGATCTCATTTAGTCCTCACCTCTGATGGATGTAGGGTGACCATCTCCATTTTACAGATGTTGAGAGTGAGACTCAGAGGAAGCAGACACCTGGTTCAAGGTCACACAGAACTTGAAATGGTAGAGATAGGGTTCAAACCCAGTTCTGTCTTAAGTCCAAGTTCAATAGCCCTCAACAAATAGTTATTGAGCACTTTCTCTGGGCCTGGCCCGGTTCTAGACACTGCTGATTCAGCAGCAAGCAGAATAAAAGTCCTTGCCCTGATGAAGCTTATATTTTATTAGGGAAGACAGTCGATAGCACATGAATCTATAATATGCCAAGTGTTGATCAGAGGTCTGAGAAAAAAACGAGCCTGGGGTGGTAGATAGATAGTGACAAGGTGAAGAGCACATGTGCTGTGTGAGACAGAGTAGCCAGGGAAGGTCTCTTTGAGGAGGGGACATTTGTGCAGAGACCTGAATGAAGCCAGAGGGCAACCCAAGTAAATACCTGGGGCAAGAGGGTTTCAAGCAGCAGGAACAGCAAGTGCAAAGTTCCCAAGGCCGGAGCGGGCTTGGTGCTAGTCCTGTCATAACCACTCTGGTTCTCTGCCCTCTAATAGCAAAAACATCACTTATTCTTTCTTTCAAAACATATTTAGGTGGTAGGAATACGGAGTCTGCTGCTGAGGAGCTCACAGACTAGTAGGGAAGACAGACGTGTAGACAACTGATTACAGACAACAGAGTGTGATAAGTAGAGTGGGGATCAGTGGGCATACTGGGGACCCTGGCCACCCAAATGACTGAAGTCAGAGGTGCTGGGGGACAGTGTCAAGGAGGCGGTGATGTGGGAGCTGAAATTTAAAGGGTAAGTAGGGAGTTAGAAAACAAACCAAAAGGGGGTAGAGGTGGGGAGGGAATTCCCAGCAATTGTGTGGTAGGGGCAGTTTGACAGGGGGTAGGAGGTGAGGACTGAGCTATAGTCAGAGGCCCAGTCATAGAGGGCTCACTGGCCACGGGAATGACTTTGGACTTGACCCTGTAAGCAATCTGGACTCAACCCCAGACCCCATAAGCCACTGAATGCTATAGCATGGAAGATGGGGAGCAGAGGGCCTGGAAAGGGAGAGAGGAAGAGAGGAGTTGGCAGAGGGGGCCTGGATGGAGCTAAATCCAGAGGAGTCAGATGGATGCAGCCCCCTCCTCACTCCCACTCCCTCCTCTTGGTATTGGGGGGCCTGTCCCTCTGGTCTGAGGATTAAGACCCGACAGCCTGGAGGCAGGGAGGGGACGTGGGGGGGGGTGCTCACACCAGCCTCATTCCGTTAAAAGGTTGAGCAGGTGGAAGAAGAGAAAACTTAAGGACTCAAATGAGGTTTGGGGATTATCTGGGAGGTTCAATTATTCATGTTGTAATAATAACTAACACTTGTAAGGGACTTCCCTCCTTCGCAGCGGTGATCGAGAGCTGGCTATAATTGTACCTCCTGAGCTCATCTTCCAAAAATGATCAAAGGAATGTAAAATAGGTCCTAGGGGAATTGGGGTTATTTTTCTCTCTTTCCTTTTGCCTCCCCTTCCCTGCTGCTGTCCTTCTCTCTCCTTCTCCCCCACTCACCCACACACTGCTCTTTCCCCCCCCTTCCTGTGGCCCACTCCCCATCTTTTCCCACTTCCTAGCCTGGGGTGGGGGGGCGGCGCCGGGTCTGGGGGGCGGCGCCGGGTCTGGGAGCCGGCCAGTCCCGGAGGGCTGCGAAGTGACTTCTTGCAGACACACCTTTCTCTCTGCAATTAAGTGTGTTGCTGGAAAAGGTTTGAATAAACTAAATCCTACTTTAAATTCCATTTAGCTGAGTCCTTAGGTGAATTTTTTTTTTTTTTCTGAAAGCGGAGGCTCGAGCCCAGTGTATCTTCCTGCCAATCTGAACTTGATAATAACTGACTTTCTTACTTTCTTAAAGCAAGTTATGCCAGTATGGTCTTCAAGGCTCTAAAGGCAGGGAACATGACTTCATCTTATCTATATCCCCAGGCCCTGACACAGGACCGGGCATGAGTAAAGACCTAATGAAACAGGAGTGACATTTGTTGGAAAGTACCGAAAAGAAGAACACCCTTTTCACCAGGAAGATAACGTATTGGCCTAGGCAACTAAGAGGGGTCACGGGGACATTGTCCCTAAAGATCTTCAAGCCCGTAAATGGTTTTCACCTACCGAGACCAGCCCCGGGTATCAGTCAAGGCCCTGTCTGCAGTGCAAAATTTCCAAAGGCAAAGCCACTAGGAAAAGACTTCCTGAACTTTCCATCAGGAAACAGTCCCACTGGGGTCATAAACCAAGGCCCACGAGACTTTAAGAGGCAATGATCCTACAATAGAGGGCAAAGTTTTTCCTTGTCTCGAGGCTTTCTCCAGCCAGCGCCAGAGAGACCTGCACTCTGGGCCTAAACATAGCTAGCAACAAGCATTCTGAGAGACGCGGGGGCTTTAATTTTGCGGAGCGCGTATTTGTTTTCCTCACACGAAACCTATTTTTAATCGATTGGCAGCTCCCCGAGTCCATTTCCTGGAAAGAAGTCCAAGAAAAAAAAAGTAGGAACAAAAACATCAGGCAGTCATTTGTACAGAGCTATGGAAACAGAGTTTCTACTGTCCCCTCAAACCCACAGACCTTCCTTGACATCAAGGCAGTGAGGTTTTAATACCAAACATAGATTATTCCATTTAGCCTTGTGCAGGAAGGTGGCCTTCTCTAGGACACAGCTCCTCAGCAGCTGCCTCTCAGAGCACTTCGCTCAGCTTTGGAGAGGTCAAGTCAGATCACTGGTTTCCAGCGTGTCACCTAAAGGAAATGGAAGGATACGGGGTGGTTTGTGAACTGCTTCAGCTGGTAACAAAACGAAAGGAGATAGCTTACTTTCATTCATTCCTCCCTTCAGCAAACTTTTATTGAGCTCCTGAAATATGTGCCAGGAACTGTTCGAGAAGAATAGGTATGGAGAAAGCATAATTTTACCCTGACAGAACTCAGTTTACCAGCGGGGTTGTGGGGAGGGCAGCTTAGACCCATACAAAGATTCCCATGATTCCAGGCCCCTATGGAAGAGCAGAAGGATGCCCTGCTGCCTTATTCAAGATCTGTTGCCTCCTCCTTCATTAAGGAGGCAACTGAAACACAGAGAGGTTATCTGTTTCTCCAGGCACACCCAGCAAGTTGGGAGCAAGAGGGTGAAAGCCCATATTGGGTAATCAAGCTCATGATCAATGCCACAGTCTTTGAACTCAGTTACTCAGTCACCAGGTATTTATTGATGACTTACGATGTTTCTACCCCTGTGCTCGTCAGTGAGGAAGACACAACAGATGTGTAAGAGATGACCCTCACCCTCAAGAGGTTACAATTTAGATGGAGGTGTTACGTCCACCTTGGCTGTAGCCTCAGCACCCAGCACAGTACTCAGCACTGAGTGGGCCCTCAATAAACATCGGACTGAATGACTAACTGAATTACTGACATTTGCAAAGTGCCAAACTAAGAGGAACAGACTGTCTGAGGCTGTGGGAGTCCAGGGAAAAAGCCAATGAATGGGGCACTGGAGTCCTTGAGGAAGACACTAGAGAGATGGGTATGGAAGCTTCAAGCAGTGGGAGAGGTTCGGACAAGCAGAGAACAGAAGGCAGTACCTTCCATGCAGGGAGAGAAATCTGAGCATAGGTTTGGAATAAGTACCCAGCATGGCCAGGTCCGGGCTCCTGGGGGCTCCAGGCTAGCTGGAACGCGGACTCCATTTTGGACTCGGATTATGGCAGACTGAGGAATTTGGACCCCTTTGCCGGAAGGTAATGAATGCGGAGCCATGGAAGGATTTTGATTAAATGAATTATTCCATTTTAAAAATGTTTGAGGAAGCTTAATCGGGCAGTGGTAGGGTCTGGTAGGAGAGCCTTGCAGGCCTGGAGACTGAACCAAGTGGAATCATGAATCTCACACAGAAAGAAACCGCATTCATTTGCTAAACCCTGAACCAGGGCTAAGTATTAATGTTCTTTTCCTTCATGGTTAAGTAAAAAATATTTCCAAAGCTGCTGAACCTGCTCAAACTGGAACCAAACATATAGTATCTAAAATAATTGAGTATTTTTAAACAAACCACTAACCTATCACGGTGGTGTGGTCTGCGCCTTTCAAGTGTCAACCCTTTCAATAACGAGATTCTAAGGTTCGTTGCCAGAGGCTGGCTCTTAGAAGGGGAAAAAAAACGTAGCTACATGTTTTGCCGGGGGCTCTTATTATGTGCTGCCGCGGTGCTCTGGTGCATTTTCTCATTAAATCCCCCAGGCTTGGAGAAGTTAAGGAAGTTGCTCAGGGTCAGACAGCAAATAAGTGACAGAGCTGGGATCCAAATGCAGTCCGACTCCAGAGTCTTCTGTGTCGTCCTGCCTGTCTGTGTGTACTCGGCCCGCCCTCAGTGTGTTGGGAAGTAGACAGAGATAATTTGGGGGAAGTCAGAAGCTGACTCTTCAGCCTTCCTGCACCCCGACAACCCCGCACTCATCCTTACCCACGGGCCTGCCTTTTGGCAGTCCTGTCTGCGCCTCTTCATGACAGTAAGCTATCTTTCTTTTCACAGAATAGATCTCTTTATTAATAAGTGATACTCTTGAGAGTAATGCCTTAAAATCCCAATAAACACGGGATATGTTCATATTTTATATCAGAAGCAAGAATTTTTCAAAAGGATGATGAAATATGGCTTCTTTCTTGACCCCTCTTTTTTAGTATATGTGCTGCCGAAGCGAGCACGTCTTGACCCCTCTTTACTGGATCATTTCTCCATCCAGTGTCTAATATCCTAGGTGCTATGGAGCCAATGTTATGGCCCATGGTTCTCTACTAGGTTCAGTGAAAAAAAGAAAAGATAAGTAATATGAAAAGAGGTAGCATGAAATATAAATCTGGTTTGTTTGATTATAATTAATAATGATAGAGTAACAGAATTCGACAGTGATTTATGTCAGTGGTGCTCAGTTTTGATTTTGGGAGGCAGCAAAATGTCATGGTTAAGTATAAACTCAAGGCCAGAGTGTCTGAGTTCAAATCTCACCTCTGCTACTTAATTTCTGTCTCTGCCTTGATTTTCTCATCTGTGTGTAACAGGGATAAAAATAGCCCCTACCATATAGGGTTATTATAGAGATTAAGTAAGTTAGTGTTTGCAAACTGCTTAGAATAGTACCAGATAATAGTAAGGACTATAGCACTTTTTGCTATTATAATTGCATTATTTTTCAGAATTGTAGATTTGATCGACATCTATGATGATAGCTAGATATACATATTCTTATTTGATACTATCAAAAAGAAAATATTCTACCTGCCACAAGTAATAATTACTTTGGAGTTACTATGTTCATGGATGTATGCAGAGAGCCACGGGTCTTTAAGCTTTAGGCAATAAGCTTTCTGTGTATCCCTTCCTGCTTATGGGTGGGCTCCAGCTCTGCCCTTGAACATACTGAAATCCAGCTCAAATTCCAATGAATGAAGACAACTTTAAAATTTCACTATGGAAGCTTACTATTTAAAACAGTGGGTTTCAGGGCACCTGGCGGGCTCTGTCGGGTGGAACGTGCGACTGTTGGTCTCAGAGTCGAGAGTGTAAGCCCCACTTTGGGGGCAGAGTTTCCTTTAAAAATAAAAAACAGGGGCGCCTGGGTGGCTCAGTTGGTTGAGCGACTGCCTTCGGCTCAGGTCATGATCCTGGAGACCCGGGATCGAGTCCCACATCGGGCTCCTTGCTCAGCAGGGAGTCTGCTTCTCCCTCTGACCCTCCTCCCTACTCATGCTCTCTCTCTCTCTCTCAATAAATAAATAAAAATCTTAAATAAAATAAAATAAAATAAAATAAAAAAACAAATAAAACAGTGGGTTTCAAACATCAGTGAGCTCGTTAACACAGATCCCTGAGCCTCACCCTAAGAGATTCTGCCAGATTCTGTGGGACTGGGGCCTGGGAATCTGCATGTTTAAGCATCTCTTTCTCCAAGACATATGCACCCGCAGACACACAAATAACACACTGACACACACAGGCAGACACTCATACACACAAACACAGATGGTTCTGATGCAGTCTGTCCCGTAACCACAGGGATGGCAAGTCCTCAGAAGAAACACCGAAAACACTTATTTTAAAGAATCCTAAGATAAAATAAAATCATCTGTGAAGTTTAAAAGTCTTTCCTTGGGTGAACAGTCCCTCCCTGGTTCGCTTTGGAGGCTAAGCTTTAATTTTTTTCCCCCTTTTCACTTCCAGGGTTCTTCTAAGAGGGAAGTCCCACCTAATAACCACCCCGACGCCAGGGGCGTTTTGGTCGTGACTTTCATTTTAAGAACCACAATGTTGGAGATTCATTAGCGATTCCAGCGGCCAAGTTGTAAACTAGTTTGCAACATCAAAGAAGACAGGGACTTTCATTGAATCAGCTCAACAAGTGTTTATGGAGCACCAGCTAGATGTCAGGGACAGCAGTGGACAAAACAAACCGAGTCCCTGCCCTAGAACTTCCGTTCAGGTCGGAGAGACAGACAGTAATGTGTGAGTGCTAGAGAGCAATTCAAGGAGGGTAATGTATTAGGCAGCTCAGGCTGCCATGGTAAATACCGTAGACTGCGTGGCTTCAACAAGAGACATTCATTTGCTCAGAGTTCTGGAGGCTGGAAGTCTGAGATCAGGGTGCCCGCATGGCGGGGGTCTGGGGAGGGCTCTCTTCCTGGCTTGCGGACACCCACCTTCTCCCTGTGTCCTCACCTGGCCTTTCCTCAGTGTGTGCATGTAGATGGAGAGAGATTTCTCTCTCTCTCTTCCTCTTTTTATAAAGCCATCAATCTTATCGGATTAGGGCTCCACCCTTCTGACCTCATTTAACCTCAATTACTTCCTAAAAGCCCTGTCTGTGTCGGAATGCAATCCTATTGGGAGTTAGGGCTTCAACTTGCGAATGTTGGAGGAGGACGCAATTCAGTCCACAGCAAGTAATGTGAGGGACGGTGGCTGGGCAGGAAGGGGATGGGGGGTGGCTTTGGACTGAATGTGGCCAGGGAAGGCCTCTCCAAGGAGGTGAGATTCGGGTTTTGGGCAGCAGCTTGGCTTCAGTTTTTTCCTGGGACGTTGTTGTTGTGTTTGTTGCTGTTTTGTCTTGAAAGAGGAAACGGCGAAATCTTTGAAGCCTGAATTCGGATCCCAGCTTTACCACTTATGACTTGGGCAAGTTCCTAACCTCTCTGTGCTTCAGTTTCTTCATCTGGAAAATGGGAATGGTGATAGTACGTACCTCATAGAATAGTGTAAGGATTTGCGGTGCTGTCTAATAGAACTTTCTGCAATAATGGTAATGCAATATCTGCTCTGTCCAGTGCAGTAGCCCGCCTCTAGTGTGGCTCTTAGAAGTGTGGCTATTGAGCACTTGAAATGTGGCTGGTGAGCCTGAGGAACTGAATTTTTTGTTTTACTTCATTTTAATTAATTTAAATTTAAGCAGTCACGTGACTAGTAGCTACCATATTGGACAGCACAGATTTAACAAATTCACGCGTGTAAAATGCTTAGCACTGTGCCTGGCACGGAGTAAGGGTCAATATATGCTATCTAATACTGAGTACTATTGTACTATTTTTCCCAATCATAGATTTGATCGGCATCTATGATGATAGATTGATAGGCATACCTATTCTGTTAGTGATGGTGACAGGTGTTTCCCTGGTAGGGGGGAGGTGGTTTTTTTAATTTATTTTTTTGGATAAACAGCAATCACACTTTATCATAGTGCCTCGCTCCCCCAGTGCATTCATGGCTGTGCTGTCCCTCACCCTAGCTCCCCACCTGCTCACCTGTCTTTTCACTGAGCTGCGTGGTAGCCAAAGCCTCGGGGGACAACCTGCTCCCTGGGGACTGATGGGTGTGTGCTTCTCCCTGTCCAGCCGCGTGGAGATCACCGGTGGGTACTATGAATACATCGACGTCAGCAGCTGCCAGGACATCATTCACCTCTACCACCTGCTCTGGTCTGCCACCATCCTCAACATCGTCGGCCTGTTCCTGGGCATCATCACTGCTGCTGTCCTTGGAGGCTTTAAGGACATGGTAAGGAAGGAAGTGCCTTCCCATTCCAGAGGCCCCTGCCGGGGGCCAAGGTGGAGCCTAGGAGGTTGGAGGCGATGGGGACCCATGTTTTGAAGGGAGGAATCAGAAGCCATTGCTCTAAGAATGTAGCTGCCTTCCAACATCTCAAGTTGAAGGAACCAGGCAATGTCATTAGTCTGCAAAAATTTCTTGTTAACATGAGTTGTCCATGTTCTTGAGGCACATTCTGGGGGCGGGGGTGAGGAGCTGGTGGCCTCAATTCTCCCGTTCATGCTGGTTATGTAAACATAGCCTTTCATGCTCCCCCCCCCCCCCCAAACACTCACTTTTAGTAGAAACCTTTCTGGGCAGTGTTTTGTTTTTTTTTTTAAACAGATTTGGGAGAGATGGAAGAAAAGAGGTTTTTTAGCTCAGGTAAGAGTAATGCTAGTATCCCCCTCCCCAGGAATTTCATCCTGGAGTTTCTCCAGAAAGACCATGTGGGCTCTTCTCTTTCTCCACTGGAAGGGCCAGCCCTGGGCTAAGCTGTTTGCAGGGTCTTGTCCTCAACCTCAGCCTCCCCGAGTTCCCTATCTTCCCTCTCAACTCCTGGCCATATTTGTGTGTGTGTGTGTGTGTGTGTGTGTGTGCGCGCGCGCGCGTGTGCACCCAGTAAGTGCCCCATAATAGGGGGCTTCTTCCTTCCTGTGCTTTTAAAGCGTTGCTAAGCATTTCTTTGCTCATTTAACAAACCTTGATCTCTAACTATGGCGATAATAGCTTTAGAGCTATGGTTGTCAACCTGGCTTCCTATTAGAATAGAATCACCTGAGGTGCTTAAAAGAGCCCAGATGCCTGGACCCCTCCTCCAGAGTTTCTAATTTAATTGGTCTAAATTGAAGCACGGGCATCAATATTTTTACAAGTTCCCCAGATGGTTCTGCTCTGCAGCCAGGATTGAGTACCACTGCTTTAGAGGGGTCCCTCATGTGTTTAGGGAATTATTTTGTGCCTAAAAGGGGTTTTCCTTTGACCCCAGAAATGAGGCAGATAGCCCCTCAGCCCGGGGCTGTTTCTGTCCCATTTTGGGCTCCCTGAGGAACAGGAACCTGAAAGGCAGTTTGTAACTTGACTTTGGACTGTCAAAAGGCTAAGCAATGGAAAGTGAAAGGCGGGGGTAAGACAAGGGAAAAGAAAACACTCCAGAGCACGACCAAGTTGTCAGGAAGTTATTGAGTGCTCCTGCTGGTGACTCCAAGTCAAGAGAATTCCTTCCCCGCTCATGTCCTGTCTGTCTGTCCCTCTTTTTTTCTCTCCCTCTCTCACTCACGCATTTCCTTTTTTTTTTTTTTTTTTTTTTTTACTTTCTATTTATTTATTTCTTTTTAGAGTGAGAAAGAGAGTGAGAGCCAGGGGCGGGGAGGAGGGAGAGGGAGAGAATCTCAAGCAGACTCCACGCCCAGCGCAGAGCCTGACACAGGGCTCGATCTCACGACCCTGAGATTACAGCCTGAGCCAAAACCCAGAGTCGGGCGCTCAGCTGACTGAGCCACCCAGGCGCCCCTCATACACACATTTCTCATTCCTGCGCCCCTCCCCACGCCAGGGCAAGCCAGAGCACTGAGGAGTGGGGGATGCATCAGCATAGATGGGACCCTCGGAGGGAGGAGGTCCCGTAGGGCTGGGCCTAAGGGAGCTTTGGGGTGAGAGGGCTTCAGAAAAGCTCTTTCTGGGTTGAACAAAGAATGCCCTGTGTTCTTGGAGACTTTCCCCAGGGGGCGGCTAAAAGCACTAGGAATGTTCCAGAGAACGCTTAACACCCATCCTGCTGTCCCATCTCCTCAACTCACCAACCCCAGAGCTTCTCCTCCAGCCAGAGTGGCTCACATTCTGCACTGTGACCTTTGATCTTTAGGGGGAAAGGGGGTTTGTTGAGGGTCTGTCCTGAGAGGTAGCAGTGACGATGGTCCTTTATACGAAGGGCTTTTGCGCAATTACTTTCTTCACGCCTCCCCACTATTACTACCTGATGAGGTAATTACTGCCCCCACTTAACAGATGAGGAAACAGGCCAACAGAGGTCAAGTGACTTGCCCAGAACTAAACAGCAGAGCTGGGACTGGAGCCCAGCTTTGTCCGATGCCGGAGCTTTTGCTCTTTCTACTGCACCCCAGCTGCCCGGACCAACGTTTGGATAGCCCTTTCCGGTTCCACAAGTGTTTTAACACACATTACCTCCTTTGTTTAGCGGCTTTAATTTAGAACAGTTAAAGGCGAGTTGTTTCCAGCTGTCCAGAGCTTCCTTAGGAGGAAAGGAGGAGGAGGGCCAGAGAAGTACAAATGCAGGGCCTGGGAACTCAGTCAAGGACCAGTGGGCAAAACGAAAGACCGAGCGCAAAGATCCGATTGGTGAGATGGGAGAGCGAATGGGAATGGAAGATGGGGGGCCCAGGGAGAGCCCTTACTTTGATGGCTTTACTAAAATGAGACGTGGTGTAGGCCATCCTGGAACATCAGCCAGGTGAGCCTAAATACCGTCTTTGGCCTGGGTCCAAACGCCTTTGGCGACTCGTGGTGTGCCTCCCCGCCGAGCAGAAGGCCCGGGGATCTGCAGGGAGGCCCGCGGGGGGCTGGCTGGTGAAAGCCGTTCCTAGGGAGTGAGGACAGGAGCCAAGGGCTGGGAGCTGGCAGCTGACAACAGGATCAGCTAGGAGCCGCTGCTTCCAGAATGTGGCCTCCTGAGAGGAACAAGGATGTCCTCATTCCCCGACCAGAGGCGGCATGGGGAAAAGGATCTTTGAGAAATGTTTGATGAAGTGTCTGTTGACCCAAGATAGAAGAAGTTGAGATGGGTCTTTAAAAGGTGACTGTATCTTGCCAGTTTCTCCTCTTCGGTGTCTCTGGTTTGGAGGAAAGCAGGGAGGCATAAAAGTGGCACTATTTCCAAAGTCCGCAATCATCGCCTCAGAATAGACTCAGTCTCGTCCAGGCAAGACTGCGTTCACCATTTCCTGGGTCACCTAGAAATTTCTTGTTTCCCTGGAGCTCAGAATGTGCCTGATCAGTGATGGGGGGCGGGTCTCACAACTTCAGAGCCCCAGAGTTGTTTTTTTTTTAAAGATTTTATTTATTTATTTATTTGAGGGAGAGAAAGTGAGAGAGAGAGAGAGAGAGAGCACAAGAGGGGGGAGGGTCAGAGGGAGAAGCAGACTCCCTGCTGAGTGGAGAGCCCGATGCGGGACTCGATCCTGGGACCCGGGATCATGACCTGAGCCCAAGGCAGACACTTGACTGAGCCACCCAGGCGCCCCCGGAGCCCCAGGGTTTTAACAGAAATGCACACAGTGCTGTACACACACACAAACAGACACAGAGCCCAAATGTGTTGTAAAATCACAGTTAGCAATGTAAGGCCTCACCAGACATTTATTTGGAGCCATCTCTTTGGCCCCTTCCCTGCCCAACCGTTTACCTCCCTTTGCTCCCCCGGCCTCTCTTGCCCTGCCCATTCTGTCTACACCCTCTACCCTGGACTCTCCTCTCTTCCGTGCCTTTTCTGTGCTCATTCCATCCTCCTCTTGTGTTGTTTTCTCTGTAATAGTCAACTTCCTTTCAAAGATGATCCCGCCCCGCACCGCCCCCCTCCCCGGCCTCTTCTCTGAACACACAACAATTTTTATAGATAGAGTTTACATTGCATGATTGTTTCTCTCTGGCTAGGCTTAGTTTATTTGCATAGAAGAACTGGTTTCATTTTGCAAGAGCTGGAGAGCATGCTTTTAACTGACAGAAAGCCAAGGGAACATGCTTTCTGGGACTTCCTCGGGGATGAAATTCCTTCTTAGCATTCTGGTGGAGAGGTAAGGGCGTTTCTGAGCACTCTTTCTCTATAAAGCGAGCCAGCCCTTGGAATGGTCAAGAATCTCAGCCCTCTCCCGAGCGTGGGAGGGGCTGACAAACATTTCTCTGCTTGTCTGGGAGCTGCATTGTAATGCCTGAGGTTTGTAGCTCTTCAAACCTCCCAGAGATGTAAACAGTAACCCACTCCAAGGAAGAGAGCAGTAGAACTGTGTTGAAACTTGCTCTAAGGAAGATTCCTCTGCCAACACCCCCAGTGTGGCTGCCTGTAGCCATTGCCAAAGCCTGCCCACACGCTTTCATCACTTGAGAGGAAGCTTCTGCTCTCCGTTAATGTGGAGTAGATATGTACCAAGAATCAAGACTCATTGATTTTGCAGACAGCTCTTGATTATCCATGCAAATGGCAGCAGTGTCAATGACACGGAAAATGGGGAAAACATTTACCCTGCACTTTGACCCATGTGGCACTCATAAGGTCCTGCTTGGGACAGCCCTGGTTGGGAACTAATGAGCAGTGGTGACTTCCTTTAGCAGTGTATTTGGGATCTTATTCTTTTCTTTGTCTTTTTGTTTTTTTACATGATTTCAACTTTTCTATAGGTTCGAATTTTTAAAAATAATAAATTGGGGGGAAATGACACAAGTAATACCTATTATATATAAAAAAAAAAAAAATAGAAGGGCACCTGCGTGGCTCAGTCAGTTAAGGGTCGAGCTCTTGATCTCAGCTCAGGTCTGGATCTCAGGGTCATGAGTTTAAGCCCCACATTGGGCTCCACATTGGGCATGGAGCCTACTTAAGTTAAAAAAAAAAAAAAAAAAAGGAAAGAAAGTGAAGGGTCCCCATTTACCTCCTGATGCTACTTCCCTCCCCAGAGATAACCACAGTTGACAGTCTGTTGTGAATCTCTCCAGGTTAATTTCTTTTCATTTACAAACGTACATACATGTATAGTTGTTCGGGTCTTTGTTTTTACGTAAGTCAGGAATCATGCTATATAACGTAGCGGGTTCATTTTTTTTGGAGGAGTTTTAGGTTCACAACAAAATTAAGAGGAAGGTATAGAGGGGCGCCTGGGTGGCTCAGTCGTTAAGCGTCTGCCTTCGGCTCAGGTCATGATCCCAGGGTCCTGGGATCGAGCCCCACATCGGGCTCCCTGCTCGGCAGGAAGCCTGCTTCTCCCTCTCCCACTCCCCCTGCTTGTGTTCCCTCTCTCGCTGTGTCTCTGTCAAATAAATAAATAAATAAAATCTTAAAAAAAAAAAAAAAGAGGAAGGTATAGAGATTTCCCATGTCCTCCCTGCTCCCATCCCACACGTAGCCTCCCCCTTTAACTACATCCCCAGCAGAGTAGCACATTTATTATCAAGGATGAACCTACATCGCCAAGTCATTGTCACCCAAAGTCCATAGTTTACCTTAGGGCTCACTCTTGGTGTTGCAATTCTGCGGGTTTGGACAAATGTATAATGACATGTACCCATCATTATACTATCACACAGGGACGTTTCACTGCCCTAAAACCCTCTGTGCTCTGCCTGTTCCTCCCTCCCCCCAGCCACAACCCCTGGCTACCACTGATCTCTTTATGGTCTCCTTAGTTTTGCCGGTGGCTTTCTAGTCTTGTTACTACTTAACGACGTCTGCTGGACGGCTTTCTCCAGCAGGGACCATAGGTCCACATCATTGTGGCTCAAGAGCTGCATGGTATTGCACAGTACGGACGTGCCAGTTTATTTAATCATTCTCCCGGTGATGAACGTTTATGTTCTTTCTACTTTGTGTTCTTCTACAGAACCCAGCTCTGCCAGCGCTGAACTGTTCTGTTGAAAATGCCCACCCGACGGTTTCTTACTATGCTCGTCCTCAAGTGGCATCGTACAATACCTACTATCATAGCCCCCCCCACCTGCCGCCATATTCTGCTTACGACTTTCAGGTATGTTCTGAGGGAAACACAACTCTCCGTGACTCTTGCTGCCATTCCTGCTGTCTTGTTCTCTCCCTAATTATGGAACCTCCCTCCTATGGACAAGGTAGCCAGGCCCTCAGCCTGACAGCCTTCAGCAGCCTGTGGGTACCAGTGACGAGCTTACAGACTATAGCAAGGCAAGATGGGAGAGATGGGGAGGGTGGGAAAGACACAGGAAACAGAGAGATGGAAGAAAAGGGAGAGAAGGAGCGAGGATCGAGGTGTCCCAAATTGCCTTGACCAGCACCCAGGAGGGGACGTACTCATTAGTACGTCAGTATGGACCCCTGTCCAACCGCGGCTTTTCCCATTCTTCTGCCACAGAGAGAGGCCTAGACCTGCTCTTTAGCACAAAGGACTCTGGCCACACAAGGGATTGAATGAAATCTGTAATGAGGAACAAGTCCCTTGTTTTTCTCCAGACTTCCTTAACTAGGACTACACGGAGAAAGGGTTTTGTTTTGTTTTTTTAAATAACACCGCCCCTCCCCTTTTTTGCCTTGTTATCACATGGGTCCGAAATAGAGTTACCAAATTTGCACTTTCCCCTTTTCCTTTTGAGCTGAGACAAAGCACAGAAAAACAGAACCAAGAAAGGCACTTAATTAAAAGGCCTTCATTGTGTGCAGAGCACTGGGCTAGGCACTTCAAGGAAACAAGCAAAATGGTCTTTTCAACATTTACAGTGATCGGCAACCCTTGACCATAGAAGAGTGGGATTACACGGAAGTCTGGTTAATTGAAAATTTGAGGACCAAAGGAAATACCTTTGAAAGGAGAGGAGCCCATAATGAATTTGCTTCTCCTGACTAAGGGCCCCTAGATGCTCCAAGGGGACATAAAGGCATGACTGTTTGGGGGTGCTTCCAATTAGCCAGCCAGTTTACAAACACAAAGCCCTTGGGCAACCTAATTTCAGCTTTAGATTAACAAAATAATTGAACCTGGAAAGCCCCATTTTGTTGAAGACAGTGTCCTTTTGTTCTGCTTAGATGCTGTGCGTGGAGGTCTAGGCCTGTATATCGCAACAGTAATATATATAGTGTGACCACGGACTTGTTCACTCTTATAAAATGCAGAACCAGAACAAGGAGGTGTCCATCAAAGCTTGGGAAAAAAATAATGCTGGAACTTGTTCTAAAGCCTATAGTATTTACAGGCAGACAACAGAGGGAACTCGTTACCCAAATAGGTGCTACACAGACTGGGAAACACGAATCTGTTCAAAAAGGGCATAGACAATTTCAGCAGGGACAGAGGCAAGAGGAGTCCTTTAAGAGACTGCAAGGATGGGGGCGCCTGGGTGGCTCAGTCGGTGAAGCATCGGCCTTTGGCTCAGGTCAGGATCCCAGGGTCCTGGGGTTGGGCTCCCTGCTCAGCAGGGAGGTTGCTTCTCCCTCTCCCTCTGCACCCCCCTCTTGCTCTCTCTCATGTGTGCTCTCTCTCTCTCTCTCATAATTAAATAAAATCTTTAAAAGAGAGAGAGAGAGAATGCAGAGATGTTGAAATTTAACACAGCAATAAAAAGTAATAAAAAGTCATCCTGGGGGGCCCCTGACCAGCTCAGTCAGCAGAGCACGCAGCTCTTGATCTCGGGGACTGAGTTCAAGCCCCATGTTGGGCATAGAGCTTACTTTAAAAAAAAAAAAAAAGGTCATCCTGGGATAGAGGGGCCACAGACACATAGGTCCAGCCCCAGAGGCTGCCTCCATTTATTTTTTATCGAAGCAAATTATGTTGATTATATTGATTTTAGGAATTTTCACTTTATAACGAACCCCTGAAGTAGGAACAATCATCTCCCTGCTGATGGTCCTTGTACACTCTAAGATAGGAAGCCTCTCTGTAGGGTATGGAGACATTTCTTCGTCCATCGTTCCTCATTCAGACACTACCCCAGGGATGAAAACAAGATTGACGATGCCAGTGGTGACTCGGGCTGTTGGCTTCCGTTCAGTCGGTGTTTACTCTGTGTTCCCATGTGCCAAGCACTGTGCTAGGAGCCGTGGATAGAAAGATTGATTGCATTAAGAAATCAGGGACTTGGGGAGCCTGGGTGGCTGAGTCGTTGGGCGTCTGCCTTCGGCTCGGGTCATGATCCCGGGGTCCTGGGATGGAGCCCCATATCGGGCTCCCTGCTCCGCGGGAGGCCTGCTTCTCCCTCTCCCACTCCCCCTGCTTGTGTTCCCTCTCTCGCTGTCTCTGTGTGTGTGTGTCAAATAAATAAATAGAATCTTAAAAAAAAAAAAGGAAATCAGGGACTTGAGTGGGGGGTGGTCAGGGGACAGCAATGGAGACAAAAAAGTAAATAGTCTATTACCCAGAGTGCTGTGGAAACCCAGCAATAGGGTCCCTAACCCAAACCTACACTGTGGGTTTATAGCACGGACGTCAGGGATTTGTGGAAGCCTCTACTTTTTAAGAACAGCTCCTATTCACTGAGCCCTTGTTCTGCACCAAGCATGGTGCCGAGTGCTTCACATATATCATCCAGTGTAATCCTTTGAGGGAAATAGTCTTGTCATTGCCAGTCTCTTGTCATTGGAGTCTGTCAGACTCTAGAATAGGCTTAAAGAATTCTTTGGAGAAGCTGTAAATCTGAGCCCAGCATAGATCTTTTTCCCCCAGTTAATTTTAGGATCTTTATATTTTTTACTGATTTAAATTATGGGCTTCCTAATCATGACTCAGAAGGGGTCTCTAGAGAGTAAATTCTCTCTGATTAATTATTAAATTGCTCCCCACTCTAGCGGCTGCTGGGACACTTCTCATACCTCTCCCGGTTCTTTTTCTAGGTTCGAGCTGTCTTTGTGTTTCCTTTTTGGAGACTTCGGAGTTGTGTGGTGTGGGTTTTGAGTGATGTGGGGTTTTAAATTTTTTTAGAGACTTTATTTATTTTAGAGAGAGAGAGCACAATGAGCAGGGGGAGGAGCAGAAGGGGAGGGAGAGGGAGAGAAAAAATCTCCAGGAGATTCCGCACTGAGAGCAGAGTCCCACGTGGGGCTCAATCCCTCAATCCCAAGATCATGACCTGAGCCAAAACCAAGAGTCAGACCCTCAACCGACTGAGCCACCCAGGCGCCCCAAGTGATGTGTTTTTAAGGACTTCACTCTGGTCGGATGGCCCCGAGGATGCTGTGAGTGCTGAGCTGGGAGAAACGGGACTCTTGCAAACACTGGACTCCACGGTGTCCTCCCTTCATGAGCTCCCCATCCCCCGAGACAGGAAGGATAGAAACTGAGACTACCTTTGCCTCCTCGCTAACCTCCCCACTCACTTCTGTTGCCCCCACGTTCATTTCCCTCCTGCCTGTACTTTGGTTTCAGCCAAGTAGTCCAAATTCCGCAGGGTATAAAGCATCGGTTTCTACTTCCACGGGGAAATTCAACCCAGGGGAGCTTTGTGTAAAACCTTAAGGGGTTCCAGCCATACTTCCCAGCCGGGCCTACCGGCCTGGTCCCCCTACTTCACTCTAACCAGGGGCTGGTTCCTTTCCTGTCCACCTGGTGAATTGCCACGCCTGCGCCTTGCCCCTCTTCTCTCTCCAGCCTCCAAGAAGCGACTTGGGAAGCTCCAACTGACGGAGGCCCAGCAGTAGGCTATCTAGGTGCTTTTCATGCTTTGCGCTGAGCGGGGATTCCAAGCTCTGTTCTTCTGAGCTGCCTGTCCCATTAGTAAAGTCGACTCGGAGGCAGGAACCAAAAGGCACCAGGCCAGCTCCCCAGCTGCAACAAAGCCAAATCCTTCCCAAGGTGCCTGCCTGTTGCTAGGAAACTACGTGCTGGTCCTGTGGGTCTTGTCCCCCACTCCCCCCACCGGGCCCCAAGGGTGTGTGGACTACAGCCAGTTAGCTCCCTAGCTCTGCCAGGAGCCCTTCAATTTTATCCTTAAGGCTCCCAGCGTCCTCAAAGGGAAGTGAGAAACATCCCAGCCCCGGCCACTTGAATACTTCCCGAACATGAAAGCAATAAGTGAGAACCAAAGGCCGTTGTGTCACCACCCCCCCCCTTTTACTATCAAAGTGTACAACTGCCCCCCCGCGGCAGCTGCTGCCCACAGAAGCCTCTCGTAGCACCTCTCGGGACAGAACTGCCTTTCGCTGCGCGGTCGGAAACTTGGCCTCCTGTCCGGGGCTGGGAGCACCTAAGACCGGCCGCCTGGTTCTCACCCTCCCGTGGCGGCATTCAGAAGGGCCAAGCACCGCGTCCCCGTCCCCGGGCACGGAGACTCTTGTCCCCACTGGGCTGAGAGGACAGTGTTCTTCGTTGAGGAAAGCAGCAGGAGAGGAGGGAGAGGGGAGGGAGGCCTGCAGTGCAGAATGGAAAACCAGGAAGTCTTCCCGGAGGCGGGAGACAAGTTGGGATTTTAGCAAGGAATCCTGCTTGTCTCAAGTCCACGGACTCAAGTTTTGTCTTTAGAGGCTCTGCAGGTTCTAGGACCCTGTCATTCCTTCCCTCAGGGCAGAAATAATGGATGGGGCGGGGGAGGGGGAGGGAGTGATGGTGGCCCCAGCATGATGTGGACAGATACTTCCGTGTCTCGCGCAAGACCTGGAAACCTGGACAGCCCTTTCTAAGGCGTGCAGGGGTGAGGACTGGGGATTAGGAGACTCAGCCAGGTGGGCTCAGGCTCCAGAAATCCCATGTCAAGGCTGCCTCTCGATTGCCCCAGGCCTTTAAAAATGACATGATCCAACTCAGACTCTGGCCAGCCACACAAAGTAAAGGCATGACCTCCCCCAAACAGCACTTGAACTCTTGAGAAATTTTGGGGTAAGTGGGTCTTTCTGTTTTTCTTTTAAAAGCCATAGCTTTTATTTATTTATTTGAGAGAGAGTGGGGGAGGGGAGCAGAGGGAGAGGGATAAGCAGACACCCCGCTGAGCAGGGAGCCCAACCGTGGGCTGGATCTCCATGACTCCCGAGATCATGAGATCATGACCTGAGCCAAAACCAAAAGTCAACGCTTAACCGACTGAGCCACTCAGACGCCCCTTTTTGTTTTTTTAATATACCAGTTCCTCCTAGAGCTAAGACACACCAGAAAATTGCAGTTCCCCAGCCCCGTTCATTGGCTTATTATGTTCACCCTTCCTGAGAGCCTAAAACTGGCCCCTGGCCTCCTGCTATCCGGGTAGCCCCCTCCAGTCTTCAGGCCTCAGCCATGCTGCCCCGCTGGAGCAAGTCAGCAGTACCCACAAGATGGGGCGGCATTCTTTGAAACTCGATTTTACTTTTAAAAAACATGCCCAATTGGGGCCCCTGGGTGGTTCAGTCGGTTAAGCATCTGCCCTCGCCCAGGTCATGATCCCGGGGTCCTGGGATCAAGCCCTGCGTTGGGCTCTCTGCTCAGCGGGCAGTCTGCTTCTGTCTCTCAAATAAGTAAATAAAATCTTAAAAAAAAAAAACCGTGCCAAGTTCATCTCATATACTCCTGAGGTTAGGGTCACTCATTCAACATTTACTGAGCACCTACTACTTGCCAAGCACTGTTCTGAGCTCTGCGGGATATAGCAATGAACCAAACAAAAACAGGCCAACTCTCCTTGAACAGGAAAATCATCAGAGTCAAGGGTATACATGAGCCAGAGAGGAAGCAGCAGCAATGGCTCCTGACGTGTCAATTCACTGTTTTTACAAAAGAAAAAAAAAAATCTGTATCCTCTCTCTTCCCAAAGACTACCAAAGTTGGACAACACAAAGTCAAATTGCATCTTGTGTCTCTGCAACCTGACAGATTGTTCCTTGTTCTTACCATTGGTATTCTCACCTCCACGCCTGTGTTCCTCTCTGCCCTCCAACCTACCCTGCACTTGGGGCTGGTGGGCCACGGTTAAGATGAGATAGAAATTGTCAGACTCGGAAGAGCCCAGATCCAAGAAAGCCCACTTAGGCTCTCTGACCTTAGTTTTTGTTTTGTGTTTTGGTCTGTGAGATGGGCTCTGTGACATATTCTGGTAGCAAAGACTTTCCCAGGTATTCCTGGCTTAACCTCAGAAGTTCTTATGGCCCAAAGTCCTTTTCTGAAGACTAGCTGGGATGCTGTTGCCATAGCTCGAGGGAGAGGTATTGAAGGCTTGGGCTGTAAACGTGGACGAGGGCGTGGTGGATTGAAGAGGCAACACAGAAGTAGGAGCAACAAGAATGGGTGACTGGATGCAGGGCTCAAAGGGCCAGGGAGGAGGACCCCATGCTATCTGCAGGGAGCTGTGCAGCCTGAGGGACCGGGAGAGTGGGACCGACCCACGGGCTCATTGCCCCTCATTAACTTTGTGAGGCTTAGGAGCCCTCTGTTTTTCCAAACAGAAGCAAACTTGGTCCACATTCACTTTTTAAGTAACAATGGCCTGTGGAGGAATCGCAACCCGGCTGCCTAAACTGGTTTTGTTTTTATTACACAGCATTCCGGTGTCTTTCCATCCTCCCCTCCCTCTGGACTTTCTGATGAGCCCCAGTCCGCCTCGCCTTCGCCCAGCTACATGTGGTCCTCGAGCGCACCGCCCCGCTACTCTCCCCCCTACTACCCGCCTTTTGAAAAACCACCACCTTACAGCCCCTAAAGAGGAATGCCTGCTGGCTATTGAGATTATTGTGGCTTTTGTATTTCTGCTTTAGTGGAAGTGTGTAGGGTACAAAATTTAAAGTGCGATTCTTATGCATAAAGTTTTGCGAAGGCCTGCCAAGCTAGGGCAAGATAGGGATGAAGCTTATTCATTTATCAGTGCAGAGCAGGGGTGGCTAGGCTGAACCCAGCGCTTCCAAAAAGGGCAGCGCGCACTCTCTAAGCAAGGCTGGGGAGCCATCCCGGCAAGAAGCTTGTCCCGTATGCACCTGCGTTTCCCTGTGGCTCCACCTCTGTCCTCAGCGGTGCCTGCCACCTGTTTCACTTTGTGGAAATGCAGTGTCGTCCTCAGACCCTTGGCAGACCGCCGCCCTAGCACCCTGGGTGAAGCACCTGGCTTATCTATAGGCCCTATCTTTCCCTACCACTAAAGTCAGTCCCTAAGGAAAATTTCCCAGATGGAGCTACCCACTGGTTCCAATGCAGAGAGTTCTGGCTAAGATTTTGTTTGCTTGTGTCCGGATGTCGAAAAACGCTGCCCGTACCTTGTACTCCTTTCTTCTCTGTGAGTATTGTAAAAATGGCTGTTGTGATCATTCAGCTCAGCTTTCGTTATCAGTACCTCCCAAAGGGAAAAGTGCAATATTCCCTCGAGTAGTGGGGAACAGGATCGATTGTTTAGGACGCACTGAAATACAAAGAGCAACGTGTGAGGTGTTTTGAGTTGATCTCAGTTACACACCCGATAACTCAGAGGAGACCGTGGTTCTACTGCATGGTGCAGTATTACAAAAGACATTGGCTATGGGAGATCTTACGGTTAAAATTCAGAGTTAAAAACGCTAGGTTAGGTTCTTGGGTGGTGATGATGAGTTGTTACTAATCTTTGTGACTATTTAATCTTCAAATATTGTGCTTCAATCCCAGCAAACCGCACGTATCCTGCACCCCACCCCAAAAGAATCATCTGTATTCTAATGCCACTGCTCCTATTGGTCCTTTTTTCTGTTGAGACCAATCATGACAGTGTTCAAGATTATGAAAGTGTTACAATGCCGCTTTAAGTCTGCAAAACCTCAAAAGTAGCCAACTTGACAAATTCTTAGGTGTTACCGTAAATTTCAAATCCATCTAGCACATTTGTGGTAGGTGTTTGTAACGGTTCTTTTAATTATGCATAGCTTTAAACCATCCACCTGACGAATTTAACACTTTGGCACCCATGCCTTCACTTCAGAACCAACACTTTCACTGCGATCTTATGTTAACCTGAGAACTGGAGTGATTTAAAGGAAGACGGATAATCCTACACTTGTATGACGTAAAAATACAGGGGCTACAGGAGGGTACCTAATTAGATAGTTCTGCAAACACAAAACGCATACGGGAAAATTTTCCGGCCAATTTCGCTACCTCCCGACTTGATGGATTAGAGGTAGCAGGCAAATGCTGGTGCTCCCATCTACCTTGTAGACACCCAGCCATCAAGAATTATCAAGGCACAACAAGTGCACTCATTGTTCACAGTTAAGTGTTTGCAAAGCATTCGGTTTAACTTCCGGCATCGTGAATGATGTCTCATTGAGTTCAAATCGGGAACACTAGAATCCTTTTGCGTTATATAAAATTACTATTATTTTCTACAGTTCTGAGCATATTAAATTCTATTGGATTTCAAAAAGGGACTAATACCCAATTGACTTACTATACAAATACCAACTTGTAATACTCAATGAAATTTTTTGCCATTTACACTGTACCTTTTGCTTTAGTGAACGTGTATGAGTATTTAATTTTTTACGAGGCACCATTACACAGTATATCCTACATTTATCACATTTCTTAAAGTGTTAAGACTCTGACTCATTTCTATGTATTTTTCTTACTTTACAAAATAACTTGAAACAGAATAGATTTTGTAACACTTAATTTGAGCAGCTTCTTTTTTTATTACATTGAATTATATAAAGTGCATGTTACCTTAGAAAAATTAATATTCGCTGCTTTACTCTTTTGCAAAACATTTGCTGTAATGAAGGAATTTGTACTTCCAATATGTACCTTGACTGCATTTTGTAATATTTACTGCTTTATTCCTAATTCTGCTTTAAAGTATTGAACTGGGCATGAAACATTAAAATATTAATCCAGAACCTGTATAAACTGGATGTTGCTTAAAATCTGTATCACTGCCATGTTGGAAACCCAGACTGCTTTTGTGATGTTTCAAATTAATAAAACTATCCTCCTCCTTATCCACTTACACGTGTCTTCATGGAACCTACAAAAGCATCACAAACACTCCAAAGCAACTGACAACAGCCCGCTCACTTTTGACTATTATGGTTCAAGGTGCAATGGGGATGCAATGAACCAACATATAAAACCTGTTAGAAGGTAGAAGAGGGACAGTCAAGTATCCTCCAGACTGAGAAGGCATTTTGAGACCAAACAATGAAGCAAGCGAAGCGAGCCGCGCCATACCGCTGACAGAGTTTTACTCAGGGTAACTTACTGATGGGGGGTGGGGGGGGCAGAATGGAGCAGACCACCACAATCCAGGCACTACACAGCTATACTCCACAAAGGCTGGACCTTAATCCACAGATTGTATACAGCATTGTGGGGAGGTCAAAGTGTAGCTATCTAAAGTGGTGCCATCTGTGTGCCAGAGGGGAGGGGAAGAAATTGTTAGCTCTCCTAGTTGTTGTTTTTTTTGTTTTTAAAGATTTTCTTTATTTATTTGACAGAGAGAGACACAGCGAGAGAGGGAACACAGCAGGGGGAGTGGGAGAGGGAGAAGCAGGCTCCCCACCGAGCGGGGAGCCCGATGCGGGGCTCGATCCCGGGCTCGATCCCAGGACCCCGGGATCATGACCTGAGCCGAAGGCAGACGCTTAACGACTGAGCCACCCAGGCGCCCCAGCTCTCCTAGTTGTTTAAACAACCTTAGGAAAGATCAAAACAAGCCTTCCCGCATTCCGCTCATACGTTAACCTCCAAGGGGCCTGGAACATGTAGCCCCAAGGCAGGTCACTGCACAGACATGAACAAGATGGAGAGCCAAAGATGTAGTCAGTATGGTCAGCACCGCTACAGACCTAATAGAAAATTTTGTTATGCTGCCATCAGAAGTACCCCCAGTCTCCTACTACAAAAACTGAAAACCAACAGAATAGTAAAGTCTATGTAATTTCTTTTCTTTTTTTTAAGTGAGCTCTACTGCCAATGTGGGGCCTGAACTCACGGCCCCTCCTCCCCCCGCATGCTCCACCAACTGAGCCAGCCAGGCCCTCCGAGTCTGTATCATTTCTGAAAGATAATCTTGTAAAAAATACACTCGAAAATTAGAATTATAACATTTTATTTTTGCCATAAGAAGCTCTACGAACTAATACCAGGTAATGGTTAATGAAAAGTAGAACTTAAAGTCATATGATAGGAAAGATTGTACAAGTATGAACATTACAGTACTGGGTGGAAATGAACAAGGTTTCGTATGATTGACAGAGGTGAGGAAGCCAGGGCTGTTGAATTAACATTTAATCCTTTAGATTAGGCATGCCTTGACAATACAAAATACCTTGACCATTTTTAACCATTTATCTTTTTGGTACAATGGAAAGAAGAAAACATCAATTCCTCATAGTAGTTGCATGTGGGGGATCAGTACCACTGAGATGATAATGATCATCTAAAAATATATTTTAAAGTAAATCTTGCAAGATTGCTATGGCATTTTAAAATCTTTGCTTAGTTTGGGCATTTTCATTTTCTGTCCTCTCTTTCAACAAATTGCTATTTCAAACAGTTCCTATCCAGAAGGTTTACAGGTAATTTAGCACAGGAGCAAATGTGCAGCCAACTTGAAAGAAAAAAGAAGGAATTTAGTAGCCAGAAAGCTAAGTATGAAATAGGAAAACACCATGGTAAGTTTTAAACAGAATCTTGCTACAGATTTCCAACCCAATAAACACTGGGAGTGAATGGTTTCAGCCCCAAAAGAGTAGTTCACACGAATTCTGAACTTTGGATATAGAAACTTCTGAAAAAACTGAAGACCTTGACATACATGCAAGGAAGAGTCTTCTGGCAAAAATACAAGTTAACTTTCCAGTTTTCCTTCTCCCAAAAAAACTCTAGAAGACACCTTCATTAGGCACAGGGTTTAAATTTTATACTCAGAATTGACACAGAGCACAGCAGCAGCAAATAATTACGTCCATATTACTCAGAATGGATAGTTTTCCCTTACAGCCTCAATTCCTGGTTTGTCATAATAGCCTTGTTAGGCACTCTCAACTTTTATTATGATCAACTAATTTTCCTAGCAGTTAACGTTGAAAGGTCTGGAAGCTCTGCTGGCCATCAGTATCATTCACACTTGCAGAAGTAATTATGTCTAACTGGTGAAACAGCATTAATGAAACTCAAACAAATTTCCACTGAAAATATTTCTGAGTGCACCTTATAGTCAAAGAGTAATGTTGCCAATATCTGCACAGAACGGAAGCAGATACTGGGATTCCAGAGATCAGAGTCTTAAGTTCTAAGGTTAACTTAAACTTCTCCAAGGATTAGTTCACAAAATGGTTTGAACGTCTAGACTCACAGAACAGAAAACAGACAGATGCACATCATTCTAGCCCTCGGTAAGCAAAGGATTATAATATTTTTCTTCCTTCTTGTATTATTGCAAATAGTGAAGCCTGATACCCTCCACTACCAACTGAAACACTGAAACCATTATCTTCAAATCTAGCTTACCATCAGAAGAATGATGTATACATGAAAAATTATGATTAAAGCTTTAAGTTCAAAGTCAAGAAATAGACTGTTTTTAAAAATACATAGTTAAAGAGAAAGAAAATATCTATGTTAAGAAATATTTAAGCAAGGTTACAAAGGACTAATGACTATGCACAACAATCTTTTTCAGTATCTATTAATTTTTTTCCTTTGCAAAAAGTAATTTACAGAAGTTCAACACGTTAATCCTGTTATAAAGGCTAGGCTATATATTTGTTCCAACCTGCTTCCTTTTAGTACTAGCACTTCAATGAGTTTTGACTTTATTTTCTAAGTGTTTTAAATATGTGTCACTTGAAAAGGAAGAAAGGTACACGTATTGTTCTCAAGATAAACGGGAATCAACAAGCCTATATAACATTCCATATATAGTTTCTGATTGCTATAATATTGCAGCACTTTGCAGATGGAATGGAACTTACTTTAGAAGGGGTAAAAACCTAAAAGGTCTTGTGAAAGGAAAACACTAGATCATGGATTCAACTATTTCAAATGAAAACTTTCTATTAGAAATTCTAAGTAATATGAACATTTAAAAATATATACCAGTAGCCTCCTGCCTAAAATATGTAGGAGTCTCATTTATGGAATCTATCATTTATAAAGATTTATACATAATGAAAGATTTATTTGGTGGCTTTCGGATTCAAACTTTGAAATTTCTCAAGGGAACATTTTTAACCATATGAACAAAAAAGGAACTCTCCATTCACTTCCACTCTCTATCATGTAAGAACAAAGACTTCAAAACAAACGCAACAGAACTTTTCCTCTCCTCCTGTCTGCAATACAGAGATTTGTTTTCCATTAACATTTTTGCCCACAGAGACCACAACTGCAAAGGTATATATACAGTAGTCCAGCCACCAAAGTCTTTTCCAGACGATGGCAATAAAAGCAAAACTCAATTCTAATTAGCTAAAACTCTTTCTTCAGATGAGACACTTGTCTGCACGGCCATTTTCATGGCAGGAGGGAGGCAGGAGGTTGCTATCCATTTGGACTAGTGGAATACACAACCAAGCAGAGACTTATTCTGAAAATTTCCAGAACAACTTTAGAAGTTCTTGTTTACTTTTTATGCCACATCCAAAACACAACACACATTTATAGTCTCAATATTAAGATAATTGAGAATTCAGCAGTAAAGTGCTAACATGGAAGGGGAAAGTTGTAAGATAAACTAGGGTATGCTAATAACTCCAGTTATTTTCAAAGAACATTCAGACTGCTTCAAATTCTATTCAGGAAACTATCTCTCCAAGCTTTTTTTCTTCTTACCTCTTTAAAACGAGCTGAAAGCTAACTATATAAACAGATACTGGGTGGGGGGGGGGGAGGGAACTTCTCACTCTCTACTCAAAACTTTCAGAATAATTTGCTTCTAAAAATTATCAACAAATAATCCAACTAGACTGCCTTCAGATGACGTGGCAGATGAAATGAACTCGTTTTCACCTTAATTTGTTTTACAGGTCTTTTGAAACCCCTGCCCCTGAATGCAAACCAAACTTTCTGAGATTTCAAAGTTCAATAAGATTCTGGTATTATAAATTCAAACTCAGTACTGCCATCTGTTACATTCTGTTTAAAAATTGAATCATTTTCCTGCTGAATAAAAATATCTTCCCAGGTCATTGGCTTGTTCTGAGGAGTAGATGCAGTCCCTACTGCAGGGTCTTTCCCAGCATCAACCTTATACCCAATAGCATCATCCTTCATTACAGGCATAGCGCCTGACCTATCAGAAAGATATGCATATTGTCTGATCTGTAAGGACCTGCATGGATGTAAACGATAAAGCTTTGAGTCTCCAGAAGGATCTTGACTATGAACTGATTTTATGTGTGAAGACATAAACTGATAGTTGATGAAGGATTTGCCACAGGCCAAACACTGGTACCTTCGCTCCCCTGTGTGATGAATTTCGTGTTTTGTGCGATATTCTGCAAGAGGAAATACCTTCTCACAGTAACGGCAAGGGTACTTCTTCTCCCAAGAATGAATGTTAAAATGTCTCCGCAAGCTTGTCAGACAGACATATGACCTTTTGCACACAATACAGATATAATAGACCCTCCCATCTACTATTAACTCATAGTGATCATCATGTTTTACTTTCATACGTTTGTTGGGCGTCTCACCGCTAGATGTTTTTGGTATCTCATTCTCAAGTCTGGCCTCCCCTTCGTCAGGGTCATCTTTGACGGGGATCACTATGTCATAAGTATCTTCACCAATATTTGCATAAACCTTGCAACCCGTTGACAAGCCTTCAATCTCAGTAGCTGTATCTAAAGTAATGATCTTCTGACCCTCCATTAGATGTTTTGATCCTAAACCTGCATCATTAGTGTTTCTAGTAATTATATCTGAAATTTTTAAAGAATTGGAAAGTGGCTCTTGCAGAAGTGTAGGTATCTGCATCTTCTGTACCAACGATCCATCAAAAGTGGCACTTGGGGGGACATCAGCCTGGGGGACCAAAGATGTATTACTGACCGCCGAATCTGGGCTGGAGCTAATAGTGTCATCGTCATCATCTATAATCTCCTCCTCCTCCTCTTCATTGGCCTTGTTTCCTGTTATAACAGCACTGTTTGGTGTCTGCTGATTCTGCACAAGCAAATTGATTGAAGGAGACATATGATTTGGAAGTGAAGAAGTGACATTTGGTGGTGTAGTAAGTGGTGTCTGATTTAGCAAAATAATGTTGGGAGTCAAATGTGTCGGGGCTGAAGATACCAGCAATTTTTCACTTCCTTGCGTCTGGCTCAGAGTTGCCTGATTCACAGAAGTAGGAAGTTTCTGAGTAGGTGTGAGATTTGGTAAAGGGGGAGAGTTATTACTAGCACAAGGTGCAACATCTGAAACGGCAACGGCACCTGGGTTAGGCTGGACCTGAGCCACTGCATTGGTACTCGGCAAAGTCTCCTTTGCAGGCAGAATCTCAGAGCAGAAAATGACGTCATCGTCATCATCATCTGAATCGGTAACAATGATCTTTTTTGTCTCGTAATCTTCAGCAGATAAGGAAAAAGACTCTGTTATAATAGGCATTATAGTGGCCCCGTTATCTTGGGCTTCATCTTTTGATTTTTGTATTTCAAGGTTCTTGTCACTAGAACCAGGAGGTAAGGTTTCGGCATTACCGTCCTGAGATGTACCTGAGATGCTTTTAACCTGTGACAATGGGACACCAAGCTCTGCTATAAATTTAACCCCTAACAGCTGCCCTGATTTAATCAACTCATCAAGTAAATCCGATCTAACACGAACAATTTTAGAACTATAGATATAATTGAGAATTTCGGCAAAGATCTCTGCTCTTATAAAGCTCAGTTCAACAACTTGCCCGGCAACTGAGAAGAGCTGATGGAAATAAGTACTAGAAGCTGAAAGAATATTCCTGTGGGCCCGGAATTTTCGGTCTTCCACGATAACGGTAACGTCACAGAAGAGTCCATGGCCACGTTGCTCATTCAAGGAGTTCAGCAGACTGCCAGAATATTGAATGTCTGTAGCAGAAATCAGTTTTCTACTCTCCATGCCTGTAAGAGAAAGGGAGGAGGAAGGGGTGGGAGAAGATTAGAAAAGAAAAACAAGAAGTACTTTTATCATTCAGAATGTAAGCTGCAGCATCACTAAACAGTGTATTCAAGTTTTAACTGAAGTTTGGCATAACTTTTTGGCTTGTATATAAATTGTTCATACAGGCTGGCTTTTGGACCATGCATCAAATCTCATGACTTCCCCCTGAGAAGAGACAAGCGAGTTTTTAATTGATCTACAGATCTGAACGGTAATCTCTTCCTCTGAATCTCGGATACATGCGTCACCACTAAGCAATTTTTTAAGATTAGAATTAATTTTCTTAGTTCCACTTTTAGGTTCTGTCCTCAAGAAGACTTAAGAGTTCATTTTTAATGGTCTTAAAACTTTAAGAAAAAGTCTTCATCGTGAACACACAGAAGTTATTTCACCTGTAAATGAATGATTTAAGTGTCAGAAAAGCTTGCTGTGTGCAATATCCATTCTATACTCTTCCTAAAACTTAACTTTAAGAACACATTCAAAAGCTACTCCCTACAGCCAATGACCGAGTAAGTGTTTATAAACGCTGACAGGTTATTACCTCTAGACTGCCCGTCAGTTTTCTGTTATTTAAATTGGGGTGCCTCACCTAGATAAACTATGAAACACCTTTTTTACCCTCTCCCCTTTCATCATCTCCTTGCCCCTTCCCCTCACCTCTCTACTCTTACAATCTCCAGAGGTGAAATGTTAGAGTGCCAAGCGAAGTCAACAGATGGTACTGTGAAAAAAATAAGACAAAGGAAAGGTCACCATTTCTTAATGCTTATTTGCATGAAAACACGAAACATTTCAATTTGTTGGTAAAGAATTATGCGCACTGGTATGAGAACTTTTTTTTATACCAGATGTGTTAGTGAAAATGAAAACATAAACTTATTGGAACAGAGCAGGCGGTTACTCTAGAAAAAGGGAGGGGGAGGTCAGTAAAGAGCAATGCTGTGTACCACTCCCAAAACATTCTTTTTTTGCCCGTCACAGAATACATTAGCAGTAACAAGGGTGCCAAGTGGTTTAAAACATATACACATATTAAATCCATATTTAATTTTTATATATTTAACTTTTATAGATTATATATATATATAAAAACAACTGGCTGATAAGTACTTTAGGTAGAGAAACACTTTTCTTGCTAATATTCTTTCCCTTTAAAGTTACCAAAATAGTAGCACTGTCGTCACAGTGCTTAAGTTATATACACGTGGAAGGCGGGGCGTCTCAAGCATCTTCGAAATTTTCAAAACTGCAGCTTAAAAACAAAAAGTAGGCAAAAAGTCTAGAAATGAGGATTTGAAATAAGGCGTTGCTCGTTTAACAGTACCAAGGAATTCCAGGTTACCATAAAGGCACTCATCAGAAAGGGTGACCTTTGGACAGCGAGCCAGCCACCAGGGCTTCCGAAATACGGGGATTTCGACAGAAGTCGCTTTTAAGTAGGTAGACAGGTTTTCCGAATACAATTCTTGTCGTTTGCAAACGGGTCCTGGGAAGGGGGCAATGCATCAAACGTACGTGTCCAGGTGACACTGGGAATTGGTTTCATTTTGTTTAGATCTGCTCCCGCTTTTCCCCGTCAGGGTGGGCCCAGGAACGGCACAAATCGCTCTGAACCCACCCCGAGATCGGCGACCTGCCTCCGGAAAAGCCATTCCGCATCACTGTGAGACAAACCCTTGACTGAGGGCAGGTGAAGGTGTAAAAGAGAGAAACGCCATCCGCGAGCGAGTAAAGCCAACCGACACGCGGCTCCCTGCGGCAGCTGAACCCCATCTTCCTTACTCCACCCCCTCTTCCCCATTTGCACCCGGCTGCAACCGAGGGTTTTTTTCACCCCAATTCACGCGAAAAGGCAGCTTCCTGCAAATCCTGATGGAGGTACGAACGGCACCGCCAGGGCGGGGGTCCGCCGGCGAGCCGGGGAAAGTAGAAGGTGGCGAACGGGAGGGTGGGGTGTTGGGAGGGGATGAGGCCAAGCAGGCGGCATTGTTATGCCCTGGGAAGGGGACGGAAGGGGAGGATGGGCCGGGCAGAAAAGCTCTAAATCAAAGTCGGGGCTAGGAGGAGAAAAGGAGGCACAAAAAGGCAGGCGGAGGGCGAGGAAAAAGCCAAGTGGGTCCCCGTGGTGGGCTCCCCACGCGCCGGGCCTACCCCGGGCACCGGCAGCCCCTCGGCCCCTGACGGCGGAGGGGACCGCGCCGCGGCCCTCCGGGTTCGTCCCCTCCTTCGCTCCCGGGCCCACACAAAGAAAGGGCCGGAGGAGCGGAGCCTCCGACTCCGCCGCTTCCTGGTTCAAGTGAGGAGAATGCAAACGCAGGCGCGGCCCAGCGACGGAGGCAGCGGGCGCGCTCCCTCACCCCTCCCGGCACCGGGCCGGGTCCTCACCTGCTTCCCGGCGCCGCCGCTTCTCCTTGTCTGGCCGCGCGGACGGGTGGGAGCCCTCCAACAACCAGAAGCCGGACTCCGCGGCGACTCGGCTCCTTCTTTAAACGTCGCTCCAGTCTTGGTCGACGTCGACGCGGCTGCCGCCACCGCTGCTACAGCTGCCCCACGCCACCGACAGAGGGCACAGCGCGGGGGCGCAGCGCCGAAGTCGAAGGCGCCCTCCTCCTCCGAGCGCAGTTCGGGTCTTTCCGGAAGGGCCCGAGCTCTAGGCGGCCCCGTTTCGGCGCCCGGCTCTGCCTTCGGCTCCTTCCGCAGGGGGCGGAGTGAGACTGGGAAGCTCTGGGAGCGTTCGGCCCTTTCCGGAGGGCGAAAGGGTGGGAAAAAGGGAAGGGAAAGATGGGGTAATGCAGGCAGTCGCGGGCGGTTGGGATCCTAAATTCGGCGCAAGCTCTTGGGGCGTGAAAACTTTTCGAGACCGTACGAGTTTCACTTTTTGCAAGTTGGAAACTGTTCGATTCGCCCGTTTCTTAGACGATAAACCACCTTGAAATAAAATCTGAATAAATATAATCATAAGTCGAATTGATCGACTCAGGATGACTCAAGTTCTAGGATGACAAGTTAACAACGACATTACAATAACTATTTTTAAGAAATAAGTCTAGGGTTTGGACACTAGACCGTCTTCTAAGTTGAAGACTAAATGATGCAGTACTATCTTAATTCCTTCGCTTCGACTACCGTTTACTGACCACCTGTTTGAGCTATACCAAATCTAATTTAGGTGTGGTGGAATACAAAAATGAGTAAGCCAAGGTCTCTCCCTGTCCAAAGAGCTCGGTAGATGGTTACACAAACGTCGACAAAAGTATTTGTACAAGGTATAGAACACAGAGAAGGAAATAGCAAACTAAATGTTCCCATTTGAGCTGTATCATGAAAGAGGAATAAATTAACACTTGCATTGGTTTTTTTTTTTTTAAGATTTTACTCATTTACTTGAGAGCGCGCGCGCACGCTGATGGGGGGAGGGGCAGAGAGAGGGTAAAGTAGACCCCCCGCTGAGCAGGGACCACGCGGAGGGGCTGGATCCCAGGATCCGAGGATCTTGATCTGAGGATCTCGACCTGAGCCCCGGCCAAAGGCGCACGCTCAACCACTGAGCCACCCAGGTGCCCCTAAATTAATACTTGCATTGTTAATTTATAGTTTTTATTTACATAGCATTTCCTCCTCAGGGGGTTTTAGTGTCTGACACGCAGTCGGTGTTCAATAATCGTTTAATGAATGAATAAATGAATGAGTCGTGGTAATTTTTAAAAACCCTCTGGTAATACACTTCTGACTGAGTACCATGATGAACGAAACAACAGAATGGGTGTTTGGAGAGCAAAATCTCTCTCTTTACACTGGTTATTGATCGTATCCAACTAAGGAGCCAAATACTGCTTTTTTCTTCAACAATTAAGGCCATTCACTACCTTCATTTTCTTTTTTAAAAAATACGTATAGGGTAATATTGCATCCATCCCCCCAAAACTTGAATTTGCATCTGTTTATCTTTCAGTCAGAATCCCTGTGCTTCCTTCCTACAAAAATCTTGCAGAAAATGTCCATCAGGATATTCCAGAATGAAAACAAATCTAACTATATCTAATTTTCTTCAGCATGAAATCAGACAAGAATGTCACCATCGATCCATCCCTAATCTATTCTACATTCTCCTCAATAAAGTAAAGCCACATAGAAAAATACCAAAGTGGTGTACTACAGTTGTATTTTCACATGAAAACAAGAAATCCACATGAAATTCCTTAGGCTCTTCAAGATTTTGCATTGTGAGAAAACAATGTGAGAATCACTGCATTATTGGGGTTTTTTAAATTTGGACTTAAAATTATGAGTTTCATTGTTTAATATAAAGACATTTCACAGGAAATAGGAGTACACTGTTATAAAGGAAACTAAAGCGGATGGTTAGTATTTTCCTGGAACTGAGCACTTAAACAAAATGAGTTAGCAGATTTAACAAAACTAGTTAGCAGATTAATGACCATTAATGACCATTTTCTTGAGTCATCCTCGCCCAAAATTTAGGAGCAAAAAAAAAAAAAAATGTTTTTAGGAACCAGGACAAAGTACTTCTTGAAAATTTAGGATCTATTTGCCTTTCAGTAGCTTAGTTGACTAAAACTAGAATGAGATGTATCTTTGAAATACAGATCACAGTGGCAGTAGCTGCACACCTGGTATCAAATATTTGTTGGTTACCTCTCAGTAAACTGCAAGACATGATATCATTTCTTTTGCACCAGCATTACCAGCACCAAAGTGGCCAAGAGAATTGCCTTGCCTTTTCCTCTTTCCTGAAAGGGCTTTAAAAATGTGGAGCCCCAACTAAGGTATGATGAAAATCTGTTGGCTCAAAGCACAGGAAACCTTCTCTTCCCTTCTGGCCATGTCCCTCACCCCCCAGCCCAGCAAAAACTAAATTAAAATTTAAAATCTACCTATAACCAAAGGGGATTCAATGATCAGGAAAGGAATTTTCCTGCAGGAAAGCAGAGCAGACCCAGAAATTTGAGTGGCCTTAATGATTGCCTTTTGGACAAGATCATTGGAAGGTTTCGTTAATTTTCTGTTTCTTGACCAGTCATTTCACCTTTCACTTTCTTTTTATCTGCAGACTTAAGCCTACTTCAAATAACCCAGTAGATTTTAAAGGTATCAATCGTTTCACATTCTAGAAAGGTTTTTAATTGGCTGATAATGGAATCAGTTAGGTTTCATAACCACATTGTCAGTGTTTGCTTGCCTTGTTTGAACTTGATTATGAATTTCTTTTTTTCTTTTTTCAATTTTTAAATTTTTTTAAAGATTTTATTTATTTATTTGACAGAGAGAGAGACAGTGAGAGAGGGAACACAAGTAGGGGGAGTGGGAGAAGGAGAAGCGGGCTCCCCGCTGAGCAGGGAGCCCGATGCGGGGCTCGATCCTAGGACCCTGGGACCACGACCTGAGCCGAAGGTAGACGCTTAACCGACTGAGCCACCCAGGCGCCCCTGATTATGAATTTCTTGAGGGCAGCAACTGTCCTCTCCTGTGTTAATATGCCAAGAATCTTGTGGGTGCTTAATATATATTCAATGGATGATGATAAAAGATTTAAAAAATGACGTTCATTCAGTCCCTGTATAATAGAGATAATAATACCTTCCCACAGAGTTGTTTTGAGTTTCAGTTTCCAAACTATGACACGCTGTTGACTGCTTCCATGTCCCTGCCAGGAACCCTGAGCTTGGAATAACCATTCCTTTCATATTCACAGTTTGTCTCTCCTATTGTTTGGCCAAGTGCCTGGTCTTCCAGAAAGATGCAATTCAAGCACTAACTTACTTGTGAAGCCTGACTTGATCCACTCAAAGGTGGATAAATATGACTACTTAATGTTGAATGAACGAGTGTCTGGTACCTAATAAGTGCTGAATATTCATTTGCTTGTTCATCTCTATCCCCTTTTCTACTTAATCCTGACAATTTGCTCTTTAAGTGACTTGATACTGCTGCTTCTCTTTTTCTTCTTAAAACCTTCCAAAGTCAATTAGATAGGGATAGATAACCCTCCTAATGGGAAAGAGGGAGTGGACAATTGCTAACAATAATAGAATCTACCAAACAACAACAACAACAACCAGGTAGCTTATTTCAAATATGAAAAAAATTGAGGGAATATACTACCCATGAGTTCTTTGTGAAAGATTACTTGGCAATGTGAAATAAAATCAAATAAGAAATGAGTCAAAATAAAAAATTAAGAAAGGACATTTTGCAGTGAGCCAGTCTATTTAAATGGAGGACTAAGACCAAACAATGAATATGTGACAGAATGAAACTGTTATAAACCCTGACACAATAAAAACCCATTCGTTCATATGTTCATTAAATACATATCATTTAGGGGCGCCTGGGTGGCTCAGATGCTTAGGCGTCTGCCTTCGGCTCAGGTCATGATCCCAGGGTCCTGGGATCGAGCCCCACGTCTGGCTCCTGGCTCGGCGGGGAGCCTGCTTCTCCCTCTCCCACTCCCCCTGCTTGTGTTCCCTCTCTCGCTGTCTCTCTCTCTGTCAAAAAAGAAATTAAATCTTAAAAAAAAAAAGACAAAGTCCCAGTCTTCATGAAACTTAGATTCTAATGGGAGATACATACAATAAACATATGTGCATATATTATCTAAATGTATAATATCAGATAGTAATGAATGCTGTGGAGAAAAATAAACAGTGTAAAGGGATAGAGAATGATCAGGTGCCACTGTAAATAGCGTGGTTGGGGAAGACCTCTCTGAAAAGATGATGTATGAGCAAAGAACAGAATAAAGTAAGGGAAAGAGCTATGCAAATATCTGGGGAAGAACATTCTAGGCAGTGGAACATGTCAATGCCCTTCAACCAAAGATCACCAGGAACATGCCCATAGTTGACAAGTTGGGTTTATTATTCTTTGCAGGGAGGGAGAAAGCGCACCATAGGGAACTGTGGGGTGTTTCAGTAAGAGGACGTTAGAAAGAACCTATTGTAGTATTTGGGCGATTTAGGGGATGATCTAAGGAAATGGGAGTTCCTTCTAGATCAGATGCTGTCAGAAAGCAGGGGCAATTGTATGATCGGGCATCTCAATAAATCTTATCTATAGGGAAGGCAGAGGAGAGCAGGAATAAAGCTGTAATTGATAAAGTAGCAGTCACCCATTTTGGCCAAGAGAGGGGGTGTCTGGTGTTTTCTGAGTGACACAGTGACTTTTTTTTTAAATCTATGATTAGACAAAATTATAAATTGGTCTTGTTTTGTCTCACTTCATCAGTCTCCTAGTGACTTTCTCTTAGGTTAATATTGTGTGAATTTATGTCCAACATAAGAACATGGCCTGGACGCTCTGCTAGCTTCCAGATATCAGGGGCTGCCTCCCCTTCCCCCTTCTCAAACAGCAAGTGAAAAGCTATAAGGAATAAAATTTAGAGGTCGTGGAGGAGGTACAATAGTGGCCTTCTCATCTTCAACAAAAAATAGTAATTTAATACTGTATTATTATTATTATTTTTTAAAGATTTTATTTATTTGCGAGAGAGAGAATGAGAGACAGAGAGCACGAGAGGGAGGAGGGTCAGAGGGAGAAGCAGACTCCCCGCTGAGCAGGGAGCCCGATGCGGGACTCGATCCCGGGACTCCAGGATCATGACCTGAGCCGAAGGCAGTCGCTTAACCGACTGAGCCACCCAGGCGCCCAATACTGTATTATTATTGTACGGGACATACTTATACTAAAACATTGTTCGTTGTTTATCAGAAATTCAAATGTAAGTGGGTCTACTGTATTTTTTCTTTTTGCTAAATATGACAACACTAAAATAAACACGTTGTCAGCTGCGTAGAAATACTTTGAGTACTTTGTGCTTTTTCGTCCCATTCCTCATTTAGATTTTTAATTCAGGATAGACTCAGAAAAAAATATGTGATTCGACTTGAACCATTCCTATATATTATATGTGTACATGTATACACATATATCTATGCATGTATTATGCATACACACATATATACGCATACATATGAGACACACTAAGCGCCCAATATTATATAATATGCTACACACAAAGACGCACAGAAAGCACCCGAAACACAAGCAGAATTGACTGTGTTGTTGATATGGCCATTCTGTGAAATGTATCCTGTGGTCCGTCATCCTTCCCTTCGGTTATTTTAAGTATAAGGCTGAGAAAGACAGGGTCTCCTACCCAAATGAGACCTGCCCAACCTTCTGCGGAACTGGAAGGATAGGCGCTCCGAGCCGATGACAGCGGCGGCTTATTTACACGGATACACCACCCCTTTCACATGGGCTGGACGCCACGTAGCCCCGCGGAAGGGTTTTGCCGACGTACCCGAAACGCTCTCCCCGTTTTTCTCAGCTCTGGGAGGTTGCGCAGGTGGCTTCTGGGAGCCACTGCAACTGAGGTTTTCCCAGGCTCCTGAGAGTGTCCCCTACTTTTGCGGCAGCAATGGCTCCAGTGTCCCGCTCTGCAGTCCGGAGACGGAGGCCTCGGGCTCCGGCGGGAATTGTCGCAGTTCTTCGTGGAAGAGTGCGGAGCCAGGCAAAGCCGCCCGCTCCCCGCGGAGCCGCAGCTCTCGCTCGCACTCTTGCTGGCGGCGCGGGCACCGGAATGGCCTGCGCCGCCAGCGGAGCGGCCCGGACCGAGGATCCCCCCACCAGCACTGCCGATCCCGTTCGGCCGTCTGCGCCGCGGCCCCCCCACCCCACTTCGCTTCTGTCTCCACGTCCGCTCCCCGCGCCCCTCCGGGAGCCACGGGCGGCGGCCTGGCCTCCGGAACAAGGAGAGGGAGGAGGTGAGTGAGCCGGCCGCACCTTCGCTCTGAGGAGCCCGCCTGCCTTCATCGCCCATCCCGCTTCTTAGCGTTCGCATGTCTCTCCCTTCTCCCTTCCTTGCGCCCATTTTCATCTTTTTCTTCAGTCTGCGCACGGCAGCCGCTTATTCGCCCCTTTCCTCCCTTAATGCTCGCTCATCCTTGGGCGCCCTCCTCCTGTGCCTCTGGTCCCTATCACCTCCGGCCTTGTAGCGGACGTGGCCAGGGGTCGCAGATTTATGTATAGCGTTTATTCACGTTATGTTCTCATTCATGAGCATGTTTTTATTCTCCACTGGACTGAGTTCGTGGAAAGGAGGATTTTATTCATTACAGAATTCACAGCGTTTAGCCCTTAGTAAAGAGCTCAACCATGGCGTGTTGAATGAATGAGCAGATCGGTTTGAGATGATAACAGGATATGTAAATAGAAATTGTTTGTAGGGAGTTGGGAAGGGTTGAGATTATGGTTGGTTTTTTTTTTTTTTAAGTACTCTCTGTGCCCAAGGTGGGGCTCCAACTGACAACCCCAAGATCAAGAGCTGCATGCTCTACCGACTGAGCCAGCCAGTCGCCTGGGGACGGGTTTAAATTGGAAAGTTAGAAGAACCTTGCTCCCAAGACGTGATTGGATGAATGTAGAAAAAGTGATGTGCTCTACTGGAGATGGGGCTACCTAGAAAGGTCTTGTTAAGGGGGGGGTGGGTCCCAATCTTGACCTTGACCTTGAGAAATGAGGGGAGGGTGAGATCAGTTTGCCGCTAATGAAAGTGAGTATTGGAGTGGAAAAGTAGTTTAAGAAGGAAAAGAGTTATAATTATTGCTGTGTGAGTGTTCATATCTAATGTTTATTGCGTGTGTCAGGTACCATACTAAGGGCCTTGAATGTGTTAAAAAAATTAAAAATTAAAAAAAACATTACAGGCATTGAGAGGTAGGTTGAAATTACAACAGTTGGGCGATGTCTTGATGATTCTTTTTCTTCCAGCCATGGGAGGTAATAAGGCATACTGAGGAGGATAGTCTCTGGATTCAGACTGCCTGAGTTTGAATACCTACTTTGCCACTTAATACCTGTGTGGCCTTGAGTGTGGAGAGTTTAGCCAAGCTACTCCATGGTGCTGCTACCTGGGCATCCATTTTGTTTGGCCAAGTGGCCTGCAGGGACTTTAAACTTAACACTAGCAACCCCTCCCCCACCCCATGCAAGCACATGCCCTAGATAGCAGCCCACAGAGTCACAAGCATATGTTAAGTTCCTTAAAGGATTTCCCCAATAGCCCTTGTGATCAACCGTCTCCCCTGCTTCCCAGTGCCTCTATGCTTTATAGGTCCCTTAGATAAGATCCCTCTGGGGCTTACCCAAATCCCACTCTTTTGGTTTAAATTGACCGATCTGAGGGCGCCTGGGTGGCTCAGTCGTTGGGCATCTGCCTTTGGCTCAGGTCATGATCCCAGGGTCCTGGGATCAAGCCCCACGTTGGGCTCCTGCTAAGTGGGGAGCCTGCTTGTGTTCCCTCTCTCACTGTGTCTCTCTCTGTCAAATAAATAAATAAATAAAAATCTTAAAAAAAAAAAAAAAAGATTTAAATTGACCGATCTGGCCCTAACCTGGGAACTCCAAATCACCATGCCCACAGACCCTGATAAAGGCACGTGCCCCAGGTCCTGTCTCTATCTGCACTCTGCCTTGACCTCCTTGTGTGGCCTCTGGAGGCATTCCCTGTGCTTCCTCCAGGTCTTCTGAGTAATTAACTGCTCTATTTTTTTTTTTTTTTAAGATTTTATTTATTTATTTGACAGAGAGAGACACAGTGAGAGAGGAGCACAGGCAGGGGGAGTGGAGGGGGGAGAGGCAGGCTTCCCGCCAAGCGGGGAGCCCGATGTGGGGCTCGATCCCAGAACGCTGGGATCATGACCTGAGCCGAAGGCAGGCGCTTAACGACTGAGCCACCCAGGCACCCCAATAACTGCTCTATTTTAATTTCTCTTGTGGTCTGTTGTTGAACTTTGGCTCACCATCCAGCACCCTGTGCTCTACTTAACAAATGTTATTTGAATTCAAAGTCAACACATCAGGCAAATTACTAAACCTCTCTAGCTTCATTTATTCACCTGTAGAAAGGGGATAAAAATAGTGCTGATATTTTTAGGGTTGTTGTAATGAGTTAGTGCCTGGAACAGAATATACATTCCTGTTAGCTACTAGGGTTTCATGCTTGGGAGCAGAAAGAGTAAAAACTAAAAACAGTCCTGAGTACACTGGAGACCTACCTCTTCGAGGTATGTGTTTCAGAAAGGTGCCCTCAGTCTGTGCCAATCAAACCAAATAGCTTCTTTTTTTTTTTAATAAAGTTGCACCTACGAAGCTGTGATTTTTCTTTTTTTTTTTAAGATGTTATTTGAGAGAGAGAGAGAGCACGCGTGCGCATGAAGGGGGGGGGGTGTGCAGAAGGAGAGGGAGAGGCAGACTCTGCTGAGCAGGGAGCCCGACACAGGGCTCGATCCCAGGACCCCAAGATCATGACCTGAGCTGAAGTCAGACGCTTAATGACTGAGCCACCCAGGCGCCCCAAACCAAATAGCTTCTTATTTTAGAACTCTAACTAAAAGATTCAGGAACGACTTGGATGAGATTTGTATTTGTGCATGTGGAAGATAAATAATTTATCTTACTAGTACAGATGAAACCAGGCAGCAACAGGGACTATTTTAATGGTCTCCTATTCACCTTGTTGGTGAGGGAGGGATTTCCCTCATAGGGTTATGGGGAGGCCAAACACAGGACACCTGACACTGGACAGATGAGATCCATACACTGGCAGAGTACTGAGGCCCACTACTCAGGGATAATCTGGAACTGGGCCTTTTCCCTATGATGAAGAGGGTTGTTTGGCTAGGGGATCTTTTTTTTTTTTTTTAAAGATTTTATTTATTTATTTGAGAGAGAGCACATGAGAGGGAGGAGGGTCAGAGGGAGAAGCAGACTCCCTGCCGAGCAGGGAGCCGTTTGGCTAGGGGATCTTACCTACAGAGGCAGAATGGGGAGAGGAATTTGCAGTTAGGCCATTGGAGACCTTACTGGTTTTCCCAGATGTCAAAGCAGTACATAATAAGGGGCCTTTTTTTTTTTTTTTTTAAGATTTTGTTTATTTGACAGAGAGGGACACAGCGAGAGAGGGAACACAAGCAGGGGGAGTGGGAGAGGGAGAAGCAGGCTTCCTGGCTGAGCAGGGAGCCCGATGCGGGGCTCGATCCCAGGACCCTGGGATCATGACCTGGGCTGAAGGCAGACGCTTAACGACTGAGCCCCCCAGGCGCCCCAATAATGGGCCTTAATTTTAGGCCTTAAACCACAAGAGCTGGGTGCCTTTACAGCCTGGCAGGCATCATTGGCCCCTATATTCCTCATATATTCCAAGAACTGTTATTTCTGTTTATTTTTAGATTGCTCCTCAAAGTGGGAGACCCTCTGAGTCTTGGGGCACTGGTCCAGAGCTAGTACGCCCCAGGGAGAAGTCACCAGTCTACAGGCCAGGAAGAGAGGTCTACCAGAAATCAGTTCTGATGGCACCTTGATCTTGGTCTACTTACCTCCAGAATGGTGAGAAAATAAATTTCTGTTGTTCAAGCCACCCAGAATGTGATATTTTGTTATGATACTCTTTTACTTTACAAAATAGAAAAAAAATTATTTAAAAAAATAAAAACATGGAACATATCTAAGAATTAAAACATGTTGCCAGTGGATTTTAGGATGCTAAGTGTTCTCTTTAAATTATAATTCATGGGGTGCTAATTTCTTCATAGAAGGATTCAGTGTTAATGATACATTTCTAGTATTTGGAATTTCTTTTCTCAGCTAACCCAATAGTAGATTGCTTGTCAGATTTTAACATTACAAAGGGATTTTTAAAATGAATATATCAGGGGCGCCTGGGTGGCTCAGTCGTTAAGCATCTGCCTTCGGCTCAGGTCATGATCTCAGGGTCCTGGGATCGAGCCCCGCATCCAGGCTCCCTGCTCCACGGGAGGCCTGCTTCTCCCTCTCCTGCTCCCCCTGCTTGTGTTCCCTCTCTCACTGTGTCTCTCTCTGTCAAATAAATAAACAAAATCTTTAAAAAATAAAATAAAATGAATATACCAGTATGGTTTGGTTTAGTTAATTTTCCTAAAGTCAGTAGTCTCTGAAGGCTTAATGCTGCTTCTTTTTCCTTATTTCTTTCCTCTTTAGTACTATTCATAAGCATTTTCTTCCTCTCCTCTATTTCTTTTTTTCCCCCTCAGTGATGTTTATGCCTAACATGGGGCTTGAACTCACAGCCCTGAGATCGAGGATTGTGTGCTCTACCGACTGAGCCAGCCAGGCACCCCGCCTCTCATCTATTTCTGTGTCTACTGTAGGTTGAGTTGAGACAATGTGCTTTGACGGGTAAAATCTGTAATTTGTGACAGGGTGATAAAGCATTATCAGAAACTTGTTCTTAAGGGGCGCCTGACCAGCTCAGCTGGTAGAGCTTGCAACTCTTGATCTCAGGATTGTGAGTTCAAGCCTCGTGTTGGGCACAGAGCATACTTAAAAATGAAATCTTTTAAAAATAAACAAACTGAAAAACTTGTTCTTAAAAGATCATAGAATTCGAGTTGGAAGGAACCCTAAAAATAATGTTCTAGGCAATATCTAAATTATTCGAGATGTGATCTCCAGAGGAAAACATTATATGATATGGAAATTCCCTTTTTAACTACTGTAGAATTTTAATAATACTCATTTTCAGAATTCTCTACAACAGAATGAAATCTCTTTTTCCTGTAGTGTGTTAGCTTCTTGCTCTGGGGACAGAACAGTTGCTGCTCCACCGGATGTCCTTTATACACATAGAATACGATCATGAGGTCTTCCTTCGGTCTTCCTAGCTTTGGTTTTTTCCATCTTTCCTTATAGTTTCCTATATTTACCCTGTGGTTTCATTCTGAAAGGATAAATCACTTTTTTCTTTTCTTGAGCAGTTTCGGTCCACAGCAGAATTGAGCACAAAGTACAGAGAAATCCCATATACTCCCTGCCCCAAACAGGGACAGCCTCCTTAACTATCAACAGCCTTCACCAGAGTGGTACTTTCGTTACAGTCGGTGAAACGTACACCAACACATCATAATCACCCAAGTCCATAGTTTACATTAGGATTCACTCTTGGTATTGTACATTCTGTAGGTTTGGAACAGATGTATAATGACATGTACTCACCATTATACTATCATACACAAGAGTTTCACTGCCTTAAAAAATCCTCTGCTCTGCCTATTCATCTCTCCCTCCCCTCCAACCACTGATCTTTTTACTGTCTTCATAGTTTTACCTTTAGTAGAATGCCATATAGTTAGAACCATGTAGTATGTAGCCTTTTCAGATTGGCTTCTTTTACTTAGCAATATGCATTTAAGATTCCTCCAAGTATTTTTTTATTCAAGTATAATTAACATATGGTATTAGTTTCAGGTGTACCGTATAATGATTCGGCAGTTTTACTCATCACTCATCTCAGTGAGTGTACTCTTAATCCCCTTTATCTATTTCATCCACTCCCCTACCCACCTTCTCTCTGGCAACTACCAGTTTGTTCTCTGTATTTTTTTTAAGATTTTATTTATTTATTTATTTATTTTTTTTAAAGATTTTATTTATTTATTTGAGAGAGAGAGAATGAGAGACAGAGAGCACGAGCGGGAAGAGGGTCAGAGGGAGAAGCAGACCCCCTGCCGAGCAGGGAGCCCGATGCGGGACTCGATCCCGGGACTCCAGGATCATGACCTGAGCCGAAGGCAGTCGTTTAACCAACTGAGCCACCCAGGCGCCCTAAGATTTTATTTTTAAGTAATCTCTACACCCAACATGGGGCCCAAACTTACAGCCCCGAGATCAAGAGTTGCATGTTCTACTGACTGAGCCAGCCAGGAGCCCCTGTTCTTTGTATTTAAGAGTCTGGTTTTTTGTCTGTCTCTTTTTTTCTTTGTTCACTTTGTTTAATTTCTTAAATTCCACATATGAGTGAAATCATATGGTATTTGTTTTTCTCTGACTTATTTCACTTAGCATTATACCCTCTGGGTCTATCCATGTTGCAAATGGCAAGATTTAATTATTTTATGGTTGAGTAATATTCCATTGTGTGTGTGTGTGTGTGTGTGTGTGTGTGTGTGTGTAAACACCATGTCTTCACATCTTCTTTATCCATTCGTCTATCAGTGGACACTTGGGTTGCTTGGCTGTTGGAAATGACGCTGCAATAAACATAGGGGTGCACATATGTTTTCTAGTTAATGTTTTTGTTTTCTCTGGGTAAAAGTGGTGGGATTACTGGATCATATGGTAATTCTATTTTTAATTTTTTTTTTTTTAAGTAGGCTCCACGCCCAGAGTGGAGCCCAATGCAGGGCTTGAACTCATGACCCTGAGACCAAGAGTCAGACATTTAACCGACTGAGCCACCCAGGCACCCCTAAGATTTTATTCTTAACTAATCTCTACACCCAATGTGGGGCTCGAACTTAAAACCATTAGATGAAGAGTCGCATGCTCTACTGGCTGAGCCAACCAGGTACCCCAAGTTGTGTGAGTTCTTTATATATTTTGGATATTAACCCCTTATCAGATACATCATTTGCCAGTGTCAAAGAGGTTACTGCCTGTGTTATCTTCTAGGATTTTTATGGTGTCAGGTCTCACATTTAAGTCCTTAATATATTTTGAGTTTATTTTTGTGTATGGTGTAAGAAAGTGGTCCAGTTTCATTGTTTTGCATGTAGTTGAGCAGTTTTCCCAACACCATTTGTTGAAGTGACTGTTGTTTCACCATTGTATATTCTTGCCTACTGTGTCATAGATTAATTGACCATAAAAGTGTGGGTTTATGTCTGGACTCTCTACTCTGTTCTGTTGATCCATTTGTCTGTTTTTGTGCCAGTACCATACTGTTCTGATTAGTATAGCTTTGTAGCATATCTTGAAATCTGGGATTGTGATACCTCCAGCTTTGTTCTTTTAAGATTGCCTTGGCTGTTTGGGATTTTTTTGTGGTTCCCTACAAACTTTAGGATTATCTGTTCTAGTTCTGTGAAAAATGCTGTTGGTATTTTGATAGGGATTACATTAAATCTGTAGATTGCTTTGGGTTCTATGCTCATTTTAAGAATATTTGTTCTTCCAATCCATGAGCATGGACTGCCTTTCCATTTGTTTGTGTCATATTCAATTTCTTCATCAATGTTTTATAGTTTTCAGAGTTCAGGTCTTTCACCTCCTTCGTTAAGTTTATTATTCCTAGGTATTTTATTATTTTTAGTGCAGTTGTAAATGGAATTGTTTTCATAATTTCTCTTTCTGCCATTTCATTATTACTGTGTAAATACACTGGATTCCTGTATATTGATTTTGTATCCTGCGACCTTACTGAATTCATTTATCAGTTCTAGCAGTTTTTGGGTGGAGTCTTCAGGGTTTTCTATATAGAGTATCATGTCATCTGCAAATAGTGACAGTTTTACTTCTTCCTTACCAGTTTGGAAGCCTTTTATTTCTTGTTCTTGTCTGATTGCTGTCACTAGGACTTCCAGTAGTATGTTGAATGAAAGTGGTGGGAGTGGACATCTTTGTCTCGTTCCTGATCTGAGAGGAAAAGTTCTCAGTTTTTCCCCATTGAGGATGATGTTAGCTGTGGGTTTTTCATATATGGCCTTTATTATGTTGAGGTATGTTCCCTCTAAACCTACTTTGTTGAGGGTTTTTGTCATGAATGGATGTTGTACTTTGTCCAATGCTTTTTCTGCATCTATCGAAATGATCATATGGTTTTATTCCTTTCTCTGGTTAATGTGATGCATACATTGGTTGATTTGCAGTTTTTAAAAACATTTATTTATTTTAAAGAGAGAGAGTGTGTGTGTGCACGAGCAGGGGGAGAGGCAGAGGAAGAGGGAGACAATCAGACTCCCTGCTGAGTGGGGAGCCTAACTTAGGGGTTGATCCCAGGACCCTGAGATCATGACCTGAGCCAAAATCAAGAGTCAGATGCTTAACCAACTGAGCCACCCAGGCACCTCTGATTTGCAAATTTTGAACCACCTTTGCATCCCTGAAATAAATCCCACTTGATCGTGGTAAATGACTTTTAAAAAAATATTTTATTTATTTGTTTATTTATTTATTTATTTGAAGGTGCGTCGTTAGCGCAGTAGGTAGCGCGTCAGTCTCATATTTATTTATTTGCTGGAGAGAGAGATAGGAGAGAGACAGACTGACTGCCTGCACAGGGGAGAGGGAGAGAGAGAATCTCTCAAGCAGACTCTGCACTGAGCACGGAGCCCAATGTGGGACTCAATCCCACAACTCCGAGATCATGACCTAAGCTGAAATTAGGAGTTGGATACTTAACTGACAGAGCCACCCAGGCACCCCGGTAAATTGAGTTTTTTAATGTATTGTTGGATTCGGTTTGTTAATATTTTGTTGAGGATTTTTATATCTCTGTTCATCAAAAATATTGGCATGTATTTCTCTTTTGTAGTGTCTCTATCTGATTTTGGTATCAGGGTAATACTGGCCTCAGAATGAATTCGGAAGCTTTCCTTCCTTTTCTATTTTTTGGAATTGACTTTTCTTTAAACGTTTGGTAGAATTTATCTCTGAAGTCATCTGGTCTTGGGCTTTTGTTTATTGGGAGTTTTTGATTACTGATTCAATTTCAATACTATTTCAGATTTTCTATTCCTGATTTAGTATTGGAAGGTTATATGTTTCTAGGAATGTGTCCATTTCTTCTAGGTTGTCCAATTTGTTGGCATATAATTTTTCATAATATTCTAATAATCCTTTGCATTTCTGTGATATTGGTTGTTATTTCTCCTCCTTCATTTCTAATTTTGAGTCTTTTCTCTCTCTCTCTTTTTGATGAATGTGACTAAAGGTTTATCAATTTTGTTGACTTTTCTAAAGAACCAGCTTCTGGTTTCATTGATCTGTTCCATTGGTTTTTTTAGTTTCTGTATCATTTATTTCTGCTCTAATCTTTATTATTTCCTTCCTTCTGCTGGCTTTGGGCTTCATTTATTGTTCTTTTTCTAACTCCTTTAGGTGTAAGGTTAGGTTGTTTATTTGAGATTTTTCTTACTTCTTGAGGTAGGCCTGTATTGCTATAATAATCTTCCTTCTTAGAACAGCCTTTACTGCATCCCAAAGGTTTTGGGCCATTGTTTTTTCATTTTCATTTGTGTCCACGTATTTTTTATTTCCTCTTCGATTTCTTCCTTGACCCACTCATTGTTTAGTAGCATGTTATTTAGCCTCCATGTGTTTGTGTTCTTCCCAGATTTTTTCTTGATTTTTAATTTTATACTTTTGTGGTTAGAAAAGGTACATGATATGATTTCAGTCTTTTTGAATTTATTAAGACTTGTGTTGTGGCCTAACGTGATCTATTCTGGAGAATGTTCTGTGTGCACTTGAAAAGAATATATATTCTACTGTTATTGCATAGAGTGTTTGTTCTGAATACATCTGTTGGGTCCACCTGGTCCATCTGTCCTTTAAAGCCACTGTTTCGTTGTTGATTTTCTGTCTGGATGATCTAGCCATTGATGTAAGTGGGGTGTTAAAGTCCCCTACTATTACTCTATTACTGTCAATTTTTTTCTTTATGTCTGTTAATAGTTGCTTTAAGTAATGTAGTATTTAGTATTAAGTGCTTCCATGTTGAGTGCATAAATATTCACAGTTATTATATCCTTTTGTTGAATTATTACCTTTATTATTATGTAGTGTCCTTCTTTGTGTCTTCTTAGTCTTTTTTTTTTTTTTTTTAGTAATCTGTATGCTCAGTGTGGGGCTTGAACTCATCACCCCAGGATCAAGAGTCACACACCCTACTGACTGAGCCAGCCAGGCACCCCTGTTAGTTGTTGTTTTAAAGTCTATTTTGGGGGCGCCTGGGTGGCTCAGTCGTTAAGCGTCTATCTTCGGCTCAGGTCATGATCCCAGAGTCCTGGGATCGAGCCCCGCATCGGGCTCTCTGCTCCACGGGAAACCTGCTTCTTCTTCTCCCACCCCCACGCTTGTGTTCCCTCTCTTGCTGTCTCTCTCTCTGTCAAATAAATAAATAAAATCTTAAAAAAAAATAAAGTCTATTTTGTCTGGGGCCCCTGGCTGGCTCAGTCAGTAGGGTGTGCGACTCTTGATCTCGGGGTGATGAGTTCAAGCCCCACATTGGGCATATAGATTACTAAAAATTAAAAAAAATTTCTTAGGGGTGCCTGGGTGGCTCAGTCATTAAGCATCTGCTTTCAGCTCAGGTCCTGATGCCAGGGTCCTGGGATCAAGCCTGCTTCTCCCTCTCCCGCTCCTCATGCTTATGCTTTCTTTCTCTCTGTCAAATAAATAAAATCTTTAAAAAATTTTTTTAAATTTTTTTTAAAAGATTTTATTTATTGGGTGCCTGGGTGGCTCAGTCGTTAAGCGTCTGCCTTCGGCTCAGGTCATGATCCCAGGGTCCTGGGATCAAGTCCCACATTGGGCTCCCTGCTCCGCGGGAAGCCTGCTTCTCCCTCTCCTACTCCCCCTGCTTGTGTTTCTGCTCTCACTGTGTCTCTCTCTGTCAAATAAGTAAATAAAATCTTAAAAAAAAAAAAAAGATTTTATTTATTTATTTGAGAGAGAGAATGAGATAGAGAGAGCATGAGAGGGGGAGGGTCAGAGGGAGAAGCAGACTCCCTGCTGAGCAGGGAGCCCAATGCAGGACTCGATCCCGGGACTCCAGGATCATGACCTGAGCTGGAGGCAGTCACCTAACCAACTGAGCCACCTAGGTGCCCCTAAAAACTTTTTTTTAAATAAGGTCTATTTTGTCTGATATAGTATTGTTACCCCAGCTTTCTTTTCCACTTCCATTTCCACAATAAAGGTTTTTCCATCCCTTCACTTTCAATGTGCATGCCATTAGGTCTAAAGTGAGTATCTTGTAGGCAGCATTGAAAATATAAATCTTACAGGGCACCTGGGTGGCTCAGTTGGTTAAGTGTCCAACTCTTGATTTTGACTCAGGTCGTGATCTCGGGGTTGTGAGATTGAGCCCTGCATTGGGCTCCGCATTAGGCAGGGAGTCTGCTTGGGATTCTCTTTCTCCCTCTGCCCCTTCCCCCCTTCTCTCTCTCTCTCTCTGTCTTAAATAATAAAAAATAAGTCTTAAAATATAAATCTTACATGTTGCTTTCAGTTTGAACAGCACTTTGTAAACTCTAAAGCTTTATGCAAACATAAGTGATTATTATATTATCATGAAGGTGGTAGACCCTTGAACAAAGTTATTCCAGTGTTTGCTTTTAATTGTTCTTGGACAATTGGTGTCATTACTGAAATTTTTTGGTTCCATATTTTTATACTCCATGATTCACATTTTATCACTTTTCTGATTCTTACAACCATCTTCTTTAAATTCAGCTCTGATGAACACACACCAGTAGAGGATGATGAGCCAAAGAAAAGCACCACTTCAGCTTCTACTTCAGAAGGTATTTTTTTAAAATACTACAGAGCTGCTGTATTGAGAAGTTGAAAAAAATGTTTATA
>NC_138385.1:25260323-25272581 GCF_054177405.1 Leptonychotes weddellii
CCTCTTCAGGCTGGCAGCTGATTAGGGAAGACACCCCCCGTGGGGTGGTGCCTCACCGAAAGCCACCTTTTTGTGCCTTCTCCTGGCTGATGATTGACAGAGGGTGCCACCTCTGGGGACACATTACATAAAGGTGTCTTTTCCTCTGATGTCACCTGGGTTTCCTGGCTCCTGTTGCTACTTTTCTTCCTCACTGCGGAAGAGTGAACTACCTTTTTTTTTTAGAGAGATAGTGTGCAGGTGTGCAAGTGGGGGGAGGGACAGACGGAGAGAATCTCAAGTTGACTCCTCACTGAGCATGGAGCCTGAAACAGGGCTGATCCCACAACCCATGAGATCATGACCTGAGTTGAAATGAAGAGTCAGACGCTTAACCGACTGAGCCACCCAGGCGCCCGAGTGAACTTTCTTAGAGCACAAATGTGAGCACATCTGTCCCCTACTTAAAAATCCTTCAGAAGCTCTCTGTAGCCTTCAGGGTAAAGTTCAGACCCTGATTGATCCCTCTCTAATCACACATGCCCTGTCACTCTTGCAGCATCCTCTGTAACCAAAGAACTACTGTCTGTCTCCTCAGTATTCCATGTTCTTTCTCTTGCTTCTGTTATTTGATACAGAGAGTCCATCTGCCTACAATGCCAATCTCTCCCTGCATGTGGCTTGGCTTACTCACTTCAACAACGGGCATGCAGTACTTTTGTAATAAAACTGATTTTATTTTTTAAAAGATTTTATTTATTTATTTGACCGAGAGAGCACAAGCGGAGAGCGGCAGGCAGAGGAAGAAGCAGGTTCCCCGCTGAGCAGGGAGCCCAATACGGGGCTCGATCCCAGGACCCCGGGATCATGAGCTGAGCCGAAGGCAGATGCTTAACTGACCGACTGAGCCACCCAGGCATCCCCATAAAACTGATTTTTAAAAGAACTAGCTTAAGAGTCACCATTCCTTAACCACCCTCCCCAAGCTAGCCAGATTAGGAGACTTCTGTGTAGGCCCAGAGCACCCCATGCTTCCCTGTATCACTCCGGATTCTGTTTATCTCTTTACCTCTGTCTCCTCTATTAGACTGAGCTCCTGGAAAGCATGCCCCCCACCCCAAACACATAGGGTTTTCTTTTCTTTTCATCATGAAAATATTCAGGGAAGCAAACAGAATAGTATAATTAGTACCATATACTTACCACTCAGGTTAAACATGTGTTAGCATTTTGACATAGTTGTTTCAAATACGAGTTTTTTGCTGAGGTATCAAAGTTAAATTATAAATATCCTACTTTGATGCTAGATATCTCTGTATGCAGCTCTTTAAAAAAAAGACATTTTCCTACTCAACCACAATACCATGATCTCACCATGGATGTTCTGGGCTGCAGGGGCACCAGAATAACGCATCTCCATTTGGGCTCCAGAACAAAAATGGCATTATGGGGTCCATCTAAGGTTATGATGGCAATGTGACACATGGCAACGGGGGACATATTTCTGAGAATTAAAACTTTCTGATGTCTCTAACACTTGGCCCTCCTATTCTTAAACCAATTAGAAAAGAGGGATTTGTTTAGTATATTGAAAAGTTAATGTCTTAATAGGAAAACACAGCATACCAATCTATATACTATTGAGATTTTAAACCACAATGGGAGAAGCTTTTTCATTATTGCTAAAATATCTTGGGAATGTTAATACTGCACTCCTTCCATTCAGCTCACCCTTAGTGAGCATGAACTATGTGCCAAGCTCTGGTCTAGGCTTATTGCTTTGCTTTTATTCTCCCACTTTTAATGTTCTTTTTTTTTTTAAGATTTATTTATTTATTTGAGAGAAAGAGAGGGAGTGCATGTGCCAGGGGGAGGGAGGGGCAGAGGGAGAGAGAGTCTCGAGCTGACTCCGTGCTGAGCACGGAGCATGACACAGGGCTTGATCTCACAACCCTGAGATCACAACTTGAGCCAAAACCAAGACTTGGGCGTTTAACCATATGAGCCACCCAAGCGTCCCTCACTTTTATTGTTGCTTAATTATTTTCCAGGTCTTGGATGCAAGACTAGCTAGTGAATTGCATTGTGTCCTTGCTGTTATGCTTTGCTTGGTAACAGCATAAAGAAATGTTATTGTCCTGACAGTAGACCATTAGAGAGAGTGTCACCCTGGTGGTGGGGGGGGCTGAGCATGGTAAAAAGCAGGTGCTTTTTAAAGTCATTCTGAGGGAAACAGCCCCCTCTTTAAAAAGCCCATCTTCAGTCTGAAGTAGCTTATCAATAAGCGCATATTGGATTTTTAGACAGAAGGTTTCCTTCAAGGATGACTAAAGGGTCATACATCCTCTGAAGCCTCTTGAGAGTTAAAAAGGTAGTCTGGTAAGGAGGCTAAGGAGGCTTGTGGCTTGTGGCCACAGATTTTTCCCCTTCATTCCCCCCTTTTGATGCCTTTTCTTACTTGAATGGGCATCGATTATTATTAGGGTTCTTGCCAGTCTAGAGGTCTGTATTGGGTTACCAGTAGTTGTAATTTAAATGATTCTGAGAGCTGATGAATCAGGTGATGAGATTAATAATACGTGGACCAAACAGGAATGCCAATAGGATCATGAGGAGAGGACCGGCTAGGGGAAGGAGCCATGTAGCCCAGCTCCAGATATTAAACCAGTTGCCCCAAGAATTTGCTAATTCTTCTCTCCTGTGTGCAACCCGATCTTGTAGTTGTTGGATCATGTCTCTGACCAATCCTGATTGGTTCATATAAAAACAACATTCCTCATTTAGGAAGAGACAAAGTCCCCCCTTTTCAGCAGTGAGCAGGTCCAAGCCCCTCTGATTCTGTAGTACCACCGCTGCAAGGGAGTCTATCTGATCTTGTATAGTCATTATAGACTTGGCCACCTGTTGCGTATCTTCTGCGAGATTTTCTGACAGTTTCTGGTAGTAATTGGAGGATGAGGCGATTCCTCCTATTCCAGTGCCCACAGCCGTTGTTATGCCGAATCCAGTCAACAGTCAGATGAATTGGACGGCCCTTTTGGGCCCTGTATATGCCAACAAGGGAATGGGAAAAGATTGATTATTGGGGATTATGTCTACCTGAGGAGTAAGAAGCACCAATGCACATGTCCCCACCCAGTTAGCTGGCAAGCATCGATAAGTATACTTTCCGCACATGAAAAGGGTGCCAGGTTCCGGAGTGCACCATGGTGTGGCAGACATGCACCCATCAAGCGAAAGGCAGCTATAGGTTTAGAGACGTTGGGTGGCAGATAGGCTTCCTACTGAATGTGTTTCCCCAGTATTATGGACACAGTCAGGGGCCGGGTAGGACAACAATATATCGGCCGGTTTGGGGTCTATTTCTGCGGGTTTGGGAGGGTCACCTGTGGGCTTGATCAGGTTGAGGAAACTCAGTGGGCTCGCTCTACGCTGAGCTGGGCCTGGTTCGCAGGCAGAGCCAGCAATCTGCAGCCAACCGAGGGTTGGTTGTGTTGAGTAAATGGTGGACCCCTTCTAATATACCATTTATTTGAGGGTCTAGAGTGAGAGGTCCCCAGTGGGGAGGAAGCCTCAGCAGGGGTTGATAAAGGTCAGGTTTCCAGCAGGTTAGGCCCTTTTCCTCAGAACATCTCGGATCCCTGTATCCCCAGTGTAGTCTGGGCCTAATTTTTCCTGTCATGAGTGTCTCTCCCCTATTGTGACAAAGAGTAACTTACCTCGAGTCATAACATTGTCCCGGCATGCTAGGGTACACTGAGGTACAAGGACAGGGAGACCATGGGGTTGGTGGTGTCTGTTCTCGAGTGGGAGCTCGGGCAGGGGCCTTCCGGACAGGAGTGGGGAAAGTCTGTGGAGGGGCTGGGGGGTCCCCAGGGGGCAGGGCCGCATAGCAGTTGGGACATCAGTCTGTCGGGCGACCGGGCACGTAGAACAGACCCTCGTGTTGGCAGAGGGTTGGGTGGCGTTTAGCACACACATCGAGGTTATTTGCCCAAGAGGGCTTGTGGTAATGCTGGCATGTACATGGCGGGTAGTTGGTGCTCCCTAGTATCCCTGTGGCCTGGAGAGTGAGGGAGAGGAAACCTGTGAGCAAGTGAGTGTAGTAATACATCGTGAGGTGACCCAATAAACAACAACAATGGCAAGCCTCTGGGGGAAAGTCCAGTCAGAAGAGGCAACAGTATAGAGTCCGACTCCTGGGATGAGGGATATCACGCCGATGAGGGCTAGGGACCACAACGAGCAGGTATCCATCAGTCAGTGGGGTCTCGTCGAAGGTGAAGCCGGAGCAGGTCTGTGGGGTTTGGCTGGACTCTCCATTGGCACAGCTTCTCGTCCGAATGATGAGCTTTCTTCTCTCTCGAGTGGTGGACCCATGGGGTGACACCTGAGACCTTGAGGGCAGTAGGGGCGGTTAGAACAACAGTGTGGGGCCCTGTCCACTGCGGTTTGAGGGGGTTTTTCTTCCAATCTTTGACCCAAACTGAGTCCCCTGTCTGGAAGGAGTGTACCTGAGACCCGAAGGAGATAGGGCTCTGCTCAGTGGTGTACTTTTGTAATTCATTTAGGGTGGCCCCCAGGGCCTGAAGCTGCTCCTTTATTTTATTCTCTCCAGCCTGAGGCAAGTTTCCTGGAAGGCTTCCCAAGCACCGGGGAGGCCGTCCATATATTAATTCGAATGGGGAGAAACCTGATGTCCCGGGCATGCAGTGAGCACGCAGGAGAGCTGGGGGTAGCAGATCCGGCCACGGGAGGTTAGTCTCCCGACAAAACTTTGCTAAGGTTCCCTTGAGGGTGCGATTCATTCGCTCTACTTTCCCTGAACTTTGGGGCTGGTAAGTGGTGTGGAGTCTCCGGGTGATGTTGAGAGATTTGGTCAAGACCTGTACAATGTCCGCCACAAATGCGGGTCCGTTGTCACCATGGATTGTTAATGGCAGGCCGAACTGGGGCACGATCTCCCACAAGAGGACTTTAGCCACTTCCCGGCTTTGCTCCGTCCTGGTCGGGAAGGCTTCGACCCACCCAGAGAATGTGCGTACTGTTACTAGGAGAGATCTGAACCCCCTGCTCGGCTGCACATCTGGGAAGTCTACCTCTAGATCTTCGAAGGGGGCTGCTCCCATCCTCTGGACACCTGTGGGGGGGCCGTGGTGCAGACCGAGCATTATTTTTAGCACATGCTGTGCACCGTTCACTCGCTCGGCACAGTGCTGGCAGCTGACTGATGCAGTAGTGCTTCCTGAGAAGGGCTCTAATGCAGTTTTCCCCAGATGAGTGAGTCGGTGGTGCTCCTTGACTAGATGCCCTCCAGTTGCTGTTGGAATGAAGACGCGCCCGTCTGGCATCTTCCACCATCCCCTTTCAGGCAGGCTGGCTCCCTCAGCCATGGCCCATTCCTTTTCCTTTTTAGTGTAACTGGGTGGAGGGACTTCTTCCGAGGGTGTCAGGGCCATGGTGAGGGAAGGGGCTCTGTCCATGTCCTCACTGGCTGCGGTCTTGGCTGCCTCATCTGCCAGATGATTTCCCTGCGCTATGGGGTTGTCGTCTCCTTTCTGGTGTCCCTTAACAGTGCAGGATTGCTACTTCCTTTGGAAGCCAGACGGCTTTGAGGAGTCTCAGTATCTCCTCCTTGTTCTTGATAGCTTTTCCTGCAGTGGTTAGGAGGCCCCTTTCCTTGTAGATGGCCCCATGTATGCGCACAGTAGCAAAGACGTACCGAGAGTCTGTATAGATGTTGACTCGCTTGCCTTCACTGAGGGTGAGGGCTCGGACTAAGGCATATAGTTCAGCCTGTTGAGCTGACCATCCAGCTGGTAATGCCTTAGCTTCTAGGACTTCAGTGGTTGTGGTTACTGCATAACCCGCTTTCCGGGCACCCTCTTGTAGGTAACTGCTGCCATCGCTGAACAGCGTGAGCTCTGGACTCTTTATGGCTTGAGCCCGCAGATCTGGACGGCTCGCATAGACGTCATCAGTCACCTCGGAGCTGTCATGGTCTGGTTCCCCCTCTTCCATGGGGAGAAAGGTTGCTGGGTTTAATGTCTTTACTGTTTCGAGGGTGACCTGCGGGTTTTCACAGAGGAGCCCTTGGTATTGTGCTACTCAAGAGTTAGAAAGGAAGCGGTGTCCCTGTGCGTTCGTGGGGGACCTTGACGTTAAGTTCTTGCCCCAGGGTGAGTTTGTCCGCCTCCTTGATGAGTAGGACTGTGGCTGCCAGCACCCTGAGGCACGGCGGCCATCCCACTGCTACGGGGTCCAGCTTCTTCGACAGGTAAGCAACTGGCCATTGCCAGGGTCCAACAGTCTGGATGAGTACCCTGAGCACTATTTTTTCCTTTTCATGCACAGAGATTGAAGGGTTTTTCTACATCTGGTAGGCCCAGGGCTGGAGCCTGCCCCAGGGCGGTCTTTATCTCTGCGAAGGCAGCTTCTGCTTCCTCAGTCCAGGCAGGAGGTTCTCAATCTGGTCCCCCTAAGAGATCGTAGAGGGGTCTTGCTATTGCCGAGAACCCAGGGATCCAGATGCGGCAGAATCCTGCAGCCCCCAGGAATTCTCATAGGCCCCTCTTTGTCTGGGTCTGTGGCAGGGAGATGATGACTTTTTTTCTCTCCGGCCCTAGTTCTCTCTTCCCTTGGGTGAGGAGGAAACCAAGGTATCGGACCTATTGTTGGCAGAGTGTGCCTTCTTCTATGAGACTCGGTATCCCGAGTCTGACAGGAGCTGTAGGAGGGCCTTGGTGCCTTTTGTGCAGTCGTCTTGTGTGTCACTGGCGAGGAGGAGGTCATCCACATACCAGAGGAGAATGCATCGTGTGGCCTCTCTTGGGAAGCTGGCGAGGTCCGCGGCCAGTGCTTCCCCAAAGAGGGTTGGTGAGTTTTTAAATTTTTTTTTTTTTAAGATTTTTATTTATTTTTTAGAGAGCGAGCGAGAGAGAAACAGCATGAGAGGGGAGAGGGTCAGAGGGAGAAGCAGGCTCCCCGCAAAGCAGGGAGCCTGACGCGGGGCTCGATCCCAGGACCCTGGGATCATGACCTGAGCCGAAGGCAGACGCTTAACCATCTGAGCCACCCAGGCGCCCAGTTGGTGAGTTTTTAAACCCCTGCGGGAGGCGCGTCCAAGTCAGTTGCATCTGGCGCCCTGTATCAGGTTCAGACCATTCAAAGGCAAACAGTGGCTGGCTCTAGGGAGCTAAGCAGAGGCAGAAAAAGGCATCCTTCAAATCTAGGCAAGTGAACCATCTGGCCGACCCTGGGATTTGGCTGAGGGTGTATGGATTCGGGACCACTGAGTGCAGAGAGATGGTCACCTTGTTGATGGCCCGCAGGTCTTGAACTGGTCGGTATTCCACTCCTGGCTTCTTGACTGGCAGGAGTGGGGTATTCCAGGCCGACTGGCACTCGACTAGAATACCTGCTTCTTTGAGTTTGGCCAGATGTTCTTGGATGCCAATCTTAGTTTCTTGTGGGAGGGGGTATTGCCTTTGCCTCTGAGGTTGGGCTCCTGGGATCAGTTCAACAATGATAGGGGCCTGTTTCTGGGCTAGTCCAGGCGGGTTGTCTTCAGCCCATACTGAAGGGAAGGCAAGTCTGAACTCCGGCGCGCTGCTCGGTTGGGCCTGGGCACAGAATAGCCTCCATTCTTCTTCCCCCCGCGTGGTAATTGCTAGTACCAGAGACCCCGTCTTGCCTTGGGTTCAATCAGAGGCTAGTATGTCCCGTGGGCTCAAAGGTTATCTGAGCCCGAAGCTTGGAGAGTATGTCTCGGCCCAGGAGGGGGATGGGGCAATCGGGCAGATAAAGGAATTCATGTCAGACCTTGTGGCCCCCGAGTTCGCACTGGCGAGCCTGGCAAAAGGGCTGTTGTATCACCTGCGTCCCGGTGGCCCCAAGGATGTTCGCAGTCCTTTTGCTGAAAGGGGCCACTGGGGAGGTGATAACAAAGTGCTCGGCCCCAGTATCAACCATAAAAGTCACTGGTTGGCCCCCTGCTTTCATTCTGACCGTGGGCTCATGGGGGCCAAGGAGGAAAGAGCCCGGTCCCCCTCAGTCTGAGTCTCTTCCTGTAAGGCCTATGAGGTCCTCCTCTCGGGGTTCTTCCCTGTAATGGCTGGGCTTCTGAGCCTTTTCCCGGTTGGGACATTCATTTTTCCAATGCCCTTTCTCCTTAACAGTAGGCACATTGATCCCTTGCCAAGGGGGTTCTGGGTATCCCCCCTTTCGGTGGTCAGGATCTCCCCTCCTTTGTGTCATCCTTTTCTTTCAGGGCGGCGGCGAGGAGGCTGACATTCTTTTTCATCTTTTTGTTGGCTTCCCTTTCAGCTGTGACTTCCCTGTTCATGTAGACCTTATTGGCAATCTCTTATTAGCTGGGTGATGTTCATCCCGGCGAAACCCTCTAGTTTCTGAAGTTTTCTACTGATGTCTGGGGCGGCCTGAGCCACGAAGGAGGTGTTTACCATCTGTTGGCTTTCCTGTGCTTCGGGATCAAATGGAATATATATCCTGTAGTCTTCACATAATCTTTCGTAGTAGTCCCCGGGGGACTCCCTGGTTGTTGAGTGACCGAGGATACCTTAGTCATGTTCATGGGTTTCTTAGCTCCTGCCCGGACTCCCCGGAGGAGGGCCTCCTGGTATCAGTGAATGTGGGCCTGTCCCTCATCTGTGGTGAAGTCCCATGCTGGGCACTCCTCGGGTGTGGCTGTGTTAGCCCAGGCAGCAGGATCGATGACTCCCGCTGGTGCGTGCTCTTCCAGGTACTGCCGTGCACCTTTCATCATTCTCTTCCTTTCCTCTCTGTTAAACAGGGTGCAGAGTAACTGTTGGCCGTCTTCCCAGGTTGGCCGATGAGTCTGGAAGAGGGATTCCATGAGGTCTACCATAGCCTGTGGTTTCTCAGAGTAGGAAGGAGTGTTGTGTTTCCAGCTGAGGAGGTCAGTGGTGGAGAAAGGTTGATAATACATCATGGAACAGCTGGGTTGGACTGTCCTGTCTTCATCGCGCCTCTCAGGTTCCCGAGTCTCTTGTAACCAGCATTTGGAGGGCGCTTGCACCCGGCCTGGGGCGCAGCCTGGCTGCTGGTCCAGGAGAGAGTGGATCTTCTGGGCCTCGGGGTGGCGGGGAGACTGATGGCAGTGGAGTGTCTGGAACTGGGGGTGCAGAACTTTGGGGTTCGTATGGTGGAGGCAGGATTGGTTCATCTTTGGGATCTCCAGCTAGAATCTGCGGAGGCTGGGGCTTCTGTCAGTCTTCTTTGGGCCGCTTAGATGAAGCGACTAAGATCCTGGCCTGTCCCTGCCTAATGCAAGTGAATCGGACCCAAGGAGGAAGGGTCTGGGCATTCCTAGCCAGGAGTCAATGTACAGGAACTGGTCGGGGTGTCCTGGTTCTCCTGTTATGACTCGCCACACTCGACGGATCATTGGGACATCCAGTGTCCCTTCTGAAGGCCACCTGACATCAAAGGTGGGCCATTCCAATTCACATAGGGCTCTCAGTGTGCTGGGATTCATCCTGACTCCATAGTCTCCCAAGAACCCCATCTGGAAATTTTTGATCATGGTCTCTAGAACCGTAGGTTTACTCTTCCCTGACCCCATGGTGATGTCTCCGTGTGTGGTGGCGCAGAGACAGACAAGGGGGGGTTGCCTCCTGAGATGAGGAGACCAATCAGATGCCTGTCTGGCCATGTCTCAAAAGAGCTTAGGTGAGGCTTAGCCGTAGCAGTCTCAGCGTTGTGACTTATGATCAGAAACTATTCTGATGCCGCCATAGACTGTATGCCATTCACCACGGAATCACAGACGGGCCCATTCAGACTCTGTAGGCTTCTGGGGACCCTAAGGATGCCCGCCCGTGGAGTCACAGAATCAGTCTGCTTGAGCAAGCCAGGTTGGACTGCACACTTACTCACATTCACACTCCAGAGGTTATTACATTCCCTCCCTGGGCATCCCTACCTGTGAGACCTCTAAGAGGTCTCCGGGAGATGATCAGGCTCCCCTTCCACCCCGACAGGTGGGTCTGTCTGGGTCTGGGGCCCCAGGCCTTACTGTGATCCGTTGTCGGGACCGGGTCCTCACCTGCCGAGTCTCCTTGAGTCCGGCAGGAACAGCAGAGCGGGGCCGGTCCGAAGCGACCGGGGCGGGAGACTGCCAAATATTAGGCCAGGGCACGTCTTCTCCATTACGATCCCTCGTTCCGTCACCGCCCCGCCGTTGCTCCCAAACTGGTGGCAACAATGGGCCAGCGTGGTTAGGTTTCCCGGTGTGGGAACCAAATGTTACAGAACCTGGACTGGATCGGCCGACGGAAGAACCAAGCGGCACCCGGAGATCTTGGAGGATAGGAGGTTTATTTAACGCCGGCGGGCTCAGAGGAGAGTGGTCTCCAAAAGCCTGAGTCCCGAGCACAAACAAAGGGGGCAATTTATATACTTCTACTTCCGCATACTGGGCACTTTTGGCGCGTGCGCGAAGCGGGCAGGGAGAAGGACCCGGAAGAGCCCTGGGGCAGGGACTGGGACTGGGACTCCCTTGCTGGCTTGGTCAGCCATCTTTGGACACAGATTTTCCCCCCTCAATTCAGTGGTAAAAAAGAGTGAAATCTTGCCATTTGCAGCTGTTGCAGGGTTGCAGGGTTCTTGTCTTACGGAGTCGAAGAATGAATCTCGTGGACACAAAAGGGTGAAGTGAAGTGAAAGTTTATTAAGTGAAGGTGAGAACAGAAAGGTAAGAAAAAAAAAAAACTAGAGTGAGAGGGGTCCTGACAGGGTTGCCACTGAGGGCTTTTATGGTCGGTCTTGTATAGGAAACTGACCAGGGGACTGAAATCTGTAAGTCACCACTGGCAGCACCATGGTGACTTCTCCATTGAAGTTTGGTAACTTTCAGTGGTCGATCTGTAACTATCATGAAAATATCCCGTCTATAACATTTAAGACAAACAAGGTGGTCTCCTTATGTTCCCTTATCTCTGTTTTTTTATTTAAATTCAACTTAATTAACATATAGTATACTAATAGTTTCAGAGGTAGAATGAGTGATTCATCACATATAACACCCAGTGTTCATTACGTCAAGTGCCCTCCTTAATGCCCATCACCCAGTTACCCCATTTCCCCCCCATCTCCCCTCCGGCAACCCTCAATTTGTTCTCTATAGTTAAGAGTCTCTTGTGGTTTGTCTCCCTCTCTGTTTTCGTCTTATTTTATTTTTCCTTCCCTTCCCCATGTTCATCTGTTTCGTTTCTTAAATTACACATACAAGTGAAATCATACAGTATTTGTCTTTCTCTGATTGACTTATTTCACTTAGCATAATACCCTCTAGTTCCATCCATGTCATTGCAAATGGCAAGATTTCATTCTTCTTGATGGTTGAGTCATAGTCCATTGTATATATACACACACACACACACACACACACACACACACACACAGACACACATCTCCCACATCTTCTTTCTCCATTCATCTGTCAGTGGACATCTGGGCTATTGTGGACATTGCTGCTATAAACATTGGGATGCAGGTGCCCCTTTGGATCCCTACATTTGTATCTTTGGGGTAAATACCCAGTAGTGCAATTGCCGGATCGTAAGGTAGTTCTATTTTTAACTTTGTGAGGAGCCTTCATACTGTTTTCCAGAGTGGCTGCACCAGTTTGCGTTCCCACCAACAGTGTAGGAGGGTTCCCCTTTCTCCACATCCTCGCCAACATCTGTTGTTTCATGAGTTGTTATTTTTAGCCATTCTGACCAGTGTGAGGTGGTATCTCATTGTGGTTTTGATTTGTATTTCCCTGATGCTGAGTGATGTCGACCATTTTTTCATGTATCTGTTGGCCATTTGTATGTCTTTTTTGGAGAAATGTCTTCATTTTTTGAATGGATTGGTTTTTGGGTGTTGAGTTTCATAAGTTCTTTATAGATTTTGGATACTAGCCCTTTATCTGATAAGACATTTGTAAATATCTTCTCCCATTCTGTAGGTTTCCTTTTAGTTTTGTCAACTGTTTCTTTGCTCTGCAGAATTTTTTTATCTTGATGAAGTCCCAGTAGTTAATTTTGCTTTTGTTTCCCTTGCCTTTGAAGACACGTCTAGCAAGAAGTTGCTATGGCCGAGGTCACAGAGGTTGTTGCCTGTGTTCTCCTCTAGGATTTTGATGGATTCCTGTCTCACATTTAGGTCTTTCATCCATTTTGAGTCTATTTTTGTGTGTGGTGTAAGAAAATGGTCCAGTTTCATTCTTCTGCATGTGGCTGTCCAATTTTC
>NC_138385.1:25272681-25283963 GCF_054177405.1 Leptonychotes weddellii
TTTTTTAAGATTTTTTTTTTATTTATTCATTTGAGACACAGATACAGAGAGAGAGAGAGCATGAGCAGGGGGAGAGGCAGAGGGAGTGGGAGAGGGAGAAGCAGGCCTCCCGCCGAGCAGGGAGCCCGACGCGGGACTCGATCCCAGGACCCCGGGATCATGACCTGAGCCGAAGGCAGACGCTTAACGACTGAGCCACCCAGGCACCCCTGGGCTCTCTATTCTGTTCCACTGATCTATGTGTCTGTTTTTGTGCCAGTACCATACTGTCTTGATGATGACAGCTTTGTAATAGAGCTTGAAGTTGGAATTGTGATGCCTCCAGCTTTGGTTTTCTTTTTCAACATTCCTCTGGCTATTTGGAGTCTTTTCTGGTTCCATACAAATTTTAGGATTATTTGTTCCAGCTCTGTGGAAAATATCAATGGTATTTTGATAGGGATTGCATTGAATGTGTAGATTGCTCTGGATAGCATAGACATTTTAACAATATTTGTTCTTCCAATCCATGAGCATGGAACGTTTTTCCATTTCTTTGTGTCTTCCTCAATTTCTTTCATAAGTGCTCTGTATTTTTCAGAATACAGATCCTTTACCTCTTTGGTTAGGTTTATTCCTAGGTATCTTGTGATTTTGGTGCAATTGAGGATGGGATCGATTCCTTGATTTCTCTTTCTGCTGCTTCATGATTGGTATATAGATATGCAGCAGATTTCTGTGCATTGATTTTATATCCCGCCACCTTACTGAATTCCTGTATGAGTTTTAGCAGTTTTGGGGTGGAGTCTTTTGGGTTTTCCACATAAAGTATCATATCATCTGCAAAGAGTGAGAGTTTGACTTCTTCGCCGATTCAGATGCCTTTTATTTCTTTTTGTTGTCTGATTGCTGAGGCTAGGACTTCCAGTATTATGTTGAATAACAGTGGTGAGAGTGGACATCCCTGCTGTGTTCCTGACCTGAGGGGAAAAGCTCTTAGTTTTTCCCCATTGAGGATGTTATTCACTGTGGGTTTTTCATATATGGCTTTTATTATATTGAGGTATGTACCCTCTATCCCTACACTGCAGAGAGTTTTTGTCAAGAAAGGATGCTGTATTTTGTCAGATGCTTTTTCTGCTTCTATTGAGCGGATCATATGGTTCTCGTCCTTTATTTTATTAATGTGGTACATCACATTGATTGGTTTACGGATGTTGAACCACCCTTGCAGCCCAGGAATAAATTGCACTTGGTCATAGTGAATAATCCTTTTAATGTACTGTTGGATCCTATTAGCTAGTATCTTGGTGAGAATTTTTGCATCCATGTTCATCAGGGATATTCATCTGTAATTCTTTTTGGTGGGGTCTTTGTCTCGTTTTGGGATCAAGGTAATGCTGGCCTCATAGAATGAGTTTGGAAGTTTTTCTTCCATTTCTATTTTTTAAAAATACTTTATTTATTTGAGAGCGAGAGAGAGAGCATAAGCAGGGCGAGTGGCAGGCAGAGGGAGAGGGAGAAGCAGACTCCCCACTGAGCAGAGAGCCCAATGTGGGGCTCGATCCTAGGATCCTGAGATCATGACCTGAGCTGAAGGCAGATGCTTAACTGACTGAGCCACCCAGCTGCCTCCCATTTCTGTTTTTTGAAACAGTTTCAGAAGAATAGGTATTAATTCTTCTTCTTTTTTAGGATTTTATTTATTTGAGAGAGCGAGTGCTTGAGCAGGGGGGAGGAGTAGAGGGAGAGGGAGAAGCAGAATCCCTGCTGAGCAGGGAGCCCAATGTGGGGCTCAGTCCCAGGCCCCTGGGATCATTACCTGAGCCAAAGGCAGACATTTGACCGACTGAGCCACCTAGACACCCCAGTATTAATTCTTCTTTAAATGTTTGGCAGAATTCCACTGGGAGGGGGCGCCTGAGTGGCTCAGTCATTAAGCGTCTGCCTTCGGCTCAGGTCATGATCCCAGGGTCCTGGGATTGAGCCCCACATCGGGCTCCCTGCTTAGTGGGAAGCCTGCTTCTCCCTCTCCCACTCCCCCTGCTTGTGTTCCTGCTCTCGCTCTCTCTTTCTCTGTCAAATAAATAAATAAAATCTTTAAAAAAAAAAAAAAGAAGAATTCCACTGGGAGGCCATCTGGCCCTAGACTCTTGTTTGTTAGGAGATTTTTGATTACTGATTCAATTTCTTTGCTGGTTATGGGTGTGTTCAGGTTTTTTATTCCTGTTTCAGTTTGGTAGTTTATATGTTTCTAGGAATGCATCCATTTCTTCCAGATTGCCTAATTTGTTGGCATAAAATTGCTCATAATAGTGTCTTATATTTGTTGGTTTTTCTTAGGTGTTGACTGTGATCTCTCCTCTTTCATTCATGATTTTATTTGGGTCCTTTATCTTTTCTTAAAAAAAGATTTTATTTATTTATTTGACAGAGGGAGACAGCGAGAGAGGGAACACAAGCAGGGGGAGTGGGAGAGGGAGAAGCAGGCTTCCCGTGGCGCAGGGAGCCCGATGCGGGGCTCCATCCCAGCACCCTGGGATCATGACCTGAGCCAAAGGCAGACGCTTAACAACTGAGCCACCCAGGAGCCCTCTCTTTTCTTTTTGATAAGTCTGGCTAGGAGTTTATCAATCTTGTTAATTCTTTCAAAGAACCAGCTTCTAGTTTCGTTGATCTGTTCTGTTGGTTTTTTTATTTCTATATCATTGATTTCTGCTCTAATCTTTATTATTTCTCTTCTCCTGCTGGATTTAGGTTTTATTTGCTGTTCTTTTTCCAGCTCCTTTTAGGTGTAGGGTTAGCTTGTGTATTCGAGCCTTTTCTTGCTTCTTGAGAAAGGCCTGTATTGCTATATACGTCCCTCTTAGGTCCACCTTTGCTGCATCCCAAAGGTTCTGAACTGTTGTGTTTTTATCTTCATTTGTATGAATTTTTTATGTACGTATTTTTTAAATTCTTCTTTAATTTGGTGGTTGACCCATTCATTCTTTAGTAGAATGCTCTTTAACCTTCATGTATTTGTGTTCCTTCCAAATTTCCTCTTGTGATTGAGTTCAAGTTTTAAAGCATTGTGGTCTGAAAATATGCATGGTATAATCTCAATCTTTTTGTACCGGTTGAGACCTGATTTGTGACCCAGTATGTGATCTATTCTGGAGAATGTTCCATGTGCACTCGAGAAGAATGAGTATTCTGTTGTTTTAGGTTGGTATGTTCTGTATCTATCTGTGAAGTCCATCTGGTCCAGTGTGTCATTCAAAGCCCTTGTTTCCTTGTTGATCTTCTGCTTAGATGATCTATCCATTGCTGTGAGTGGAGTGTTAAAGTCCCCCACTATTATTGTATTATTATCAGTGTGTTTCTTTAATTTTGTTATTAATTAGTTTATATATTTGATTGCTCCCAAGTTAGGGGCATAAATATTTACAATTGTTAGATCTTGTTGGATAGACCCTTTTTTTTTTTTAAGATTTTATTTATTTGACAAAGAGAGACACAGTGAGAGAGGGAACACAAGCAGGGGGAGTGGGAGAGGGAGAAGCAGGCTTCCCGCCAAGTAGGGAGCCCGATGCGGGGCTCGATCCCAGGACCCTGAGACCATGACCTGAGCTGAAGGCAGACGCTTAACGACTGAGCCACCCAGGCGCCCCTGGATAGACCCTTTTATTATGATATAGTGTCCTCCTGCATCTCTTATTACAGTCTTTGGTTTAAAATCTAGTTTGTCTGATATAAGGATTGCTACCCCAGCTTTCTTTTGATGTCCATTAGCATGGTAAATGGTTCTTCCCCCATCACTTTTAATCTGGAGGTGTCCTTGGGTTTAAAATGAGTCTCTTGTAGACCGCTTATTGATGGGTCTTATTTTCTAAGACTTTACTTACTCGACAGAGAGTGGGATGAGGGGGAAGGGCCAGAAGGAGAGGTAGAAGCAGACTCCCCACTGAGCAGGGGGGACCCCCCCCCATGTGGGGCTCAATCCCAGGACCCAGAGATCATGGAGCCAAAGGCAGGTGTTTAAACAACTGAGCCACCCAGGTGCCCCTGGGTCTTGTTTTGTATCCAGTCTGATACCCTTTATCTTTTGGTTGGAGCATTTAGCCCATTTACATTCAGAGTAATTATTGAAAGATATGAATTTAGAGCCATTGTATTACTGTAAAGTTGCTGTTTCTGTAGATTGTCTCTGTTCCTTTCTGGTCTTTGTTACTTTTGGGCTCTCTCTTCAAAGGATCCCCTTTAATATATCTTACAGGGCTGGTTTAGTGTTCATGAATTCCTTTAGTTATTGTTTGTCCTGGAAACTCTCCTATTTTGAATGACAGCCTTGCTGGATAAAGTATCCTTGGCTGCATATTTTTCCCATTTAGCACCTTGAATATATCAAGCCAGTTCTTTCTGGCCTGCCAGGTCTCTGTGGACAGGTCTGCTGCCAGCCTCATGTTTCTGCCCTTGTAGGTTACGGACCTCTTGTCCCAAGCTGCTTTCAGGATTTTCTCTTTATCTCTGAAATTTGCAAGCTTCACTATTATATGTTGGGGTGTTGACCTATTTTTATTGATTTTGAAGGGGTTTCTCTGTGCCTCCTGGATTTGAATGCCTGTTTCATTCTCCAGATTAGGGAAGTTCTCAACTATAATTTGTTCAAATAAACCTTATGCCTCCCCCTCTTCATTCTCTGGGTCCCCTATATCCAGATATTATTTTGCTTTATGCTGTCGCTGGTTTCTTGAAGTCTCCCTTCATGATCCAGTAGTTGTTTTTCTTTTTCTCAGCTACTTTATTTTCCATCATTTTGTCTTCTGTATCACTGACTCTCTCTTCTGCCCCATTTATCCTTGCTGTTAGAGCCTCCCTTTTTGACTGCATCTCAGTAATAGCATTTTTAATTTCAGCCTGATTAGATTTTAGTTCTTTTATTTCTACCGTAAGGGATTTTCTAGTGTCTTCTGTGCTGTTTTCAAGCCCAGCTAGTACCTTTATAATCGTTGTTTTCAATTCTAGTTCCAACATCTTACTTATATCCATATTGATTAAATCCCTGGCAGTGAGTATTTCCTCCTGTTCTTTCTTTTAGGGTGAGTTTTTCTGTCCTGTCATTATGTCCAGAAAAGAATAGGAGAAAGAGAAAAGACAAAAATAAGAACAACACCAGAAAAAAACAAAACAAACCAGAAGAAAACACAAACAAAACAAAACAAGAAAAAAATCAAACAAGAAGTAAAACAGAACAGAATAATAAACTAGATCCTGGGTGTATTTTGGTCTATTTGTTAAAAGAAACTAGATCCCAAAATAAGAAAAAAAGAAAAACTTATAAATGTACAAAAATAAAATACAATGAAATAAATATATAATAAAAGTATATATAAAGTACATTTTAAAAATAAATACTAAAAAATAAAAACTAAAAATAATGAAGAACTAAAAAAATAATAGCTGAAAAGGAAAAATATAAAACTGAAAGACTAAAGAATAATAAGAAAAAAACCATAAATGCTATATACTGTTTTCCCTGAGAGCTGAAGTTTTCGGGTCTCTGTGATGGGTAAACTTGGTATTCGCCGGAAGTTCCTGCCGGTCTTCTGGGGGAGGGGCCTGTTGCACTGATTCTCAGATGTCCTTGCCTGAGTGGACCTACGCCCCCCTTGCTAGGGGCGGGTCTCAGTGTAAGCGGCTCCGAATTGCACTATGTGCCGCTGTTTGCCTGCAGGCTTTCAGCGCCCGTGGTGGTGGGGGTGGGGGTTGAATATGGCGGCGTCCTGCTTTCCAGCCCTGGAGCTGAGGGTCCGCACCCCCCATTCCTCAGTGCATCCTTACAGAATCACTCTTGTCTCCCCGCTTTCCGACTGCACTCCGTTCACCCAGCCTATGACCGAGCATTTTTATCTCAGGCACGTGACCTAGTTTAAAGTCTCCAAACTACAGATTCATGCAGCGCAGACCTGCACCATTTCTCCCAGGGGAGGGAGGGGGGGGTCTCTCCGCGCTTCTGCCTTTTGCTGGGCCCTTGCCCAGAGAGCGGTCACGCGACTGGGCAGCAGTTCTCGGTTTATGGTGACACTGAGCAGAAAGCCACCGCCTAGACCCGCTGTTTGCAGCCAGCTTCCCCGCTCTGATGTCTGGGAACTCTGCTGCACTCACGCACCCCCATTCTTCTTGTGACCCCGGGAATCCTGAGACCATGCTGTTCCACCTGGGATTCCACCCCACTTCACCACCTGAGCACCTTTAAGCCAGGGACGTCCCCAACCATAGCAGACTTCTAAATGCTCTGATTTTGTGCTCCACTGCTTACGATATTTTGCACTGGTCTCCTTAAGTAGGCTCCCTCCCCTCTGCCTATCATCTGACATACTGCCCCAGATTCAGGGCTCAGCACCTCCTACCTTCCAAAAAGTGGTTGCTTGTCTATTTGTAGAATTGCAGCATTTCTTTTCTCAGATCTCCAGTTGATTTTTGCAGGTGTTCAGATTGATTTGATAACTATCTAGCTGAATTCCAGGGACCAGATGAACTTAGGATCCCCTACTCCTCTGCCATCTTAACTCACCCCCAACAATAACGCTTATCCCTGGTTTTTTTTTTTTTTGTTTTTTTGTTTTGTTTTGTTTTGTTTTTATTTGACAGAGAGACAGAGAGAGAGGGAACACAAGCAGGGGGAGTGGGAGAGAGAGAAGCAGGCTTCCCGCAGAGCAGGGAGCCAGACATGGGGCTCGATCCCAGGACCCTGGGATCATGACCTGAGCCAAAGGCAGATGCTTAACGACTGAGCCACCCAGGCGCCCTGCTTATCCCTGGTTTTGTACGCCTCAGCATTTCTCCACATCTGGGATTTCTGTGAGCCTAGTCATGTAGTCCCCTACCTGTCTCTCCCTACCCAGCCTTGCCTGTCATGGATGGACCTCCAGGGCATTGTGCTAAATTAAGTCAGACAGAGAAAGACAAATATGGTATGATCTTACATATGGAATCTAAAAAAACCAAGGGGTGCCTGGGTGGCTCAGCCGGTTATGGCCAACTCTTGATTTCGGCTCAGGTTCCTGGGATCGAGCCCTGCATCGGGCTCTGCACTCAATGGGGAGTCCGCTTGAGGCTTCTCTCTCCCTCTCCTTCTGCCCCTCCCCCTGTTCATGCTTGTGCTTTGTCTCTCAAATAAATCTTTTTTTAAAGATTTTATTTATTTATTTGACAGAGACACAGTGAGAGACGGAACACAAGCAGGGGGAGTGGGAGAGGGAGAAGGAGGCCTCCCGTGGAGCAGGGAGCCCGATGCGGGGCTCGATCCCACGACCCTGGGACCATGACCTGAGCCGAAGGCAGACGCTTAACGACTGAGCCACCCAGGCGCCCCTCTCTCAAATAAATCTTTAAAAAAAAAAAAAAAGAAACCAAGTTTATAGATAAAGAATGGATTGGCATTTGCTAGGAGGTGGGGGGAGGTGGGAGATATGTGTGAAGAGGGTCAAAAGGTACAAACTTTGGTTATAAAATAAGTCATGGGGATATAATGTACAGTATGATGACTAGTTAATACTGTATTGCATATTTGAAAGTTGCTAAGAGAGATCTTAAAGCTCTCAGCACAAGAAAAAAAAATTTGTAACTGATGTCAGATGTTAACTAGACTTACAATCATTTTGCAATGTTATACAGATCATTATGTTGTACACCTGAAACTGTTATATGTTGGTTATGCCTCAATAAAATTAATTTTAAAAACAAAACAACCATGTCAATTGACCTCACTTTCCACTCAGCATTTGGCATCCTAATTAACAGAATTTACATCCTGTTTAATCCTTCTGGAACTTTTCAAACTATAAATTGTGACACTGTGGGCCTCCTCTTCCTGCCTGACTCCTCGATTTTGCTCTCAGATTCAGGATCTAGGATCCTTCCTCTGCATGAGTATATAACCTTAAAGAAGGCTGGTGTAATAGAGCTCATGTGTGGGAGATTCAAATGTACCGGTGGTCAAACCTCCATCAGCAGCCAGAGCCCACAGTGGGCTGTCATCTGGGCCAATAGTAGGTCCCTGTTCCCAATACTGCTTCATAAAACGGGTCTATTATATTTGCAAGAGAGAGAGGGAAAAGCATATATTGAGTGTCTTGGAGTTCATGCTGTAGAGTTTGAAGGATGAGAACATTTTCTTTCCTTTTTGTTTCTTGTGGCTCTTTCTCCTTTCAGAACCCCATTAAGGGACCACTGTGTAACTCCAGTGAAAGCAAGTCACCAGACCTGTTCTTTTCCTCCGAGTTTGCTTTGCCTGTTTGAGAAAGCAGAGAGGCCTGGGCCCCCCAGTGCTGGCCACACCTGACTGGTGAGCCCAGCTGTGGCCTTCGGTGGCCAGCCGTCGGTGGGCTGCCTTGTCGAGCTGCTTTTCAGCCCCACTGCCTCACCACTAGATGGGCAGCCTGTCTCCAACGGTGCGTTCACACACGCTCTGCAGCAAAGCTAGTAAATAAGGTCATCCTGATCTTCCCCTGCCGGCGCTTTGGTACAACTTCTTTATCTTCTCAAGTAAGCACCGTTTGATCCCATGGCCTACAAATAAGTCAACACTGCTTGAGAAAATGAAGAAGTACTTCACATTAACACACGTACAAGTCTACCGTGAATTGACAGCCGCCCACCAAAGTCCACAACACCCACCTGTTCGTAATTGTACTGCCAAAAGGGAAGAAATCCTTAGCGGTAGAAAATCCTCAAGAGAATATTCACTTAACACCTTTGGTAGTTTGCTAACATGGAACTTGTGTGGTATCTGCAATCTCCATATCAGAACTCCCATTTTCACTCTTTTTAGGTCAGTGGAAGTTTATGCATTGTTTGTTTTGGTTTTGGTTTTTTTTGCTTTGTTTTTTAGACAAATTTAGGGGTTCCACTCCCTACACTGCTTTACCAAATGCTTAAAAACGACAGGAGGAGGACCTGGACTTGAAGCTCTCTTCCTCCATCAGTTTCAACATGACTGAGCAGACACGAGGCTCTCCCGTCCTGTGTTCTGTGGACAAATGACTCCCTTGTACCAGCACCAGCATACTTACAAAATCACTCATTTTAGCTCAGAGGTTCTGCTTGGTGTTAAATATTTTAAATAACTGAGTACAGTTGAACTCTCTTCTAACCCAGCTCCACAGTGCATTAATGTAGATACTTCCAGGTCACATTGAGTCCCAGCATGACTACACGGGAGACAGAAATACTCCTTTATAAGGGCGCCTGGGTGGCTCAGTTGGTTAAGCATCTGCCTTCGGCTCAGGTCATGATCCCAGGGTCCTGGGATCGAGCCCCGCATCGGGCTCCCTGCTCAGCGGGAAGCCTGCTTCTCCCTCTCTCACTCCCCCTGCTTGTGTTCCCTCTCTCACTGTGTCCCTCTCTGTCAAATAAATAAATAAAATCTTTAAAAAAAAAAAAAGAAATACTCCTTTATGGAGGGCTACCATCCACCCCAAAGGATTTCTATGTTAGGAGTTGAGCTTTATTGCAAAAAAAAAAAAAAAAAAAAAAAATTAAATACAGTACAGGTGTAGGAAAAATGGTTCTGTTCTATTTTTTCCTCTACGAACTCATGTTTCCACTGGTAATGGACAATTTCCATAATCTGGAACTGATCCCATTTTCTATCCCTTAAAGCCTCCAGATTCAAAACTTATTTTCCAATCATGGAAAAAGCAATAAAGCCCGACACAAGAATGTCCAGGACAAAAGTCCTGAAGCGCGTTTTAGAATGGCCCACCGGCTGTTTTCAGGCTGACATGCACTGTGGCTTCACTCACACCCCTACTGATTGCAAGCTCCTTTTTGAGAGGAGAAAACCGCCAATGTCCCCTATTCCGAGACGTGGATGGCATTTTCATGCTTGTTTTAAAATTTCTATCCCCTTCATGCCGCTCCTCTCAGGACACTTTCTGTAATACTCAGGTTGAGGCTTGCTTTAGGGGATGGCTTTTGCCTCCCACACAAAATATGATGTGGGGCCAAAGAAATCAGTAATCCAGATACATGCTTTAATGCGGTACTTAACACAAACATCAGACAACATTGCAAAAATAACTCGTGATTTCAAAATTACCATAATTTAAACTGAGGTAGGACCTGGCCCTGTACTTGCTCCACAGTGCCTCCTGCACGGCTCCGCTAAGAGGTGATTTACAAAACAGCCTTCTGGCCAGTGTTCCCGCACTTGGCTTAAACAGTGCATGAACGTATTTTTACCTTGATGCCCCGGAGTCCTGGGGTGGGGGGGCCCTGGTGGCCTTGGGCCCGCTAGGTGGCTTTGGGCTCTGAAGAAGAGGTGGGGGGCAGGGGGACTCCGGAAGAGATCCGGAGACGACCGAAGCCCTGGAGAGCTCGCACCTCCAGAAGCCGCCGTAGGGCGGGGACACGCGGGAGTATTCGGTGCGGTGTGAAATGCTTTCCTTCTGTAGCTGCGGGGGCTGAACGGGGTGCGGCAGAGGCGCTGCGGCCTGGCCCCGGGCTGCCGCCCCCCCGGAACCTAAGGAGGACAGCTCCAGCTCCGGGCCTCCCCGCCCTCCCCACCCCGCCTCCTCCCGGTCCTCCTCTTCTGCTACCTTCACTGAGATCCTGGGAGGGCGGAAAGGCAGAGTGGGCACGGCGCGGGGAAGGGCCGCGACCTGCGGGCAGCGGCGGCGTCCCGTACCTCGCCTCTCCCGGTGGAAGGCCGTCCGCTGACGTTATCTCAGGCCGGGCTCTGACCCCGCGGCTCTCCCGGTGTCGCCCGAGTCAGGCCGCTAAGAGCCAGGAACACTGCTGTGATGGGCGGGACTTGCCGGGGCGTTGCCACGAGGTGGGCGGAGCGTTTGCCGGCAGAGGGGTGCGCGCGCGCCGGGGGCGGGGGGGCGGTGTTTCTAACTCGCCGCTGAGCCGACTCCTCCCGACTCCCGCGGGGCACCGCCTTGGGGAGGGGGCTTTGGTGGGTGGTGGCCGCCCGCCGGGGGCGGGGAAGGGGTGGGGAATGAAACTTCCCACCACTCCCCCGAGCCCTGGGAGACGTGTTGGGAGAACGTCTCACCGCCTGCCCTCGCTGCACGCGGGTCGGTGCGGGGCTGTCGCCCTAAGCCCCTCCAGGGCGAGAGCCGCAGAGATAGGGCTGGAGAAGGCGCGGGGCCCCTGGCAGCCCCGGCACCGGAGCGACGGTATCCCCCTCGCCGTGTGGGCTCTGAGCACGACTCTCCCCTCCGGCAAGTCGGTAACTAATGGATGGGACTCTGGTTGGGTTCCGTTCGCACCCAGAGTCCACGAGCCGGGCTAGTGATCCTGACGAAACGATT
>NC_138385.1:25284463-25298948 GCF_054177405.1 Leptonychotes weddellii
GGGGCCCCTGGCAGCCCCGGCACCGGAGCGACGGTATCCCCCTCGCCGTGTGGGCTCTGAGCACGACTCTCCCCTCCGGCAAGTCGGTAACTAATGGATGGGACTCTGGTTGGGTTCCGTTCGCACCCAGAGTCCACGAGCCGGGCTAGTGATCCTGACGAAACGATTGGCTTGGGGGCTGCTTGCTCTGGGTTTTTGCCAGAACGCGCTGAAAGCGGAGCCCTCTGGGTGTTCAGATGCACCCTACAAGAAACCCCAGATGCCCCTTGAGAAAGTCCCAAGTACTCCACGTTTTTATGACTAAACCCGCGTCAGGGGGCAAGTGTAACCCGCTGCCCGCTACTTCGTGTATTCAAGAACGCTCACAGCGCCAGGGGCCCCTCCTTTGACTTGGGACGCAGCCGTGCGGCATGCAGCGTCTGCTGGGCTCCGCTCCCGCGGCTGCAGGCGCCCTGCCACAGCGCGGGTTTGCCCGTTACGCGGCCCGTGTTGTGGACCAGGGGGAGTTTCCATATTCCCCTGCACCCCAACCATCTTCCTGAATTCTTGTTCCCCACTGAAAAGTGTCAAATAAGAGCCAGGCCAGATTGCCGGCTTTATGGTTCTTGGAGAGTTGTTTACAGGTACCCTGGGATGTGTAAATATCCTGAACGCTGAGAATGGCTTCTAACCCTGGGCCCCGTGCCCGACAACTGTACGTGACTGACTGTTTTTCCCTGCACAACCACCGCTACCATCGTCCCCTTTTTATTTTTTTTAAAGATTTTTTTCATTTATTCATTTGAGACACAGATATGCAGAGAGAAGAGAGCATGAGCAGGGGGAGAGGCAGAGGGAGAGGGAGAAGCAGAAGCAGGCTCCCCGCTGAGCCAGGAGCCGGTGGTGGGGCTCGATCCCAGGACTCTGGGATCATGACCCCAGCCGAAGGCAGACGCTTAACCATCTGAGCCACCCAGGCGCTCCTCATCGTCCCCTTTTTAAAGAAATTTAGCCAGGGTGGGATGGCTCAACCTTGTGGAGTTCATTTTAGAAAATATACTTTGAACCTCCGGGCCTGAGTCTAAGGCGTTTGCTGAAACGTCAGCATCAGCTTTGCCGCAACCCCTCGCAAGTGATGGTATTTGAGACAAAGCTCTCGCGACCCTTAGGAGGCTCTAGGGGGCAGGGATAATTATAGCCCATCTTTTTTCTATACCTACTTTCTGAACAACTGCACATAGCCTATGCATGAGTTAGCAGTTAATGTTTAAAAGTAATAGCTCTCCTTCATTCTAAGCCTTCCCTGCTTTAAAGCTCTTTGATGAATCTGGTAAGATTTTCAATAAAGACCGTGTTTAAACCTGTGCAGTCGCTGTTCTCCTCGGGAGGCAGTTCCCGCACGTCCGCTCGGTACGGAGTCCGAGTGTTTTCCTTCCAGTGCGCGGGGACACCAGCTCGCTCACAGGCAAGCCCTGCCCTGCCTTGATGAGTGCAGTGGTTCTGCTCACTGGACTTGCAGATGTGGCCCTTCTTCCGCTAGCGAGTCAGAAGAGAAATAAGGGCAGGTAGAGAGGCTGAGCCTGCTGTGTCAGCAAGCCTGCCTTCGAGGGGACAAGGGAATTTGATTAATCAGCGACTTGGGGACCTTTATCCTGGACGTAGCCATTCATCATTTTTGGTCATTAATTAATTCCATTTATAAATTCTTCTAAGTTTCTCTCTTTTTTTTTTTTTTTAAGAGAGGGCGAGCAGGGGGAGAGGCAGAGGGAGAGAGAGAACCTCAGGCAACAGCGCTGAGATTCTCTGCTGAGTGTAGAGCCCGTGGCGGGGGGTGCACTTTCCAAAGGACAAAGAGTCCAAGGCGGCTTTATTTATCATGAAACAGCTGAGTTTTACTCAAGAACCTTCGATGAGGGGCGCCTGGGTGGCTCAGTCGTTAAGCGGCTGCCTTCGGCTCAGGCCATGATCCCAGGGTCCTGGGATCGAGCCCCGCATCGGGCTCCCCGCTCCGCGGGAAACCTGCTTCTCCCTCTCCCTCTGCCTGCTTTGCTCTCTCATGCTCTTTCTGTCAAATAAATGAAATCTTAAAAAAAAAAAAAAAAACCTTCGATGAAAAGCTATGCTTTTCCGTTTTGACTGGCATTAAGCTCCGTAACCAGAACACGGTGAGTAGCTCAACTGCCCACGATTCACTTAAATTTATGATTTATCCTCTGGAGAAACTGAGAAATAGGAAATATTAATTTAGCTACTGAAGTTTTATACCTAAAAACCTCCTTATGAAAAGAAACTCTGATTACTCTCTTTTACAGAGTAATAGAAAATGAAGGGGGTTATGTTAACGAACTAATCTTCTTGTGGCAGTAACAACAGCTAATACAGATTTCGGACTTGCTGTGTGTTGGGCACTAACTAATGATTTTACACGTATTATCTCATTGAATCCTCCCAGCACCTCCAGCGGAGCAGTAGTATGATTGATCCCACTTAAAAGATGAAGAAATTGGAGCCTAGAAGCATTGTGACGTGTGTAAAGGACACACAGTAAATTCCGGAGCCCGAGTTCGCACCCAGCCTACACCACGGCACTACATTCCTACAAAAATTCACACCGATCAATAAGTAGACACGACTTCAGCAAAAGATGTACAAACAGGGATCTTTAATGCAGCATCTTTTATAAGAGCTTAACATCTGAAAAAGCTTGTATGTCTATCCTATGGGACTGATTAAATTAATGAAGGTACATCCACTCAATACAATAGATAAGCATCTGTTACGAATTACATTGCAGTGCAGTATGCACAGTGTGACCCAATTTTAATAAATACAGCATTTCTGCCAGGATACATATACATTAAGAGGGGGTCTGGAAACTAATATAGCAAAAATACTAACAATGATCATTTTGAAGTGGTAGGACTCCAGGTAAATTAAAACATTAAGTTCTCCCAACTTCTCTTACAACAATCATCTAACAAAAAATAGAATAAAATCTTTAAAAATCACACTACTTTCCTTTCACAGAGAGATACCGCTTCCCACTTGAGCTCCAGACTAGAAATCAGCCCCAACCGCACTCAAGTGCTCCGTGACTTTGGACAAGTCACTTACCCTCTCTGGGCCTCCTGTTCCATATATATAATAATGAGAAGCTGGTTTCTTTTCGCAAGTTCCTCCCAGCTTTAACATTCTTTGACTTAGTCAGTTTCATTCCTAGTGAAGTTCTTAAAAACAAAAACAAAAAACTGGCACGTGGGGACTTATATGTTGATAAACAGTCACTTTACACCTTATTTGCTTTCTTTGGCATATGAAGTTGCTCCCATTCTTCCCTTCCCATCAGTCCTTTGAAAAGGGAATGTTAATGCATCTCACCAAAAATGTGTCAAATCGCTCTAGAAAAATAAGGGTCTTCTCCCAGAAAGACTATTTTTAACCTATATATTAACAAGCAGACGGACAAAAAAACCACTACATGCCGAAACAACACAGCCCACGATCCAAGCCACAGAGAGAAACCAAGGCCTTGTATGCAAACACAATGCCCACTGCTGTCCTTACTCCACACCACGCCGGCTTCTCCCCCCAGATCGCCAGGTCCCCCCGATCTGATTCAGGAGAATAACCAGCCTGCGGCTCACAGACAGCCACGGGGCCGTTTAAACTAGTCTCACTGGGAAGCACGGGCTCTCACTGCCCAGCAGAGAGCATGACAAGCAGCCTAGTCCAGGCGGTGGGAGGATGCGAAGCCCGTGGGGGTGATGCGGGGTGAATGAGGGGGCTGTGATTGGAGAGGCGCGCGGTGTCCAAGTAACAGGCAGACCGGAGGGCGTGAAGGGCAGGCCGTCTGGGACATGGGGGTTCTGGGAGCATGAAGCTTGGGGGGTGCCGTGTCACCAAGCCCTACTTTCCCCCCTGCGAGTGGTCCTGTGCCCCGCAGCCCTCGGCTCTGCTTCGGGAAAGGCTGGAAAGCCCTTGGGCGGCGGGTTCTCCATCCCCATGAAACCTGCTTCCATCCGGGCAACCAAAAAATCCACCCTTTTAGAGGAAAAGCGCCGTATTTCCTATTTTCCTTCCCAGCCAGGAAAGGGATAGTCTCAGCAGTCTGTTTTATGAAAACAGAAGATATTTTTTCAACAAAAGTAAAATACTGAATACGCAGCTTGCACACTCTCACCCCATCCCCCCCACACCTGGGACCATCTCCCTGAGTCACTGGTCTGGAATCTTCTACCCCGCCCGCTCCATGCCCTCCCCTACCCCACTCCTTTCTTAGCAAATACTTTCCCAGCTGGTAGAGTCACCTAGGAACTATCCTTCTGAGGTCTCCTTCATTTCTGTCCACTTGCTAGCTGTGCGGCAGCAGGTAAATGGCTGAAGTACTCTGAGCTAATAACATCAACCTCACAGAGTCCATTCATTTATTCACGCAGTCAACAGGCCAACTGAGCACCTACCCCAGCTGGGCCCTGGGCTATGTGCTGGGAATACATCAGTGCTCAAGGCAGACGCCCTCCTTGCGCTCAGGAAATTGGCCACCCAACTGAGGGCCCAGACCGTAAACGAATAAATACACAGATGGTGGTAAGTGCGTCCATGTAAGGGACACGGTACAAGGAGAGAATACAATGGATTCAGATCTAGGCTGTGAGGTCAAAAAAGTCTACTCCAAGAGACCGACGTGAAAGCTGAACCTGAAGGATAAACATGAAAAAGCCAGATGAAAGGTTCTGGGCAAAAATCCTGAGTTAGGAGGGTTTCACATTTTCTAGAAGAGGCCATGTGGCTGGATGTCAGGAATGAGGAGGAGAGAGACTCCACAGGAGTTTGGAGAAGTAACCAGGGGACTCTTGCTGTTGTATATTCTATGGATGTGAACAACCACATACTGCCTTGCGGCCACCATCATGGTGTCATACAGAGTAGTCGCACTGCCCTAAAAATCCTGTGCTCCCCCTACTCATCCTCCCTGGGTGAACCCCAACCCTTGGCAACCACTGATCTTTTTACGTCTCCATAATTTTGTCTTTTCCAGAATATCCTATGGTTGGAATCCTACAGGATGGAGCCTTTTCAAGTTGGCTTCTTTCACTTAGTAATAATGCATTTAAGGTTCTTCCATGTCTTTTCATGGTTTGATAGCTCATTTCTTTTTAATGCTAAATAAGATTTCACTGTCTGCATGTACCACAGCTTATTCATCCATTCACCTACTGAAGGACATCTTGGTTCCTTCGAAGTTTTGGCAATTCTGAGTAAAGCTTCATCATTGTGTTTGTTTTGAGAAAAGTTTACTTGTTGCTTTTGGGACCCTAATGGGCAGAAACAACAGACTAGATCATATGTGAAGGGCAATTAGGAAGCCGGAAAACAAATTATTTGATAGTCTCGAGTGTGCTCATCTTCTTAAGATATTATTCAGAGATATTACTACAAAAAGCTACCGTATTGCTTTTTGTCTAATACCAGAATATATGGCCTACAAGGGAAAGAATTTGTGTTCAATTGTTGGTCTCTAGTCCCTAGAAATATCAAATGGTGGCTGGTCCATTGGTATTTTTTGAATACATGGAGGGATTTACACTCTCCACAGCATTATTTTTTCTTTTGTAAAATAACATTGCTATTGAGAGATAATGCACATACCATGATGTTCACCCTGTTAAAATGTACAAGTCAGTGGTCTCTAATATATTTGCAAATTCTTGCCTCAATCCTCACTAATTCCAGAACATTTTCCTCACCCCTAAAGGAAACTTCATACCCATCAGCAGTCACTCACCGTTCCCCATTCCCCAGCCGCTGGTAACCACTAATATACTTTCTGTCAGTGGGCTTCAATATTCCGGACATTCCTAATAAATGAAATCATAAAATATATGGCCTTCTCTGTGTGGCTTCTTTCACTTAGCATCATGTTTCCAAGTTTCCTCCATGTATCAGAACTTCAATTCTTACTTATATCGAGATATTTCACATATTTTAAAGTATGTAATTCAGTGGTTTTGAGTATATTCACAAAATTTTTGTGTAAACATATGGTTTCCATGCTCTTGGGGTATATACCGAGGCGTTGAATCGCTGGGTCATATGGTAACTCTATGTTTAACTGTTTGAGTTACTGGAAAAACGGTTTCCAAAACATCTGCCCTACTTTATGCTCCCAACCTAGGAGTGTTTATTCAAGAAAAAACAGCTGAATCTCAACAAGAACAGCAGACTTTATGGTATTTTAAATTACCCTAGTCCCATCTACCACTCCACAGCTCTGTGGGAGCCTTGAAAAACAACAGCCCAAGTTTGCAGTACAGGAGGGAGCAGAGTGGTCCTCTTTTAAAGCCTCAGCCTCCCCAAATATTAATTATTTAACCTAACGGATCACTGGAAGACCCTCCTCCAAAGACTCGTCTTTATTTGAACTAAGAGTTCGTCTAGTGCTCTCTTCTTGACGGCATTGGCCAAAAACATTCATTGGAAAGTGGGTTTTTTTGGGGGGGGGGAATGCCTAAGGCAATAGATAACACTTGAGGGAAATAACAGACTAACCAAAAAACTGAAAAGAATCGGCTGAGCAACTACATGTCCACTGGAGCTTTGAAAAGTTCTGACATATTCCTGGGAATCTAGAAGGCCAAGTACATGCTTAGGGCACTGTACATGCTCAAGAAAAGTGTGAGAAGGCCCTGTAACTTCTCAACTCTGGCTGACCTTGAGGCTAGTGAAGGTTAATACAGAGTTGTAAACTGTTTGATTGCATGATGAAAGCAATGCACACACTGAGCCTCTCGGAAACGAGGGCGAGATTTATTTGTTCCAGGCACTCAATGAAATCTCTGTCCACCATTAGCCGACCACTGAGCTAACTGAGCTAAGATTTCAAGGGCTATATACAATAACGAAGAGAGTCTTTGCGGAATTCAGAGAAGTCCTAAATAAACATGAACTGCAACAGGCAGCCACAACGAAGCCCGGCAGGAAAGGAATCTCATTCCCAGCATTGCCACATGACGATATTCAAAAATGTCCAGTTTTTAATAAAATTTTATGAGGCACATGAGAATCAAGAAAGGATGGCCCATGTATGGAGGGGAGGGCAATCAATAGAACTGTCCCAAGGAAGCACAGGCATTGGAATTACTAGATAAAGCCTTTCATCAGCTATTTTAATATGTCCAAAGAGCTAACAGAAACAATGTCTAAAATCTAAAAGGAAAGATTCTACTCCAACACGGAAAGGGCTTGTTACAAGTCTTCACTCCCATCTTCACAACAAGAAAAAATATGAACAGATTAAAAATCAATGACTCTTTGTGGAGACATCAGAGTACTGAGGTCATGGGACCAGCTGCACCCCAAACCTAGAGGAACCAGCGATGACAGAGATGACAGATTGCAGGGACTACAACTCCTCACCCCTGAGACAGGAAGCGCTGGTGAGTGCAACCAGGACTTGAACCAGGATTTGAACGGCAGCTTCAATGAGCTGTGGACTAGCTTGAGAGATGAAACTCCTGGGGGGCCCCACCTAAGGTAGCCACCCCCTCCACAATCATGGTGTTTGCCCCTAGAATCCTCAACAGCTTTTCTGGATAACCGAGCGGAGCAAAATTGCTTCCTGTGTGGCCAGGGAGAGGCAAGAAAGAACTATTTTGAAAGAAGCCAAAAGTATTCTCCACAACAAAGGCTTACCCAGCAAGGGAGAAGCCTTACTGGACTCGGGGTAAGGGAAATGAGCAAACTCCAGGCCCCCTGAGCCTTCTCTCTTCGCATAAGGTGGGGGGAAAAACAGAGAAACACCTGAGAAGGTCCCAGCCCAGGGGAACAGGTACAATAAAAGACTGAGACCTAATCCCAGGATTACAGAATGCGTGCCCTCAGTCCAGACCTGACCAAACATCAACAGGGCTCCTGGCTAACAATAGTGGATTACAGATTACAGCCGAGAAGAACTGCAAGGCTCAAATTCTATGGAAGAAGTGTTTGCTAGGGAAACGAAAGATGCTGGGGGACAAAAACAAAGACACTAGTGGAAACTGAATCCTCTGATACTACAGAGACAGAAAACAGTAAATACAGCCTATCTCTTAGATAAAAATAAACGTCATACTAAAGGCCTATTTACTTCCTAATACCTGATAATTCACGACTGGCTTCCAACAACAACAACAAAAAACTACATGGCGTGATAAAAGGAAAGAAGAAACAATCTGAAGAGACAAAGCAGATGTCAGAACCAGATTCAGATATGGCAGAGATTTTGAAATCATCAGACAGGGAAATTAAAAATAAGTATGATTAATATGCTGAGGGCTTTCGTGGGAAAAGTGGACAACATGCAAGAACAGACAGGTAATGTAAACAGAGATAGAAACCCTAAGAAAGAATATAAAGGAAAGACTAGAAAAAGAAACCACTGTAACAGAAATCAAGTATACATCATCTGATGGACCCATCAGATGACTGGAAAGGGCTAGAGACAGAATCAGAGCACTTGAAGATCCGTCAACAGAAACTTCCCGGGCGCCTGGGTGGCTCAGTTGGTTAAGCGACTGCTTTCGGCTCAGGTCATGATCCTGGAGTCCCTGGATCAAGTCCCGCATCGGGCTCCCTGCTCGGCAGGGAGCCTGCTTCTCTCTCTGACCCTCCCCCCTCTCATGTGCTCTCTCTCTCTCATTCTCTCTGTCTCAAATAAATAAATAAAATCTTTAAAAAACAAAACAAAACAGAAACTTCCCAAACTGAACTGAAAGAGAAAAAAAAAAATAAAAATTAGAACAGAATATCTAATAACTGTGGGGCAATTACAAAAGGTATAGCATATATATCATGAGACTATCAAAAGCAGAAGAAAGAAAGAAACAGGAACTATTTGACATAATGATGCCTGGGATTTTTCTAAAATTAATGACAGAAACCACACCACAAATCTAGGAATCTCAGAGAACACGGAGCAGGATAAATGCCAATATACATATCTATATCTATATCTATATCTATATCTATATCTATACACACACACACACACACCCCTAGGCATATCATATTCAAACTGCATAAAGCCAAAGACAAAGAAAAAATCTTTTAAAAAGTCAGAGAAGAAAGACACCTTATCTAGAGAGGAACAAAGGTAAGAATTACATCAGACTTGCTTTAAAAATCATGCAAGCAAGAAGAGAGTAGAATGAAATATTTAAAGTGTTAAAAGAAAAAACCCACCAACCAAATCTATATCCAGAAAAATCATCCTTCAGAAGTAAGGGAAAATAATGACTTTCTTGGTGTAGTAGTTTCCTAGGGCTGCCATAACAAAATACCACAAACGGGGTGACTTAAACAACAAAAAAATGATTTTCTTACACTTCGGGAGACTGAAAGTCAAAGATCACGGTGCTTTAGTGTTGCCTTTTGGGAGGCCTCTCTGCTCGGCTTAGAGAGAGCCATCTTCACGCATGGCCTTACCTCTCTGCGCGCGTGCATCCTGGTGTCTCTTCCTCTTCCTACAAGGACACCAGTCAAATTGCAGGGAGGCCCCACCCTTATAGCCACAGGGGACATCAATGACCTTTCTAAAGGGAGTTAGGGCTTTGACAGATGAATTTTGCAGGGGGACATAATTCAATCCGTAACACTCAGACTTACAGAACTGAGAGAACTTTTGTCACCAGTCAATGTTAAAAGATGCTCTTCAGAGAGAAGGAACATGGTATTGGTCAGAAATCTGGATCTACATAAATAAAGGAGAGGTGTCAGAGAAGGAATAAATGAAGATTAAAATACAGTATTTTATTTTTCTTATTTAATCTAAAGGACGACTGTTCAAAGGAATAACAGCCACGATGTACGGGTGATCATAGCGCGTACGTAGGTCAGTGCAAGAAACGGTAGCAGTGTTATGAAGGGGTGGGAGTGGGGAGCTGGGGATTCTCTCTTACACCCACACTGCCCATACAGTGGTGCAGTGCTGTTTGAAGGTGGACCTAGATTAGTTGTAAATTTATGTTGTGCAGTCTAGGTCTAGGGAAACCACTAAAAAGTTAAAAAGAAATATAACTGATACGCTGAGAGAGAAGAGAAAATGGAATAATAAAAAATGCTCAATTAAAAGAGAAGGCAGAAACAGGAAGATTAAGAAAAAAACAAAAAACAAGTGCAACAAATACAAAATTTTGACAAACATGGTAGATACAAATCCAACTATATCAACAATCACTTTAAATGGGAGTGGTCTAAATACGCCAATTAAAAGAAGGGACTGTAAGGGTAGATGATAAACAAGACCAGACTATATGTTGTCTATAAGAAACCCAATTTGAATATAAAAACACACATATATTAAGAGTAAAAGAGCGGGGAGAGGGGTAGCCACGGACACTAATCAAATGAAAGCTGGAGTAGTGATAATTAATTTCAGACAAAAAGCATTTGAACAAGGAAACTTCCCAGGAATAACGAGGGTATTACATAATAAGGGGGGGTCAATTCTCTGAGAAGACACAATAATCTTTGAAATATATGCACTTTACAACGAAGCGTCACAATGCAAGAGGCAAGAACTGATAAAAATGCAGAGAGAAACAGATAACCCACTGTTAACGTGAGGGATTCCACACTCCCTCTATTAGTAACTGACAGATCCAGTAGGCAGAAAATCAGTAAGGATATAGCTGAACTCAAAAGAACCATCCATCAATGGATCTACTTGACAGTTTATTTGTAATTTTTTCCCAGCTTTATTTTTAATTGACAAATGAAACTGTATATACTTAAAGTGCACAATACAATTTGATATACGTACACATTGTGAAATGACCACAATTAAGGTAATTTTAACACATCCCTCAACTCACAGTTACCTTTTCTGTGTGCAGAAAGAAGGCTGAAGATCTGTTCTCTTAGCGGAATCTCTTCCTTGCAGATCTGTTCCCTCCTTCTAGACTCTAGGCTTCTGCCGCCACCACGTTCTGCCAGATCTTCCGAGACGTTCCAAGAAGCAGCCAAGCTTGATGCTCCTCTTCCTATGTCATGGAGCCAAAGGTACTGGAGCAGCGCTGTGTGTCTTGCGCCTGGTATTCGTTCAATCCAGAACCCGGGAACAAACTGGGTCCCAAGAATCAATACAAGTTCTACTCAGTGAACGGAGATTGCAGCAAACTGAAGAAGGTCCAGACTTCTAAATGAAATGTTTCACTATAAAGCTGCTTAAAATGAAGGTCTTCCAGAAGCCACCTGCACAATTTTCCACTTATCCAGGAAATCGTTCCCCTCTAAATACACGAAATCATTAATAAATATCTGAAACTTGAAAAAGAGAGAAAAAGATAGACTCCCTTAGCAAATGTCAAGTACACAATACAGTATTATTAACTGTGGTCACCACACCAAACATTAGCTCCCCAGAACTTATCTTTTGACCAACATCTGATTTCCTCCAGCCCCAGCCCCTGGCAATCACCATTCAATTCTCTGTTTCTATGAGTTTGACTTAATTTTTTTTGATTCCACATATGAATGAGATCATACAGTATTTAGCTTTCTCTGTCTGGCTTATTGCACTTAGCAAAATGCCCTCTGGTTTTATCCATGTTGTCAAAAATGACAGCAGATATATATATACATATATATGTCTCACATTATATATATGTCTCACATTATATATATGTCTCACATTATATATCTCTCCCACAGTTTATATATATTTCTTTATCTGTTCATCCATCTATAGACCCTTAGGTTGTTCCCATGTTTTGGCTACTTGAATAATTTGAATAATGCTGCAATGAACATGGGAGTGCAAATATCTCTTCAAGATTCTGATTTCCTTTCCTTCAGATATATACCCAGAAGTGGGATTGTTAGATCACATAGTAATTCGATTTTTAATGTTGAGGAACTTCCACACTGTTTTTCCACAGTGGCTGCACCGATTTACATTCCCACCAACAGTGCATGAGGCTTCCCTTTTCCCCACATCCTCGCCAGCGCCTGTGATCTCCTGTCTTTTTGACAGTAGCCATCCCAACAGGTGTAAGGTTGTCAGAGAAGGGAAAATTTCCCCTTCCCCTCTTAGTTCTTTTGGCGGGTTGGCTGAGTAATTAAAATGACACAAGACAGAATCATAGGAGAAAAACAAATTAAATTATATACCTGTGGGGAATCCCCATAAACATAAGACATTCCAAAGACAGGCAAAATGAAGTTATGTATGCCATCCTGAACTGAGAAGCGGGGAGGGGTCTGAGCCTTCAAAGGGCAGGAGAGTCATTCACAGGAAGATGAAAAATAAATGTTTGGTAAACAGATATTTGCTGGGCCATAAAGGAACAACAAGATGCAGAGAGGAATTTTAACACACACACTTTGCTAGGTTTCTCCCTGTCACCCGACCACACCTGCGGCCACACTGTACTGTCATTATCTAGGATGGTGGCTCGTTTCCGGGAAGAGGCCCTCTATCTAAGTTCTTTCAGGCAGTGGTAAAGGTAAAAAGAAAGAGGTAAAAAGAAAAACTTCCTGAGTCTTCTGTTTCTTAAAAATAATCAGCCTAAATTAATCCTCATGCCAAAGAGACACATTTTGGGGTGGCAAATGTTGCTCCCCCAGAAGGTGAGATCTCATTGTGCTTTTGATTTGCATTTTCCTGATGAGGAGTGGTGCTATGTGCATGACTTCTCTGGAAAACTGTCCACCCAGGTCCTTTGCCCATCTTTTTTTTTTTTTTAAAGATTTTATTTATTTATTTGAGACAGAGAGAATGAGAGAGAGAGAGCACATGAGAGGGGGGAGGGCCAGAGGGAGAAGCAGACTCCCTGCCGAGCAGGGAACCCAATGTGGGACTCGATCCCGGGACTCCAGGATCATGACCTGAGCCGAAGGCAGTCGCTTAACTGACTGAGCCACCCAGGCGCCCCTTTGCCCATCTTTTAACCAGTTACTTGTTTTCTCCCTGTTGAATTACAGGAGTTCCTTATATATTTTAGGTATTAACCTCTTAGCAGATACATGGCCTGCAAATATTTTCTCCTTTTCATTCTGTTGATGGTTTCCATTGTTGTGCAGGAGCTTTTTAGGTTGAGGTAGTCCCACTCATTTATTTCCGCTTCGTTGCATGTGCTTTTGGTGAAATCACTGTCAGAACCAACATCGAGGAGCTTTTCCCCCATGTTTTCTTCTGACAGCAGTGGCAGCCCCTGCGTGTGGCCCCGTCTAGGATGGTTTCCGACGCGGGGCCAAGGGCAGGCCACCCCAAAATGTGCCACTTTGGCATACTGATAGTTTTAAAGAAAAGTTACAGCCAATGTAAGGACACTCAGACCGTCCTGTCCCCAAGAAACAGGAAACAAATCTCCCCTGAGAAAAATACCGTCCTTGTACTAAGAAGTTTTTTAACTTGGGAATTCCTTGTGACCAGAGATAGAGACTTCGAAGCTGACAAAACTGTAGAAACAAACCTTGTGGGGGTTTTTTTACCCCCTAATCTACTACCTCAGCCTAAATTCCGCTTAGAATCCCCTACTAAAGCTCCCAAACACCTGTTTTCTTTATCCTGTCAATTCCTCACAAGTTTATTGTCTCTTTGTCTAAAAAGTATAAAAACTGTCTGCTTTGGTCATTTATTTCTTTAGGTCTCAATTTCATTACTGGGCCTCTGTGCCCACATAATGACACTGTTTGTTTTTTTCCTATTACTCGGTCTCATGGAAATTTAATTTAGTCCAGCTAAAAGACATTGAAGGGTAGAGAAAGAATTTTTCCTTCCCTACACTGAATTCCCAGCGGCCATTCTCTTGTGGATCCTAGAGGCGTATCTGCTTGCTCTGGGGTAAAGGACACTTGAGTCTTCCTGTGTGGCTGACGAGCACAGTCCACCCGTTTGTGATGTGTCCCCCCCCCCCCGTTGGGGGTCTTTCTGGTGAGCATCCACATGAGTAACAAGAAACTTATTAGGAGCAGAACTGACTTCTACCCCAATGGCTAGTCCCCAGAGGGAGGCTTGCTCTACATGCCAATCTGAGTCTTGCCAGTGGCCCCCCAAAAATGTCGAGGCCATTAGCCACAGTACACCAGTCAGCAAAAATAGAGCAAACCCCTTTGTTGAGGTGGCCGGGACAGCCAGCCAGCCACCCTGCACGAAGCTCTGCCCGTTATACTAAGCATTCCTTACCACACCCGGGAAGGGAAAGGTCTCTCTCAGCGTGGATGGCAGCTGAACCCCGTCCCTGCTTGTTAGTAGTTACCCAGGAGAAGCCGACAGGGAACAGGCCCATTTGTGGTCCAGGAAGCCTCTCTATCTGGGACCTCACTGGGCTGCCTCCTTGGGAAATATGCCAGGGAGCCAGAGAGACACTCCTGAGATCTTTCCTTGGAGTTATGAGACCTCATCTGGGCTGCGTTTTGTTCATTCCTGTATGTACCATTTATATCTTAGTATGGAAGACTCTTGAACCACCTCCACCAGGTGATTTGAGACATCTGCTTGGATCTGTGACATGACTGGGATTTCTGG
>NC_138385.1:25299048-25324105 GCF_054177405.1 Leptonychotes weddellii
TTTTTTTTAAAGATTTTATTTATTTATTTGACAGAGAGAGACACAGCGAGAGAGGGAACACAAGCAGGGGGAGTGGGAGAGGGAGAAGCAGGCTCCCCGCAGAGCAGGGAGCCCGATGCGGGACTCGATCCCAGGACCCTGGGATCATGACCTGAGCTGAAGGCAGTCGCTTAACCAACTGAGCCACCCAGGCGCCCATGGGATTTCTGGTCTTAAGATTACCTCACAGCCATCGATCATGTGCGCAGTATCCACCAAAGCCAATAGCAGGCCACTCATTCTGTCCTGAGCTGACGAAGACACTAAGACATTCAGACTCTTGGATTCATCTCCCGATTCACCAGGAGAGGCAGAGGGCCATCACCATGCAGACCCTAGTAGGACCATCTATCAAGTCCCCCATGACCTGGTACTGGCCCAGAGTTCCTTAGTGGGGAGCACATCAATCTCCTTCTTTGAGGACCCATTACTGAGTGACTGGGCCCAGAGCTGTCTTTGGAAAAAGCTCTTGCCCAGAAAGTCCACAAGAGGGCTCCTGATCGCCATTTTGACATTTTTACTTTGGTCAGTCAAATTTGCTCTATTTGCAGTAGCCACTTTTTCAGTGCCCAGAAATTTCTCAGTGAAGATCCAGATTGTGTGGCTGACCAATTGACCTAACCTCATTCTGAAGCTTAATTGGGTGGTTTAATTGGGTTCGATAACGAGCAGGAGCAGCATGAACAAACCTAAAAATCTTTGCCTGGTGAACAACCTCATCAAACACCGTTCCCACTCCCTCACTGTAGATCCCAAAGACTACCAGGCTGGGTGCGGGGTCTCCGTAGCTTCTGTAAGGGGGCTCCAGACAAGTTTTTTCATTGCCTCATCATGTGTGGGCCAAATCTGTCAGAGCCCAAAGCTGAGGAAGAGGGTCTCTGATAATCCTACCCTCTCATCTCTCCCTTCTTCCTCCTCCTCAGGTAAAGTGGCTACTGTCAAGGCACTCTGGAGGAGGGGGTCTACGGTGATGTACCTCACTCGGAGCCACTTTCCCTTGTGAAGTTGAACAAGATTCCCTCTTTCATCACAGAGGCAAACTTGTCAAGTTACTAAGGTCTCCTGAGAGCACTGGACATAGCAATCTCAAAGAGCTCTACATTTTTTTTTAATTAGAAGCATGAGTCTCAATAACACAATGCCCAGCAGACCGTCCACTGGCACCAGGGATCGGCTTAGATCTAAGAATAGTCATTGGGTGCAACTCAGTTTCCCTGGTCTCTGACAACTTCTGGTCCCGTCATCAGAGAACAGGAAACAGTAGTGAGTGAATTGCTTCCCTGGCTTTCTTACAGTCCCTCGCTGTTGGATTTCTAATTTGACCCACCCAACGATTTCAGCCAGGGTGTTGGGAGCTAAAGAGAAGGACCAGTGGTCCACCTTGGAACCCAAAAGCTTATATAAACAATTTGCGGGATGCCTGGGTGGCTGACTCTTGATTTCGGCTCAGGTCATGATCTCAGGGTTTGAGATGGAGCCCCGCGTTGGGCTCCATGCTCAGCACAGAGTCTGCTGGAGATTCTCTCTCCCTGTCCCTCTGCCCCTCCCACTCGTGCGCTCTAATAAATAACTAAATCTTAAAAAAAAAAAAAAAGGAAAAAACAATTCGCTGCCATCCTCCAAGAATGCCCCGTGGCTTCTGCTGCCCCATGAGATCCTCTGCCTCTTGCAGCTGACTTGCCAGCACGCTTTGCTGGTACCCCATTGGTCAAGCGCCCCCTGAGATTTTCTTCCACATCAACTACCCTGCTTACCGCACCTCTTTCTCAAGAGCTGAGCTGAGCTACAGAAAGCTGAGTCGCCAGGTTTCAGAGTAGTCGATTAAAACAAGAAGTCAAAATAAAACTAACAGTCAAGACTCTAATCACTTCCTTTGATAGTATAACCAGGGGGTGAACCAGAGAAGGTGCGGACCACCCCCCACTGTTCCATGAACCAGCTCCAGCAAGGGTCAGATGGATTGGCGCAGCCTCGAGGGATGGTCTCACTGGGGAGGAAGCCCTGAACAGAAGGCTCCTGCCATTTTATGGACCCACACGCGGTGGGGGGGCAGTGAGGAGGAAGGGCTGGGAGTGGAAAAGTCCTGAGTACCGAGTGGAGAAAATGTGTCTTTAAGCGCCCCGCTGCCTGCGACGAGGAGGCGTGAGCAGGGGTGCCTGAGGAAGGCCTCTGCCACGGGCACGGGGCTGGGAAGGCAGCTCCGGGTAAGAGCGTGGTTGACCGGGGGTCCTCTCCTCCGAGAATGCAGTGCACGGGCTGGGCACCCAGTGAGATGCGGAGAAACCAGCCTCTTTCCATGACGCCTGCCCAGCGGCTCCTTTGTATTTGCCTGAAAGATCACGCCAGGAGCCAGACTACTTCCTCTCTCCAGGGGTCCCCGCTGTCCTTGCCCCAAAAGCATGACACAAAGGAGCTCAGAGCTCTGCCCCTTAGGAAAGCCCTTGCTGTGGGGCTGGGTGTTTCGGGCTCCCATTCCAGAGGTGCGGCGTGCCCCCTCCACCGCACACGTACACAGGGTACACGGCGGGGGGCGGGCAGGGCTGCGGTCTGGCCCCTGCTGGAACGCTACGACGTTCATAGCAACTGGTCGGATGCGCTTTATGGGATTTGGACAAGTGAGCAGAACTGAGGCTGGTCGCCGTCCCCGGCAGCGGTCTCTCTGCTCCGGAGCCTACGTGCTCAGCACCCAGTGTCCTCACGAGTCTCGCTCGCCCTCGGCGGCTGGGCACTCACTCTACCAGCCACAGCTCAAGCCACACCTGTGCCTGGAGTACTGAGAAAATCTCCCCAGCTGCAGGGAAGATGTGGGCTCTTTCCAGTGCCCCTACTTTTTTATTCTATCTATTGTGGTTAGTCTCTTAATCATCATGTTTGGGGTAGTGAATGTTTACTGAAGACCTACAGCAAGCATGGCCTTGTTCGGGGTGCTCTATATGAGTTCCTTCATTTCCTCTTATTTTCAGCCTTGTCAACCCCTGTTATGATCCCATTGCTCAGATGAGGTTCAGGCAGCTGAAACAACCCGCCTGAAGTCACAAAGCCAGTCTGTGGCAGATCCATGGTTTGCAAGCCTGTGAGTCCATAGTTGGTCTTCTTCCCACGAAGCCACCCCGCCTTCCACACTCCTTCCTTCCCACTCCCACGTGCTTACCTCTCTATGCCAGCTCAGCAGCCCAACCTGTGTGTGGCAGGCCTGGATGTGTGCGGTGGCTTCCAGGCAGCGAGCTCAATAGTTCCTCCTGAAGAGAGAGAACACTTAGCGAAGTACTTTCCTTAGCTTGTTGGGATGGAGACCAGTTGTTTCAACACGAGAAATCAACCACTCCACATACAAAGCACATGGGTTAAGGGCAGGGCTCCCAGCCTTGGAGATTTCATGGACTAAATAACAAAACAGGATTCTGATACAGATCATGGTCTTTTCATTTCACCAATTAAGACCATTTAAAAGAGTACCATTTATACTCCTCCTACTACTAATACTAACGGCAGGAATATGTAAACCTTAAAGAGAAAGGCTACAATGTGCCAGGTGTTCTTAATCTGTCAATGAACTATTTGATTTCATCCTCATAAAGATCCTATTCAATAGGCATCACTGTTATCCCCGCTTTATAGGCAAGGAAATCTGAAAAAAAAAACCCTGCCTCACTTGTCTAAATCCCATAGGCTATGTAAATTGCCCCGATTCTGCACTGATAACCATTATAGTATACTCTCTGTCATCTGTGCTTCATAAAAGATATCCTTATTTTTCTTAAGTTTTTTTTTTTAATAGACTTTTTTTTTCCAGTGGGCTCCTCGCCCGACGCGGGGCTTGAACTCATCATCCTGAGATCAAGAGTTGCCTGCTCTATCAACTGAGCCAGCCAGGTGCCCCCATAAAAGATATCTTTAAAGGAAACCATCAAGCATACAACAGAGGCCCTTATCTCAGAATCTGGGAATAGCTAAGCAAAAAGCACAGAAGCTCTGGGTTTGAGTCTTGGGCAAATTAATGCTCTTCGTCTCTGTTTTCTGAAATCTAATATGAAAATATTAACATCTGGGGGCGCCTGGGTGGCTCAGTCGTTAAGCGTCTGCCTTCAGCTCAGGTCATGATCTCAGGGTCCTGGGATCGAGCCCCGCATCGGGCTCCCTGCTCCGCGGGAAGCCTGCTTCTCCCTCTCCCACTCCCCTGCTTGTGTTCCCTCTCTCGCTGTGTCTCTCTCTGTCAAATAAATAAATAAAATCTTAAAAAAAAAGAAAATATTAATATCTGTTGTGAGAAGGAAATGGCCTAACAGATACCGAGCCCTGAACCCAGTGACTGGCAAATAAGGACCCCCAATACATACCAGGGGCGAGGCTTATCGTTCTTCATCCCGGCACAGCCCTGCAAGCTCATCTCCTGCTGGAAAGAAACGGAGTATGAATACTACAGACTGCTCCTATTATTGAGGTCAGATAGTTGCTAGGACTGATCGTACTCTCCTTCCCTCAGCTGTCTCCTACTTCCCCTCCTTGACAGAACCCGAGCAGGCAGAAATGTCTCAGCTTTACTTCCCACTGGTTGAAAATGGTTGCCATAGCAGCACTCATACACTTTCCTTCTGGGAACTCTGGGGAACGCATGCGGAAAGACATCTGCAGCTTCTGCAGCAACTGCGTCTCCCAGCAAATATCAGGGATTGGGAGGAGCGGGGTGTGCTACACACTAAGGCCCTGCCCTGGCTGTCCCCATTACCACCCAGACCCCAACCCTTACTAGACCCCTGACACTTCCCACCCCTTCTGCCCATCTAGCCTGTTACATTAGGAAGGAAAAGGGAGAAAGGAACTAGAAAAGGCCAGGGAAAGGGAAAGTCAAGAGTGATTTGTTCCCACAATTGTGTGCGGATAAAATCCCAGAATTTTCCTTCTCATGATAAAGCACTTGTTTCCATGGGGAAGTTCTAAAGAGGATCTATCCGCGGATAAAAACCCTGCCTCATTTGCTTGGTATTAGAAGTCACGGATTTGGCTCCAAGTCAGTTCATCAAGAGCCATGTCACCAAAAGCCAAGTCACAGAATGACCAAGTGAACAAGTGGGCCATTCTTTGAAGGATCGAGTTACCATACGACTTAATTCACCAAAGCTTAACCAAATTTACCAATTTACCAAAAACTCTGTTTTCTTTCTTTCAGCCTCATTAAGGTATACTTAATCATAAAAATGCACATATTTAATGCATACATTTCCATGAGTTTGGACACACGCATAGACCTGTGATAACATCACCGCAGTGGGTTTTTTTTGAAGATTTAATATGTATTTAATTGAAAGAGACAGAGCATGAGTGGGGGGAGTGGAACAGGGAGAGGGAGATGCAGGCTCCCCGATGAGCTCCATCCCAGGACCCTAAGATCATGACCTGAACCAAAGTCAGATGCTTAACCGACTGAGCCACCCAGGCGCCCCCTTTTTTACCTTTTTCGAACATCTCTTGAGCCCCAAGTGTTTTACAGATGCTGGTAGAAGGACAAAAATGGGTGAGCAGGAGTGGATGGAGTGATACAGACTTTACCAAATGGAAGCAACTGATTTCCAGAAAACTGTCTTCTATGTTCTGGATGTCAGAAAGAAAGGGACCAAGATCAGGCCTCCTACACCTTACTGGCCTCAGAGAAAGAAGGTTAAGGTCCGAGCAAAACTAGGTCAGTGTAAAGAGAAGCTTCTGCACAACATTCACTTAGCTACTGAGGGCTACAAAGAGAATTGGACCTTGTTGCTAAAGAGAGATTAGGGGCCACTGAGAGATTTAAGCAATGCTGACAGAATACGTTAAAATTTAGGTGTTATTTCCCTGAAACAAATAATACATTATATGTTAATTAAAAAAATAAAATAAAAATTAAAAAAATTTTTTTAATTAAAAAAAGATTTAGGTGTTATTTGCAAAATGAGTCACTATAGATATGCTCTTGGATGGGAGGACAGCATATATGTACATATGACCATTTGCTCCAAATTTTCTGATTTTAGCACAATTTCAATTAAAATGAAAAAAATAAGCAAGAAAACAAAAGAATAGTCTAATAAGTATGTAAGAGATTCAACTGACCACATATTTATTTATTTATTATTTATTTATTCAACTGACCACGAACTACAGAACACTACTTGTTAAGACTAATGCTGGCTCAAAAGGGCAATTACCACTGTTATCAGTGGAACAGAGGGGATGTACTGGAGTAGCTCCTGGCATACATGACATTAACAAATGCCAAAATGTATCATAAGATAATGTGCGGGGGAAAATGGGTTTTTTTGCTTTCGATTTCAAAATTATTTATTTGTATTTATTTTTAATTCCAGTATAATTAACAGTGCTATATTAGTTTCAGGTGTACAATACAGTGATTCAACAATTCTGTACATTACTCAGTGCTCATCATGGTAAGTGTACTCTTAATCCCCACACCTGTTTCACCCATCCCCCCCCACCTCCTCTCTGGTGACCATCTGTATGTTCTCTATAGTTAAGAGTCTGTTTTTTGGTTTGTCTCTTCTTTTTCCCTTTGTTCCGTTTTGTTTCTTAAATTCCACATATGAGTGAAATCCTATAGTATTTGTCTTTCTCTGACTGACTTATTTTACTTAGCATAATACCCTCTGGTTCCATCCATGTTGTCACAGATGGCAAGATAAAAAACAAAAGATATGTGAAAATATGCATGTAGCCATTTTCTTCTCAGAGAGTCTAGTGAACCGAATGGAATATATGATGAATAAATTCCATCGTACCAGTTGTCAGCTCTGTGATCTGGGCAAATTATTACCCTCTCCCTGTCTTTATTTTCTCATCTGCAAAATAGCAATAATCCTAATTAATGCATATTGCTCAGCACAGTCCCTGGCACACAGTAAGCCTGCCAAAAGTTTCAGCTGTTATTATAATCATTGCTCATTTCTTTACTACATGCAAAACACTACCCTAGCTTCAAGTGAGGAAACAAAAAAGTAGGTCACCCCGTCTGAAAATTCAAGTGCTCACTGTGCAGGTAGGGAACCTAAGAACGACACCCACAAAACAGTTTTCAGTGGGAGCCCATGTTCCAGCTGTTGTCTCTTAATGAGGGATTCACACTTCAGGCCTATAAGGTTCAGGGAGGGAAGACAAACTCTGGGCAGGTAAGGTTGCGAAAGGGAAGGAAGAGGAAGGAGGTGAGTGAAAGGAGGCAGAAAATGTGAGAGGAACATAGGCAAGACCCAAATGATTGCGCTAGACGCGGAAGGGTTTGGAATGGGAATAGCACAAGCAAGGATGCAGGGTCAGAAATGGGTACGGCAGGTTCTGAGGAATGGCTGTGAGGTTGTAGTGTCTAAGAGACATCATTCCAGAGATCAAACTGCATTGCCATGACTGTAGCTGGAAAACATGAAAGCTATGAGACTGAGTGAGTGCTCACCCCCTGCGATTTCCTCTAAACAGTATACAAAACAAAACACAATGCAAACAACAGCTTAAAAAAAAAGTCTTAGCAAAGTAAAAATGATTTTCTTGGATAGTTGTCTTTTCCTGCAATAAGTGTAAGATCCTGATGAACCGAAGTTCTCTTCTAGTGTGATTCTATTTTTTTAAAGAGACAGATGGGGGGCGGGGTGGGGGGAGAAAAAATCCCAAGAAGGCTCCACCCCCAGCGCAGAGCCAGTCACAGGGCTCCATCCCACGACCCTGAGATCATGACCTGAGCTGAAATCAAGAGTCAGACGCTTAACTGACTGAGCCACCCAGGCGCCCATGTGATTATATTTAATAATTGAGATACTGATGTACAATATTACAAGGCTACCAGTTATGAGAGAGAATACGCCAATTTGTGCATGGTGCCTGAAATATCAGGAGGGTGTGAACAGAGTTATTCCAAACATCATTTTTATTTTGCCTATGGATTGAGTCTTTCCCATGTTTCGCAGGGTGAGGAAGAGCACAGTGAGGTGAATGGACCATGATTTATGGCCTTGGCTGTGGTTGCTACTCTTGGACAGCAACTCAATGACTATGAAGATGACCTCCTCATCCCTTCACATCCCACATGTTGGCCAGGATTCACGGCTGGTAGCTAACTTCCTTGCTTCCAGTTCAGAATGAATAAACACTGAACACTCACCTGTTTTGGGACTACAGAATCTATTCATCTAACAAATTTGGCCATGGTGAGATTCCAAAGTCTAAGTTTTTATATTAAATAAATACCAGAAGAACCAATTTAGCATCTTGTAATATTTCTGTCTGACTCCTTACTGGAGTTGAGATTTTGATGTGGGTCCATGGAATTCATGAGACATCTTTGGAAATTCCTTCTGATTAAGGTGAAGAAACAGAAGTATCGTTTGTGTTTCTTGGGGTGTTAGGGTTGGTGACGTAGGCCAGGGAAAATCACATTGTAAAACTTCCTCTCGGTCCGGATTTTCCCTCATTCTTCGTGAATATTTTCATTCCAATGAAACCTCTTAGGATGACCGGTGGAGTTAAAGGAAGGTAACCCTATTGTTTGGCCTTGTGATGGGGACTGTGGACGATGTTAGGGGCTAATTTACATACCAATCTGAATTTACATACGAATTGACGGATTTACAAATGCATCTGTTTCCCACTTGGGTTTTTTTTTTTTTTTTTGTAAAGCCCAGCTGGTTAGAGCTACCTCCTTGTGCCCTACAGGCTTCCTTCCTGTCAGCCCTCACCACCTATGCCCCCACACCCCAACAGGTCTGGGCTCAGCCATTGCCGCGGATTTCCTTCTCCTCTAGGTCTCCACAACCTTCTTTTCCACTTCTAATTTCAAAACATCCTTTTTTTCTCTTTCTTTCTTTTTTTTTTTGGTCTCCCTAATTCAAGGGGTACCAGACAGAGACCACTCCTTATTCTCTGCCTTATCTCCATTATTTTTCCTAAACCAAGATACTTGGCCTTGAAATAGAAAATTACGATCCAACTCTGCAGTTCTCATAAGAGCCCTAGTTTTGTCTGGGGGCTGTGCTTTGGAGGGGGACAGGGGTACCAATTATGCCATCTCTGACGGAATCTAAAATCTCTTGTGTCTCTTTATGTAACAAGACAGAACATGCTTTCAGAAGGAGTCTTTTGTTTTCCTGGGTTCTAAAATATCGGTAGAACAGTTTCCAAGCTATTGGCCTACTTTTCTAAGAAAGTTAGTTCAACCTAAGTGCAAAGCTGGTGGCCGCTCAAGTGCTGTAGTACCAGTTGGCAGACACGTATTTGTAACAAGATCGGGAGAAACGAGAGTTGTAGTGGAATCACACTTGGCCTTTTGTTAGGAGAGCACAAATTGCAAGGCTCTCTAACGGCCTGCAAAAACCAACTCCAAAGTGGCTACTGCATGCCTGCAGGGGAGGGTGTTTAGGTTTCTGAGAGGCCAACGGGTCCAGTGCCAGGGCTTGGAGAGGAGTCTTGAGTCTTTGGCCCTTTAAGTGAAAGAGTTCTGGGCAGGACAGTGTGGTAAATGCTTAGGATAGGAACCTGGCTATGAACTTGAGTGTGTTGCCCAAAACTGAATGACCTCACACACAGAAAGGAAGACCAGGCTGCCCAGAAGCTGGCCTTCTCTAGATTGAGCTCTAGGGGCTCTCTTGAGTAGGCCCCGCAGCGGCTCTGGGCCTGCATTCCTTATCTGGCGAGTGAAGGGAATGGACTGGATGACTGTGAAGGCCCCCTGCAGTGCCAGATCAAGTAGACTAGGTCACTGTAACAACTCCTTTCAGGGGAGGTCGGCTGTACCACTGGCCAAATATCCACAATGGGTTGTGTTATAGGTCATTATTAGGTCCATATCCCCGTAAGACAGACCTATTATAGTTGCAAAAGCTTTGTGGGGGGTGGAAAGCATCTGTTAAAAGTTTCTTGGAGGGACGCCTGGGTGGCTCAGTTGGTTAAGTGTCTGCCTTCGGCTCAGGTCCTGATCCCAGGATGCTGGGATCGAGTCCCGCATGGGGCTTCTTGCTCAGCAGGGAGCCTGCTTCTCCCTCTCCCTCTGCCTGCCGTTCCCCCTGCTGGAGCACCCTGTCTCTCTCTCTCTCTGACAAATAAATAAATAAAATCATTAAAAAAAGGCTTCTTGGAGAAATTCATGCTGTGGAGTTTGGAAATGGAAGTTTTTGTTTTGTTTTTTTCACCTGTTTTCCCTTATGGCTCATTTCCCCTCCAGGACTCAGCTGAGGACTATGTAAATCCAAAGGAGAAAAACCAACTCACCAAACCTTAAGATGCCCTCTCACACTCCCAGCCCGAGGTGTACACACACCTTCTCCCACACCGGTATACGAAATTCTCTCAGGAGAGGTTGCTTATATTGTTAAGGTGAAATGGCCCAGTGCTGAGGCTTAGAGCAGAGCCTTGAGTCTGCCGCCCTTTGAAGGAAAGAGCTCTGGGTAGGATGGAGGGGGTAGGCACTGAGCAGCTGTGTCCGGGACAGTGTGACCTGTCTGTATCTGGGACTAGAGCCCAAGGGAGGACATGGCCACTCAGAGGCTGGCCTCCAGGACGCCTCCTGCCCTCTTCTGCAGGCCATTTCTCTGCTACAGTCCTGTGTTCCCTCATCTGTAAAGTGAAAGGAATAGGTTTGATGCCCCCCAAAAGTCCTCTCCAGTGCTTTGGGCAACACTTCCTCCAGGAAGGACTCCCTAGTCAACACAGATAGGATGGGGAACAAAGTGTGGGTTTACCCCCTTAGACGACCATCTCCCAGCAGACATATTTACCTTGAGGGTAGGAAACATGCCTGGTTCATCTCTGTGACCTGAAAGCCCAACCAGAGGATGGGCACAGAGCAGGTGTCTCTAACAATCTGTGGAATATGTAAATGAGAAACAGTCCAGGTAAGTAATCTTGACAAGGCCTCTAGCAAACTTCTGCTGTTCTTTGCTAGCTCTCCATTCACCAAATCAAGCAGTGGCTAAGAACATGGAATTTGCTGTCACACGACCTTGAGCTCAGATCGTGGCCCTGCTGCTGTGTCACCATGGCGGGTCATCCATAGCAGGTGACATGTGTGTCCTACCACGTCTCCTCAGCCATACGCACTTGGCCCAACATCCACCTGCCCCCTGCTTCCTCTGTGGACTGAAGCCCTTCTGCCTATGCAGGGAAGGCCGGAAATGCTGGGGAGTCAATGCTCCCACGAACAGTCCCTAGCCAATGCCCGCGGGGAGCTGGTGTGTAAACGCGCCATCTGATGCAGGTGGGCATCATCCAAAGTGCTCAAAACACCACCAAACTGTCAATTCAGAATCCTACATCCAGCCAAGCTATCTTTCAGAAATTAAGGCTGAGATCTTCCCAGTTAAACAAAAACGGAGAGAATTTGTTGCTTTCGGCCTGAGTGTCCTTGGGGCAGAAGAGCCTCTTTGGGTCTCAGTACAATGAGGAGAAATGTGTGAAGGACTGGCTCTGATGTCCCCAAGACTGGGGGGAGCACGAGGGTGAGGCGAGAGACTGTGGGAACTTTATGAATTCAGGCAGTTACTGCCTCTCTCTGCAACTCAGTTTACTATTTGTAAAAGGAGAGTCTTTGTCCTCTGTAAAGATGGCAAACCCGAAGCGCTCAGAGACCTTCCGGGAAGAAGAGGAGTCCCTGAGCCTTTCCTAAGACCACTGGCCGATATTAACTGAGCACTTAATAGGTGCCAGGCACCACTTAAGTACTGAGCGCTGTCCTCCAGGAGGGAGATGGAGATGAAACAAGAGAGCAAATAACCAAACACTGTGGGGCTGGGAGCTTTTAGGTCAGGGGCTCAGAGAGGGCTTTTGAGGAGGTGGCATCCAAGCAGAGTCATGAATGCTGTGGAGGAGGCAGCCATACAAAGACTTAGAGGAAGAACATTCCAGGCAGAGAGAACAGCCAGTGCAAAGGACCCATGGTGGCAATGAGGCTGGTGTGTTTTGAAGGCCCAAGCGACCAGAACCCAGGGACTGAGTGGGGAGAGGAGGAAAAGAGGCTGGAAGTACGGGCAGAACTGGTCTATCTCAGAGACTTGTTTGATCGTTGACCCCCGATCCCTGAAATCTAAATGGTAATCAGCTCATTCACTTCTCTGTACTGGGGACTAGGGAATCCAGGAGGGCAGAGCCTGGCTGGTCTCAGCACTGCCACGCCCCCAGGGTCTAGCACAGTACCTGGCACACAACAGATATGTAAACAATGCCTGATGAATAAATAAATGGATGAATGAGTGAATGAATGTATCTAGCCGTGTCTTTAACTCACTGTGGACCTCGGCCAAGTGTATTTCCCTAACTGGGCTTCAATTTCACTACCTCTATGATGCCTTGCAATGCCTGTTGAGTAGTAATTCTCTGAAATCAGAACCCTCCCTTTAATGGGATGGCTGGCATGGAGAAGGCCCTCTTTGAAACCGGCTCATCCCTCTTCCCCATGGACTGCCAGGAAAGCATCCAAATCACTTCCTCCGGGCATAATGGAAACACATGCGTGCTTAAAAGTGGGGCACCCAGTCAACAGCTACCTGGTATCCCACAAGCCTTGACCACTAAGCAGGACCTGCTAGGAAGTGCTCCGTATACTCACCTCTTCCCATTTCCCCCCCTTTCTTTTCCTTCTACTTTCACTCCTGTGAAAACCTATTTGCTCAGATGAGCATCATGCTCCAACCACAGCCCCTGAGTCCGGCAGCTCAAGGTACAGGGTACCAGGAAACCTCTATCTGCCATGCTGGGCAGGTAGCAGCCCCTGGAAGAGGAGCACAAGATTCCCAGCCTACGCTCCTGACTCCTGCAGCGAATGGCCACCCTTAAACCCTGTCCTTAAATCGGATTCATCAAGCCCCAAAGGTCCCCAGCAGTCAGCTCCCAGCCCAACCTACTGGCTTCCATTTTCCCCCTATTCAGGGAATGACGTCCTCTGCCTGCAAGGTAGGGTGCTGGCTTGGAGGAGGAGAGCACTGAGTGGCGGCAGAGGGGGAGGAGGAAGAACAGTGAAGAGGTAGAGTCACCACGTGTTCAGTCTGCAGCCTGGCTTCACAGCCTCTATGGATGGAGAAGTAGAGGGATGCCCAGGTCCTTGGCTGCTGGGATACAAGACTGGGACCAACCAGGGGGCACTGTGTGGTATGGAAAGGAATGCAGACCCAGGGAGCACCCAGCCTGGCATCCAGTATGAGAAATGCAGTCACAGAGAACTCAGAAGTTCAGTTTCCTCCCCAGCAGCCATCCTTATGGAGGGCCAACCCAGCACCAGGCTGCAAGCACCCAGTAAGAGCTTTATAAGGCAGATCTATTTTCAGCCAGAGGGATCTCAGCAAACAGATCCTGGAAAGGCAAGCCACCTGAGTATGAGGCATATGGACTCTGGGCACAAAACTAACTTTACTACTTAATACTGTGCAGCCGGAAGCACCTTATTGAAACGTTTTTTAATTGAAGTATAGTTGACAAATAATATTCTATTAGTTTCATATGTACAACATAGTGATTTGACATTTATAAACATTACAAAATATTCACCATGATAAGTGTATTTATCATCTGTCACCATACAAAGTTATTAATATGACTAACTATATTCCCAATGCTGTACTTTTCATCCCTGTGACATTTATTATTTTTCAAAAGATTTTTATTTATTTATTTGTCAGAGAGAAAGGGAGGGAACACAAGCAGGGGGAGTGGCAGGCAGAGGGAGAAGCAGATGCCCCGCTCAGCAGGGAGCCCGATGTGGGGCTTGATCCCAGGACCTGAGAGATCATGACCTGAGCCGAAGGCAGACGCTTAACTGACTGAGCCACCCAGGTGTCCCAACATTTATTTTATAACTGGAATTTTGTCCCTCTTAATCCCCTCTACCCATTCCGCCCATCCCTCCACAACCTCCTCTCTGGCAACCACCAGTTTGTTCCCAGTATTTATGAGTCTGTTTCTGTTTGGGTTTTTTTAAGATTTTATTTATTTATTTGAGAGAGAGAGTGAGAGAGAGAGTGCACGAGAAGGGTCAGAGGGAGAAGCAGACTCCCCACTGACTAGGGAGCCCAATGCGGGACTCGATCCTGGGACTCCAAGATCATGACCTAGGCCAAAGGCAGTCGCTTAACCGACTGAGCCACCCAGGCGCCCCTGTTTCTGTTTTTTAAAAAATCTGTTTGATATCATTTCTGTCTTCTTAAATTTAATGAAACTTGTTTTGTGGCCTAAAATGTGATCTATCCTGGGAAATGTTCCAGGTGTACTTGAAAAGAATGTGTATTCCGCTGCTTTTGGATGGAATGTTCTGTATTTATCTATTAAGTCTGTCTGGTCTAATGCATCATTTGAAGCGACTGTTTCCTTACTGAATTTCTGTTTGGATGATCTATCCATTGATATAAGTGGGGCATGAAAGTCCCCTATTATTACTGTCAAGTCTCCCTTTATGTTTGTTAATATTTGCTTTATATATTTAGGTACTCCTATGTTCGGTGCATAGATGTTTACAACTGTTACATCTTCTTGTTGAACTGATCCCTTTATCATTATGTAATACCCTTGTCTCTCAATACACTCCTACTTTTAAAGCCTATTTTGTCCGATATAAGTATTGCCACCCCAGCTTTTTTGTTTCCATTTCCATGAAATACCTTTTTACATCCCTTCACTTTCATTCTGTAGGTGTCTTTAGGTCTGAAGTGAGTCACTTGTAGGCAGCATATAGATGGGTCTTGTTTTTTCTACCCATTCAGTTACCCTATATCTTTTGATTAGAACATGTAGTCTATTTACATTTAAAGTAATTACTGATAAGTATGTACTTATTTTGATTTTGTTAATTGTTTTCTGGTTATTTTGTAGTTCTTCTATGTTCCTTTCTTGCTCTCTTGTCTTGTGGTGTGATGACTTTCTTTAGTGTTATGCTTGGATTCCTTTCTCTTTATTTTTTGTGCATCTGTTAATAGGTTTCTGGTTACTACGAGGTTGGCATATAACATCCTATGTGTACAGCAGTCTGTATTAAGTTGATTCTTGCCAAGTGTGAAAGTGTGAACACATTCTAAAAGCACTACATTTTTACCCCCCTCCACATTTTATGAAAATGATGTCATATTTTACATCATTTTATTTTGTGTATTCCTTAACTTTTTTTTTTTTAAGATTTTTATTTATTTGACAGAGAGAGACACAGCGAGAGAAGGAACACAAGCAGGGGGAGTGGGAGAGGGAGAAGCAGGCTTCCTACTGAGCAGGGAGCCCAACGTGGGGCTCGATCCCAGGACCCTGAGATCATGACCTGAGCCGACTTTTTTTTGTACATTTATCTGTAGTCAATAAGGAGATCATGGGGAATAACTTCCAAAGCTGTGACTCCTATTTCTTGATTTATTTTCATAGATATAATTGATTTCACTACATTTGTTTTAACCTTCATACTAGCTTTATAAAGGATTGATCTACTACCTTTACAATCTTACTATACGTTTTTACCACTGCAATCTTTTCCTTTCATAATTTTCTTCATTCTGCCTATGGCCTTTTCTTTTCTACTTAAACAAGTTCTTTTAACATTTCTTGTAAGGCTAGTTTAGTAGTATAAATTCTTTCAACTTTTGTTTGTCTGGGATTGTCCTTCAATTCTGAATGATAACTTTGCTGGGTAGAGTATTCCTGGTTGTAGGTTTTTCCTTTCAGCACTTTGAATATATCATACCCCTCACTCCCTTCTGGCCTGCAAAGGTTCTGCTAAAAAATCAGCTAAGAGTCTTATGGGTGTTCTCTTGTATGTAACTGTTTTCCTTTGGCTGCTTTTAAGATTCTTTATCTTTAATTTTTGACATTTTAATTATGTGTCTTTCTGTGGACTGAGTATATTTTAAAGAATTAAAATCATACAAAGTATGTCTCAGATCACAACAGCATGGAAACGGAAATTAAAAATAAAGAAATTTGGTCAGTGTAAAAATATGTGAAAATTAAAGAACAGTATAAATAACCAATGGATCAAAGAAAAAAATCAGAATGGAAATTAGAAAACACTTTGAGATGAATGAAAATGACAACATATGAAAACATTAAATGCAGTACTTAGAGGGAAATTTATAGCTGCAAATGCCTACATTAAAAAAGAAACATATCAAATCAACAATCTCCTTAAGAAACTAGAATAACAAACAACTCAAAGTAGAAAAGGAAATAAGGGTTAGAGCAGAAATTAATGAAACAGAAAATTTAAGAGTAGAGAAAACCAATGAAACCCAAAGTTGGTTCTTTGAAAATGTCAACAAAATTGACATTTAGCTAGACTGACCAAAAAAGAAAAAAGAGAGAGAGAACAGAAGTTACTAAAATCAGAAGTAAACAATGGGAGATTACTAATAATCTGATAAAAAGAAGAATTATAAGGGAATAGTACGAACAACTGTATGCCAACAAATTAGGTAACAGAGATGAAATGAACAAATTCCTAAAATGACAAACTAGTGAAACTGACTCAAGAAGAAATAGAGTATCTGAAAGACCTATAAGAAATAAGAGTGTGGGACACCTGGGTGGCTCAGTGGGTTAAGCATCTGCCTCAGGCTTAGGTCATGATCCCAGGGTCCTGGGATGGAGCCCCACATCGGGCTCCTTGCTCAGTGGGGAATCTGCTTCTCCCTCTGCCTGCCACTCTCCCTGCTTGTGCTCTCTCTCTTCTCTATCTGACAAATAAATAAAATCTTAAAAAAGAAAGAAAGAAAGAGAGTGATGGGGAGCCTGGCTGGTTCAGGTGGTTAAGCGTCTAACTCTTGATTTCTGCTCAGGTCATGATCTCAGGGTCTTGAGATCAAGCCCCGCATCAGGCTCTGCACTCAGCGTGCAGTCTGCTTGGGATTCTGTCTCTCTCCCTCTCCCTCTGCTCCTCTTCTCCTCCTCTCTCTAAAAAAAAAAAAAAATAAAATTTTAAATATAAAAATAAATAAACTGCTTACAAATGTAAATTTATCTCCACGCTGCTTTCACTGCAGCTCATATTTTCCATATGGCGTGTTTACTTTTTCATTTGTATCAAGATATTTTCCAATTTCCTTTGTATTTTTTAAATTTGACCCATCGTTTATTTAAGTATGTGTTTTTTATTTTCCACATGTAGGGGCCCAGGGCAGGCCACCCCAATATGAGCCTCTTTGGCAGGAAGATTATTTTGAGCTGAAAATAATCAATGCCCAAAGGACTCAGGAAAAAAATTTGACCTTCCCCCTAACTGTCTCAAAGAATATAGATAGAGGACTTCTTCCAGAAAGAGAGTGATCAATATAGATATCTACATTATAATAGGACATGGTAGACAGGGAGGAACCAACAAGACCTGTTTGATCAAAGTCCTCTCTGTGACCCATTATTTCTAGATGGCTCAACAAACACTTATTTACCAAACATTTACTCTTTTTCATCTTCCTGTGAATTGCTTTCCTTCCCTTTCAAGTAGCAGACCCCATTCCCTTCTCTTTAGTTCTGGGACATATTTACCTCACTTTGCCCAACTATCTGGAATCTCATGTCTGTGTGGATTCCCTGTACATTTGTAATTAAATCTGATTTTGTCCCATTAATATGTTTCATGTCAACTTAATTGTTAGACCAGCTAGAAGACCCTTAAAGAGTAAATTTTTTCTTCCCCAACAGTTGCCATACTTGGCAGGATAAACTTCCACTGGATATTTGCTCCAAAAATTCTGCAGATCCTTGGGCATCTGACATACAGCCAGGAGAAGATAAGATTTCTTACCATGTCAGCCTCCTGGAATCTCTGTCTGTGGAGTCCAGTGAAGCAAGACTGATAAAAGTCTTTTATATATATATATTTAGATTAGCAGGAAAGAATATCTGTGGAACTAGTTCCTTGGGCTTAGAGACTCAAGTAAATTTGGTAGAGTAGCGATCCATTTCTTTCCAGAGATGGTCTTTGTTTTACTTTGTCTTTGTCTGTTGTATCATTTGTCATAAGGAGGAAAAACGATAGGGTAAAAATACAAGCATAGACCCTAATAAGCCTGCTGTTCAAGGCAAGCTTACAGACTGATGAGTGCACATTTCTCATCAGACCAGTGTCACTTTAGACAAACTTTGATGTGGGTTAATGAAGCACATGAGGTAAGGCCTGTTGCTAATGGACACCTTGAAAGCCAAAGCCACAAAATTAGTGGGCGTGGGTAAAGCACTTAAAAGCTGTTAGAGCACTTCCTACCTAACTCCAAGACTCCTTTATTGGGAAGGGGGAGCTTGAGACTGGCACCTTAGAACATTCTCCATCCTGACACCGTGAAAGCCTGCTATACTGGGATAAATTAACCCTCTGTACAACAAAGGCCTTTGCTTTCTTAGACCAACTCTGGGAAGTGAACTTTCTGCACCTTGTTTGGGCTGCCCTTTTTTTTACACTGTCTTTGGGTATGCCTCTTGTGTCCATAGTTAAGCCTTAAAAAGGCTTATTGGTTTAAGTCACTATTAAGATTAATAGATCCGGGGTGCCTGTGTGGCTCAGTCAGTTGGGCGTCTGCCTTTGGCTCAGGTCATGATCCTGGGGTCCTGGGATTGAGCCCCACGTTGGGCTCCTTGCTCAGCGGGGAGCCTGCTTATGCCCTGCCTGCCGCTCCCCCTGCTTATGCTTGCTCTCTCCCTCTCTCTCTGACAAATAAATAAATACAATCTTTATTTTAAAAAAAAGATTAATAATGGGGCGCCTGGGTGGCTCAGTCGGTTAAGCGGCTGCCTTCGGCTCAGGTCATGATCCCAGGGTACTGGGATCGAGCCCCGCATCGGGCTCCCTGCTCGGCGGAGAGCCTGCTTCTCCCTCTCCCTCTGTCTGCCGCTCTGCCTACTTGTGCTCTCTCTCTCTGTTAAATAAATAAAAATCTTAAAAATAAATAAATAAATAAATAAAAGATTAATAGATCCTACTTGTCAATGGCCAGACAATGGATCTTTTAATTTGGTTATATTTGAAAGAAAAACAATTAAAGAGTGCTCTCAACTGTCTTAGTATAACAGCTGGCCTTAGGGACTCCTTTGACAAGATGAAAGAAAAGAAATTAGACTTAAAATAAAAATTAATGTCTATATCCAACGTAAATCCCCTTCTTGAAACCCAGCCCCATCTTCCTATTTTAATTTCCCCTCCCTTGCAAAATTTAGATGGCCTCCAGCCTAATGTTGAGACCCAAAGTATACAGGTTGCTCATGTAAATGCTAAAAACCAGAAATGAATTGAACAAAAGCCCCTGAGACTGGCAGTAAGGCTCATTTTGCTCCTATCTTCTAGGGCTCTGTAGTCAATCTGTGCCAGCTTCAGGCATTCCTATGCAACATCCTTTGCAGACACATCCTAGACCCCCACCAAAAATAAATTTCATGTCCTCCGGATAGCAGCAGATCCTTTAAATTATAAAGCCCTTTAAACCTCTCCTTTGAGAAGATTTTACCAAATTTAGAGATGAATTTAAATAAATTTTTTTTTCAAAAATTGAGACCAATTAGATTAGTGGGCATTCACAACCACCCGCCCCACACCATCACAGAGGAACAAGTGATCAGCTAAAGGCCAATATTCAGGGGCTAACAGAAGCCGAGGTTGAACTGCACACTCAGAGAGAAGGTTTTTGTTAAGATGCTTTATACAGATGTTACAAAAACATAAATCTTCTAATTCCCACTTTAGTTAACAATCTCCCTGGTGGAAGCAACTTTAAAGAAGCAGGTCAATCTCCAGATAGTCAGGCAGTAATCCAGTTCTTTGGGGGAATTAGAAACAACTGTCTTTATCTTGCAAATCTATACAAAACCAGAAATGCAACTCCAGAAACAAATCAAAACACACCTATCTTTACCAACCCCCAAACCTCAACTATTCCTCTCAAAATACTTGTAGATATTATAAAGATATTATATTAGAATATTAGACCAAATTGTTTGGCACTTAAGAAAAGAGAAAGAAAATATTAAATACCAATTACCTTGAAACTCTCAGAAAAAAATCTGCATTCTTTCTCTTTCCCTTGAAATTATAAATCTTATCATGATTTTGAAATGCAAACGCAGCCCAGAATCACCGGAGACTGAAGAATAGAGCGGAGGGAGAGGACTTCTAAAAATTAGAACTGCAAAGAAAGGCTCCTGTGCCCACATTCTAGCACCTCTGATAACAGGCAAATATGCCCCCAAAAAACACCACCTTAGAGAAAATGCAGGTACTTTCTCAGTGCCTTTGTGATGTATATTTTCTCCCCCTCCCCATCTTCTCTAGGACCTAAGAGCCATTCTTTCAAATGCAAATTTAAGGGAGAAGTTTTTCAGCAGAAATAGAGAAAGATACTTGGAAATTGGGCCTATAATGTCATCTCCAAAGATACTAGTACTGGGGCGACTAGGTGGCTCTGTTGGTTAAGCGTCTGCCTTCCGCTCAGGGCTCAGGTCATGATCCCAGGGATCAAGCCCTGCATTGGGCTCTCTGCTTGGCGGGGAGCCTGCTTCTCCCTCTCCCTCTGCCTGCTGCTCTGCCCACTTGTGCTTTCTCTCTCTGTGTCAAATAAATAAATAAAATCTTAAAAAAGAGACAAAGATACTAGTAGAAACAAAAGCTATAATATCTTTGTATATTGTATATAGTGTTTATGTTGTCTATACACACACACACAGTAAATGTGAGATATCTTTCTACCTCCCAATGGTATTGCTAAAATTAATTTGTAAAAGAACTTTAATTGGCTTCTAGAAAATTACATGCTTATATAAATTTAGTATTCATAAAAATTCCCAACAATAAAATAAAGACCATCCAAATGAATTTCAGGTTCACGTGATCTTGGAAAATACTCAGTATTTTTTTAAAGATTTATTATTTATTTGACAGAGAGAGAAAGAGCACAAGCAGGGGGAGCGGGAGAGGGAGAAGCAGGCTCCCCGCTGAGCAGGGAGCCCGATGTGGGGACCCTGGGACCATGACCTGAGCCGAAGGCAGACGCTTAACGACTGAGCCACCCAGGCGCCCTAGAAAATATTAAGTATTAAAGCTAATTTAATGTTGTTGGTTTAATTAAAATAGACATGTCTTTTTTTTTTATTATTTGACAGAGAGACACTCAGCAAGAGAGGGAACACAAGCAGAGGGAGTGGGAGAGGGAGAAGCAGGCCTCCCACCAAGCAGGAAGCCTGATGTGGGGCTCCATCCCAGGACCCTGAGACCATGACCTGAGCCGAAGGCAGACGCTTAACAACTGAGCCACCCAGGTGCCCCCAAAATAGACATGTCTTTATGATGTGGGAAGTAAAGGGAAAAGAAAAAAATTAAGTTTCCTTAATTCCTACAGCCCATTGACAAGTCCTTGAAGCAGGGAGACCTTCTTCTAGGAACTCAACTGCCTCAACGTTGATGGTTTCCTAAGGGCAAAAAGCAATCTTAGCCCGCCCCCCAGTATCCTGAGTCTACTTTAACATACAAAAATTCCTTTGGAAACTTCCTTTATCTCTAACCCCCAAGATATATGTTTGTAATCATCCCCTAAGCAAATGGCCCACTGAGATATATCTGAAGGGTCTCACGATTAGGGTTTTACTAGACATAGTAAATGACCTTTTCCTAAAGATAGCTGGCCCCCTCAAGGTCCTGGAAACCTTGCTTCCAAAATTCTTTCAGAATTAAGCTATCCCTAACCCCCTACCAACTTGAAAGTATGTAGTCAGCCACTTCTCATGACCCCAGTGCACATCTTTCTGCCGACAGGTCCCATCCCAGTGATTTAATAAAACCAACTTTTTGCACCAAAAAAGTCTCAAGAATTCTTTCTTGGCCATCAGCTCCAAACCGCAACCACTTCTTATATCATTTAGAGTTATTAGCATTAAATATAAAACCTTTATTCTGCCTGGGTTTATTTAAAACCAAATTAATCCACGTTACCTCTGTTACAAAATTTCTCAGCAATAAATAACTAAAAAAATAATGGTTGACTTTGTCTGATGTCTAATGGAGTTTTTGTGGGCAATCTAAACATAAGTGTTAAGAACAAATAAATTGGAAAAGGTGTAAATTAAAAAAAAGGTTTGTAGGTAAACTTTTTAAATGTTTGCTCAGATCATTTTGGTAACCTGAAACCTTAAACTTTTGCTTTTAGGTTAAGTGAGGTGTTAAGTTAAATTCATTAAATATCTACATTATTTCCAAATAAGATAAAATAATAAAACATTAATTACTGAGCATAGATTTATCTACTTTTGTCTTTCCAATTAAAGAGAAAGTAAAGATAAATTTGGGACTATTAGTAAATATTTTTCATCCTTTATTGAAAGGTTGTACTATAAAGAAGCATACGTTTCTAGAAATCATGAAATGTATTCATAAATTTACCAATCTAAAGAATGCTGCTATAACAGACAATTCACATTTGCTTACTACTTTGTTTTCACTAGGACTAAAGGTTTCTAAGAGTTAAGAATTCCAATTAACATGTGGTTAAAGCTACTAAAAAAAATAAGGGAAACAACTCCATATGAAAAAAAGTAAGATGTATGTTTTCAGTAAAAGAAGGTATGAGGAATGGAAATGCATTTTATTGAGTGAAAATAAAGTAATTTTTTTCCTAAAGAGAGGTGGGGAAGAGGGAAAACAGCACAAAATCTCAATGTAAAAAAGAAAGTTGTAGGGGCACCTGGGTGGCTCAGTCGGTTGAGCGTCTGACTGTTGATTTCCGCTGGGGTCATGATCTCAGGGTCCTGGGATCAAGCCCTGAGTCAGGCTCTGCACTCAGCACAGAGTCCTTGAGATTCTCTCTTTTTCCCCTGCCCCTCCCCTACTCACACACCCGCCCTCTCTCTCTCTCTCAAATAAATAGATAAAATCTTTAAAAAAAAAAAAAAAGAAAGTTGTAGAAGGTTTATGAAAAAGGAATCTTTGGGGGTCACCTGGCTGGCTCAGTTGGAAGAGCATGCAACTCTTGATTTCAGGGTCATGAGTTCAAGCCCCATGTTGGGTATAGAGATTACTAAAGAAAATAAATAAATGTTTAAGAAAGGTGAGGGCACCTAGGTGGCTCAGTCAGTTGAACATTCAAACTTTTGGTCTCGGTTCGGGTCTTAATCTCAGGATGGTGGGTTCGAGTGCCGTGTTGAGCTCCACTCTGGGTGTGGAGCCTACTTAAAAAAAAAAAAGGAATCTTTGGAAAGTAATCTTATACACGATCAGGACTAGCTAAAATTGGAATAAATTTAACTAAATAAAATGAGTTTTAATATCAAAAGTACACTGGTACAAAATTATGATTTGGTTTTTCTCTGTTAAAACAATGTTTTAGTACAGTATTGGCCTACTTTTTAAAAATTATTTATTTATTTTTTAGAGAGAGACAGAGTGCACACATGCAAGTGGGGTAAAGTCCAGAGGGAGAGAATCTTCAAGCAGATTCCCTGCTGAGCATGGAGCTGGAGACAGGGTTCTATCTCACCACCCATGAGATCAGGACCTGCGCCAAAACCAAGAGTTGGACGCTTAACCGACTGAGCCACCCAGGCGCCCCTACACTTTCTTTTCAAGTGCACACAAAACATTCCCAGAACAGATCACGTATTAGGCCACACAACAAGTGTCAACAAATTCAAAAAGATCAAAGTCATACCATGCATCTTTTCTGACCATAGCACTATGAAACTAGAAATGAACGACAAGAAAAAATCTGGAAAGAGCACAAATACATAGAGGTTAAATAAGATGCTACTAAACAATGAATGGCTCAACCAACAAATCAAATTTGAAATTAAAAAAATTATATGGAAATAAATGAAAATGAAAACAGAATAGCCAAAGATCTTTGGAATGCAGCAAAAGCAGTTCTAAGAGGGAACTTTATACCAATGCAGGCCTACCTCAAGAAGCAAGAAAAATCTCTAATAAACAACATAATCTAAAGGAGCTAAGAAAGAACAAACAAAACCTAAAACCAACAGAAGGAAGGAAATAATAAAGATCAGAGCAGAAATAAATGATATAGAAACTAGCAAGACAATAAAACAGATCAATGAAACCAAGAGCTACTTCTTTGAAAGATCAACAAAATTTATAAACGTCTAGCCAGATTCATAAAAAAAAAAAAAAAGGACCCAAGTTAAAAAAAAAAAATCAGAAATAGGGGCGCCTGGGTGGCTCAGTTGGTTGAGCGTCTGCCTTCGGCTCAGGTCACAATCCCAGGGTCCTGGGATCGAGGCCCACATCAGGCTCTGTGCTCAGTGCGGAGCCTGATTCTCTCTCTGCCTCTGCTGCTCCCCCTGCTTGTGCTCTCTCACTCTCTCTCTGTCAAATAAATAAATAAAATCTTTTAAAAAAGTAAATAAATAAATAAAAATTTTTTAAAAATCAGAAATAAAAAAGGAGAAATAACTGACACCACAGAAATACACAGGATTAAGAGAATATTATGAAAAATTATATGCCAAATAAATTGGACAACCTAGAAGAAATGAATAAATCCCTAGAAACACATAAACTACCAAAACTGAAGCAGGAAGAATTAGAAAATTTGAACAGAGTGATTGCCAGCAATGAAATTTAATCAGTAATAAAAAAAACTCCCAACAAATAATAGTTCAGGACCAGACAGCTTCATAGGCAAATTCTATCAGACATCTAAAGAAGAGTTACTACCTGGGGCACCTGGGTGGTACAGTCAGTCAAGTGTCCAACTCTTGGTTTTGGCTCAGGTAGTAATCCCAGGGTTGTAGGATTGAGCCCCATGTCAGGCTCCACGCTCAGCATGGAGTCCACTTAAGATTCTCTCTCCCTCTCCCTCTGCCCTTCCCGCTCCCCTCTAAAATAAATAATTAAAAAAAGAGAGAACGAACCATGAGAGACGATGGACTCTGAAAAACAAACTGAGGGTTCTAGAGGGGAGGGGGGTGGGAGGATGGGTTGGCCTGGTGGTGGGTATTGAGGAGGGCACGTTCTGCATGGAGCACTGGGTGTTGTGCACGAACAATGAATCATGGAACACTTCATCTAGAACTAATGATGTAATGTATGGGGATTAACATAAGA
>NC_138385.1:25324605-25352697 GCF_054177405.1 Leptonychotes weddellii
GTTCTAGAGGGGAGGGGGGTGGGAGGATGGGTTGGCCTGGTGGTGGGTATTGAGGAGGGCACGTTCTGCATGGAGCACTGGGTGTTGTGCACGAACAATGAATCATGGAACACTTCATCTAGAACTAATGATGTAATGTATGGGGATTAACATAAGAATAAAAAAAAAAAATTGAAAAAAAAAAAAAAAAAAAAAAAAAGAGAGAGAAGAGTTAATACCTATTCTCAAACTACTCCAAAAAATAGGAGGACAACTTCCAAATTCATTCTATAAGGCCAGTATCACCCTGATACCAAAACTAGAAAATACACCACAAAAAAGAGAACTACAGGCCAGTATCTCTGATAAACATAAATGTAAAAATATTAAATGAAAAACTAGCAAACTGAAACCAACAATACATTTAAAAAAATCATCCACCACGATCAAGTGGGATTTATTGCCAGGATGCAAGGGTGGTTCAATGATTGCAAATACATCAATGTGATACATCACATCAAGAAGAGAAAGCATAGGGGCGCCTGGGTGGCTCAGTCGGTTAAGCGTCTGCCTTCGGCTCAGGTCATGATCCCAGGGTCCTGGTATCGAGCCCCACATGGAGCTCCCTGCTCTGCAGGGAACCTGCTTCTCCTTCTCCCTCTGCCTCCCACTCCCCCTGCTTGTACTCTCTTGCTCTCTCTGTCAAATAAATAAATAAAATCTTAAAAAAAAAACAGAATATGCCCAGTAAAATCTTTTAAAAAAAGAAGAGAAAGGATAAATACCATATGACCATCTCAATAGACCCAGAAAAAAGGATCGGACAAAGTACAACATCCTTCAGGAAAATGTAAATCAAAACCACAATGAGATATCACCTCACACCTGTCAGAATGGCTAAAATCAAAAACACAAGAAACAATAGGTACTGGCAAGCACTTGGGAGAAAAAGGAACCCTCTTGCACTGTTGGTGGGAATGCAAATTGGTGCAGCCAGTGTGTAAAACAGTATGGAGATTCCTCAAAAAGTTAAAAATAGAACTACCCTATGATCCAGCAGTTGCACTACTGGGTATTTACCTGAAAAATACAAAAACACTAATTCAAAGGGATACATGCACCCCTATGTTTATAGTAGCATTTTTTACAATTGCCAAATTATGAAAGTAGCTCAAGTGTCCATAGATGAATGGATAAAAAATGTGGTATATATATACAATGGAGTATTTCTCATTCATAAAAAAGAATGAAATCTTGCCATTTGCAACAATATGGATGGAGCTAGAGTATAATACTAAGTAAAATAAGTCAATCAGAAGAATACAAATATATAATTTCAGTCATATGTGGAATTTAAGAAACAAAACAAATAAGGAAAGGAAAAAAATAGAAAGGCAAACCAAGAAACAGACTGTTAACTACAGAGAACAAACTGATGGTTACTGGAGGGGAAGTGCGGGAGGGGTGATGGGTGAAATAGATGATGGGGATTATGGAGTACACTTGTCCTGATAAGCACTGGGTGATGTATGGGATTGTTGAATCACTATATTGTACACCGAAAACTAATATGACACTCTATGTTAACTATACTGGAATTGAAATTAAACACTTAATTTAAAAAACTACTACAGGAACGCCTGGGTGGCTCAGTCAGCTAAGTGTCTGCCTTCAGCTCAGATCATGATCCTGAGGTCCTGGGACTGAGTCCCAAATCGGGCTCCCTGCTCAGCCGGGAGACTGCTTCTCCCTCTGCTTGCAGCTCCTCCTGTTTGTGTGCTCTCTCTCTCTGACAAATAAATAAATAAAATAAAATAAAATAAATAAATTACTACATGTTGAAGGGCTCCATGCTATTGTTGCATCAGTTAGAGATGGCGTACCTGTTATTAAAGTAGCCATGACAATGGTCCAAAGCTTTCTTTGATACCCAGTTTCTTATCTACTTTGCCCTTGCAACAGACCAAGAGAGCAAATTTGAACTTTCAAAAAATGAAAGTATCATCTGTTAACGGGGCACTGGGTGGCTTACTCAGTTAAGCAACTGACTTGATTTCGACTCAGGTCATGATCTAAGGGTCCTGCCATCAAGCCCCAAATCAGGCTCTGTGCTGAGTGTGGAGCCTGCTTGAGATTCTTTCTCTCCCTCTGCCCCTACCCCTGCTCACACACACTCTCTCAAAAAAAATTAAAAATTAAAAAAAATTTTTTAGGGGCACCTGGGTGGCTCAGTCGTTAAGCGTCTGCCTTCGGCTCAGGTCGTGATCCCAGGGTCCCGGGACCGAGCCCCGCATCATCAAGCTCCCTGTTCGGTGGGGAGCCTGCTTCTCCCTCTCCCACTCCCCCTGCTTGTGTTCCCTCTCTCGCTGTGTCTCTCTCTGTCAAATAAATAAATAAAATCTTAAAAAAAAAATTTTTTTTTTAAAGTATCATGTTATCATAACAGCTACCAGCTGGTTCAACTGAATCGTTTACCTCTGGTGATGAGTCTCATGGGCAGCAGCAATGTGAATACCAGATTATCAGCCTAGAAAAGGAACTTGCTCAATTATTTGAAGAACTGAGACATGCTGTGGAAGTTTCTTAATCTGGCAGTCGTTTTGATGTACACCATTTTCTTTATAGCAGACACAATATCAATTTAGCAATCTTGAAACCACAACAATACTTGCATCCATGTACTCCAGAAAGGGCCCCTTTTCCCACCTTACACTAAAGAAAGAGCCTGGGTTTCTGGGTGGCTCAGTCGGTTAAGTGACTGACTCTTGATTTCAGCTCTAGTCGTGATTTCACGGTCCTGGAATCGAACCCCACATAGGGCTCCATGCTCAGCACAGAGGCTGCTTGAGGATTCTCTACCTCTCCCTCTGCCCCTCCCCCCGTCACGCACTCTAAATAAATAAATAAGTAAATAGAAGGAGCCTGTGGATATAATTTATGGACAGACTGATTGTTATCTTTTCTTGAGTAGGGTCTTTTTTTACTTAATGTGAGATCTGGGGATACCAAAGAAATGATTCAATACATTACAGCTACCATGGAGCTAGTCCTGTCACCAAATACGGATGAAATTCTATTCAGTAAGTAAGAATCAAAATGGTACTTTGATCCACTTGAGCCATTAGGTGGTCCATATTATACAATATGCCCAGGCCTGTAGAATGAAGCAGACCTTTTTTATTGTGAATAATAATGAGGACATATTTTTCTTTATATTGTTTTATTTCTTTGCATTGACTGTGAGAGAGATAAAATGGCTTAGAAAAAGTAATAAAATCAGTATGATCACTAACTTTTCTATGTATTATTTTGCAATATAGATGAATATTACTGATTTGATTCTCCTCAGAGTGCTTCTCTTTAATGAAAATGATAGCTAATGGTTTTTTCCCTCCACTCTACTCTTTTTTTCTATATTTATTTATTTATTTTTATTTTTTTAAAGATTTTATTTATTTATTTGACAGAGAGAGACACAGAGAGAGAGGGAACACAAGCAGGGGGAGTGGGAGAGGGAGAAGCAGGCCTCCCGTGGAGCAGGGAACCCGATGCGGGGCTCGATCCCAGGACCCTGGGACCATGACCTGAGCCGAAGGCAGATGCTTAACGGCTGAGCCACCCCGGCGCCCCTCTATATTTATTTTTTATAATTTTTTTATTATGTTATGTCACCATACAGTACATCATTAGTTTTTGATGTAGTGTTCCATGATTCACTGTTTGCATATAACACCCAATGCTCCATGCAATACATGCCCTCCTTAATACCCATCACTGGGCTCACCCATCCCCCCCACCCCCCCTTCCCTCTAAAACCCTCAGTTTGATTCCCAGAGTCCATAGTCTCTCATGGTTCATCTCTCCCTCTGATTCCACCCCCCTTCATTTTTCCCTTCCTTCTCCTAATGTCCTCCATGCTATTCCTAAAAAATATGGAACACTTCAAGAATTTCCATGTCATCCTTCCACAGGAGCCATGCTAATCTTCTCTGTATCCTTCCAATTTTAATATATGTGCTGCCGAAGCGAGCACTACTCTCTTTTTTTTAAGATTTTATTTATTTGTTTGTCAGAGAGAGAGAGCACAAGCAGAGGGAGCAGCATGCAGAGGGAGAAGCGGGCTCCCCACTAAGCAAGGAACCTGATGAGGGATTCAATCCCAGGACCCTGGGATCATGACCTGAGCCGAAGGCAGACGCTTAACCAACTAAGCCACCCAGGCGTCCCTCTCCACTCTACTTTCTATAATCAGTGTTTTAATGTTTGTATGTTCTTTTTTTTTTTTTAAGATTTATTTATTTATTTGACAGAGAGAGACACAGTCAGAGAGGGATCACAAGCAGGGGGAGCGGGAGAGGGAGAAGCAGACTCCCTGCTGAGCAGGGAGCCCGATGCGGGGCTCGATCCCAGGACCCTGGGATCATGACCTGAGCCGAAGGCAGACGCTTAACGACTGAGCCATCCAGGCGCCCCAATGTTTGTAGGTTCTTTAAAAGATTTAGAAGTGATTCATTATTGAATTCTGTTTCCAGTATCGGTAGGTATGTAAACATGGTAGTACAGCCATTATTTTCATACAAAAATATAAACAGTATTTTTTAAAGTAAAATAAAAGAGCACATAAGGGGGTCTGGAGGTTGGGCAAAATGTTTGAGGAAAATTAAGAGGTATATGTTTTTACTTGTAAAATGGATAAGTCATAGGGATTAAAGGTACAGCATGGAGAATATAGTCAATAATATTATAATAACTTTGTATGGTGATAGATGGTAACTACACTACTATGGTGAGCACTTAGTAATGTATAGAATTGTCAAATCACTAGGTTATAGGCCTAGGCCTATATATATATTGTATATAAATATTTTATATACCTAATATATTATGTATATAAAAAAAGACTATGAAGAAGCCAAAACATCAACAAAACCCAGCATGTTACTGGACATTTTAAGTTATAACCTGTCAATCTGTCTTTTAATAAGGATGAATAACATACATTTATTATGATTTATAAAATAATCGCTTTCTTTTTTTTTTTTTAATAATCGCTTTCTTTTAAAAAAAAAGCACATAAGGAAGAAATTCCATCACTCTTATTAGGAATATTTAGTAACACAGATACTGACGACTATGAGGAAAAGTACTAGTATGTAAAGTAATCTCCAGAGTAGGAAGAAACCTAGACCTTTTTGCTCCTAATAACACCAATCCACACCCCAACAATGATGATTACTTTAACCCTTTTGACCCTGGTAAATTTTAACTTACTAGAAACCAGACCTATGAAAATAGACAAAACTACAACAAATGAAAATATAGAACCAATCAGAATCACTGACGAGAGAGCTTATACTAGACAAGAAATGACAAAAATTAGAATAGAATTCCAACAAACTGATTTTAACACAGAAACCCAGTGGCTACTACATTTATAGTCCAAAAGAGGACACAACCTGATCCTCACAGGAGCAGAAACCGAAACTCAGACCCATTACCACTGATGCTAAATTTAATGAACACCTTGGAGCATTTGGGAAAAAGTATATTAATATACAAAGATCTCTGACTGGACAGCAGCAACCTGGAGATTAACATGGCCTATACCTAATACATTACCCCATAAAACATCTCAATGAAAAACAGCAGGGGAAGCTACTAATGTAATGAGATTAGGACCATTAACTACGATTTATGATAGGGGACAGACACCCTCACTACTACACACAGTAGCAAGAGAATCAATTTATTTTTTTTTTAAGATTTTATTTATTTATTTGACAGAGAGAGAGACAGCGAGAGAGGGAACACAAGCAGGGGGAGTGGGAGAGGGAGAAGCAGGCTTCCCGCCGAGCAAGGAGCCCGATGCGGGGCTGGATCCCAGGACCCTGGGATCATGACCCGAACCTAAGGCAGACACTCAACAACTTAGCCACCCAGGCGCCCCGCAAGAGAATCAATTTAAAAGGTCATTTTAACAGCTGCACCTCCACAGGATAGAACAGCACTATTTACAGTATTTGAAGGTGCCAGAAATACAGGAGACCTTTAATCCAAATAAGAACCCCAGAAACTATTTATAGTGGCAGAAAGATGGAAACACCCATTTTTGGGGGGAAATAGACCAACAGAAAATAAACCAACATGTAGACCCATGAATCCATTTATTGTAAATACTACCCCATTATAAAACCTAGTCCCATAAATAGACATGCCACTGATAGGTGAAAGGCAGAAAGTCCCATGAGCCCCATACAGGGACTCCATCTCTTTGCCCAAATCAGAGACAATTATCCCTGTTACAGTGCCCATATCTATAAAACGCCTTTTATAAATAAAAATATTACATATACTACTATGCTGTTAGATGCAGGGTCTCAAGTAACAATGATACAAGGATAACCTACTAATTTAGAAAACTTTACCAATCAAAGAGACTAATTGAAGGATTAGGAGGAAAATTAATCCCATGGGACATGGGTACATACACTCTTAACTAACGATATACCACCCATAAGGACAAATGCCTTGTAGGGCCCAATTTAGAAAACATTCTTGAAATAGATGTAATAATACAAGATGTAAACAACAAAGATATAACCATTCCACAGAATACCTTAGCTATACCAAAATGAACTGCAATTAAACAGCCCACCCCATTTATTTATTTTTATTTTTATTTATTTGAGAGAGAGAGAGTGAGAGAGAGAGCACAAGCAGGGGGGAGCGGCAGGCAGAGGGAGAAGCAGGCTCCCTGCTGAGCAGGGGGCCCGATGTGGGACTTGATCCCAGGACCCTGGGATCATGACCTGAGCCAAAGGCAGTTGCTTAACCAACTGAGCCACCCAGGCACCCTGCTCACCCCATTTAAAATAACAAATATACCCCACTATAATCTTAAGGGAGGACATATTCAAGTTAAGAACAAAATTCAGGAACTATTATAGGATCAAATTATTGTTCCTACTATTTTCACCCAATTTTGCCTGTTAAAAAGCTAGATGGATCACACAGATTTACAGTAAATTATAGGAATTTAAACAGACACCCTCCCAAAACTGAGGGAACACTCCCAAACATAGGCACTATCACAAACTACAGCACCACTGGATCCGGAACTTAATATACAGTGATAGACTTATCTGACATTTTCTTTGCTATTCCAATTGATGAGGAAGATCAACCCATGACTGCATTCACATGGGAAGGCAGACAATATCAGTTTACTATGTTACCACAAGGATACCTTAACAATCCAACAAAACCCCACCACCTTCTAACACAAGACATCCAGGCCTTTCAGGAAAACACAACACATAAACAAACCATTATTTCCTCTATTAATGACATCCTTATTTATGGTAATAACGTGGAAGAACAGATTAAGGTCAAAATTGGGTGAATTGAATTCCTTACACTCAGAGGATGGACAATTAACCCACGTAAGGTCCACAGACCCCACACTACAGTAAAATTTCTAGACATAATTTGGTTCTCTGAAGGTAGAAAAATACCAAACCCAGTCATGAACAAGATAAACTACATAACATCTCCTACCACAAAAGAAGCTCATAAACTGGTAAGACTGTTTGGATATTGGAAACACCACATACTACATGTAGGGATGATATGAAAACCTATCTATGATATAACTAGGAAGAATAGGGAAGTTAGATGGACAGAGACTCAAGAGGTAGCCTTGGGGCGCCTGGGTGGCTCAGTCAGTTAAGTGTCTGCCTTCGGCTGGGGTCATGATCCCAGGGTCCTGGGACCGAGCCCCGCATCGGGCTCCCTGCTCAGCGGAGAGCCTGCTTCTCTCTCTCTGTCTGCCTGCCGCTCCCCCTGCTTGTGCACTCTTTCTTTTTCTGTCAAATAAATAAATAAAATATTAATAAATAAATAAATAAATAAATAAAAGAGGTAGCCTTGACTTACTTGAAAAATGCTATCAGATTTAATACATTTTATTAAATGTATTAATACTTTTAATACATTGGCACTTAAAAAAGAATATGATGTTGGGTTACCACACTTTTGCAGTTCTCCAATATCAAAAGGAAGAATAGAGCCCATAGGCTATAGAGAGCCCCCTTAAGAGAAAAGAAAAACATGTTCTTAAGGATATGCTAGTAGGGGGCGCCTGGGTGGCTCAGTCGTTAAGCGTCTGCCTTCGGCTCAGGTCGATCCCAGGGTCCTGGGATCAAGCCCCGCATCGGGCTCCCTGCTCGGCGGGAAGCCTGCTTCTCCCTCTCCCACTCCCCCTGCTTGTGTTCTCTCTCTCGCTGTGTCTCTCTCTGTCAAATAAATAAATAAAATCTTAAAAAAAAAAAAGGATATGCTAGTAGAACGGACCAAATTACATTTATTACTGCTAGATGTTTGCATGAACCTGTGTTACGAGTAGCCATGACCATGGCCTCCATGCTTCCTCAACCAGTTATATGTAATATGGGAAATTGGACCATGATAGTATGCTCTAAGCCAAACCACACCCCAACCTATTGCAGTCAAGAAAAAAGTAAGGAACACAACATGATGGGATGTGTAAAAATAAAAGATAATGAATATGACAATAAAAGGTAAAAGATATTATTCAAGGTCAATAGAAGATATACAAACTATTAAAGTAACCAGAGAGGGGCGCCTGGGTAGCTCAGTTGGTTAAGTGTCCTTCTCTTGGTTCTCTTGGTCAAGCCCTGCATCTGGCTCTGCACCCGGCAGGGAGTCTGCTTGAGATTCTCTCTCCCTCTGCTCTTCCCACCACTCTCTTTCTAAAATAAACAAATAAATCTTTTAGAAAATAAAATAAGGGCGCCTGGGTGGCTCAGTCCGTTAAGTGTCTGCCTTCGGTTCCGATCACGATCCCAAGCTCCTGGGATCGAGCCCCACATCAGGCTCCCTGCTCCACAGGGAGCCTGCTTCTCCTCCCTCTCCTGCTGCTTGTGCGCTCTCTCTCTCTGTGTCAAATAAATAAATAAAATCTTTAAAAATTAAAATAAAATAACCAGAGAGAAAATGGCCGTGAATAGGTGGACCCTAGGGACACCTCCTGTTGCAAGTACATCTAGATAACTATCAAATCATCCTAAATATCCCTGAAATTGACCTGAAGACTGGCAGAAATAACTCCACAACTAAAAGTAGAGAAGAGGACACATCGAAGATGGTAGGAAGCGTGGAGATGTGGTTTGGGAGAGAAACAGATCGTGGCCACTGTGGTGGGGAAAGAGCCAGAGTCGCAGAGAAGGGTAAGAGAAAGACTAGCACACAAGGGAGTACACAGGGAAAATGACTCTCCATAGCAATTGGCCTGGAAAGCAAAAGGGGCCAATTTCTTGAGTTCTTGGAACTAGCAGGGCTTAAAGCCTGCACTTTTAAAGGTCAGCGGGCTTGGCTCAGATGGAGCACAGAGGACTAGAGCACGGAGGACGCTGCACTGCTCTTGGAGAGAAGGCAGGGCAAAGAGCCCGCACACATATAGTGCAGAAACAGCAATCTGAAGAGCGCCTGGGGCACACAGTGGGAGGTCATCTGCTCATCTTGAGGCAAGTCCCAGAGAGGCAGCAGAGAGGCAGCATTCACGCAGAGACCCCTCCAGGAACAAAGGAGCTGGCACATGCCATTCCCCTCCCCTGCCCCTCAGCATAAACGAAGAGCCACCTGTAGGAACCAGGGCAGTGCTGACACTTGCTATCTGACTCGCTTCCACCAAGTTCCCCACCCCATGCTATGGTGGAACCTCTCTTCCCAGACATGATTCCTCAGTGCCAGTGTGGTGGGACCCCACCCCCAAATGACTGACCCAAACCCCTGCCACCGTCATGTCTCCTGACCTGGGAGTACTATGGAGCTTCAATTCCGGTAGCAGTGGTGACTGGTCTTACTTCACAAGTGGACCAGAGCACACCTGGTTAAAATGCACCACATTCAGACCAGGGACCAAACACTGCCCACCACAGGCAAAGAGCCTCTGCAGACTGTTGGCCTGCAGGATAAGGCAGCCAGGATAAAACAGCAGAGCACATGGAGCACACACTGGAGACACTTCCAGAAGCACCAGGCCCTGGGGAACAGGGGACACTACACAGCAGGGCACTACAGGACCTGTTCTTCATAAGGTCATTATCCTCAGACACAGGAGATGGAGCTGACTTAACATAGAAACAGGCACAGAGACTTAGACAAAACGAGAAGACAGAAATTTGTCCCAAATGAAAGAACAGGACAAGGCCACAGCTGGACATCTAAGTGAAACAGATGTAACATGGCCGATGGAGTACTGAAAGCAATGATAATAAGGATACTCATCAGACTTGAGAAAAGAGTAGAAGACATCAGTGAGACACTTAACACAGACATAAAAAAGAACTAGAGATGAATAGTGCAATAAACAAGATTAGAAACATGCTTGGGGCACCTGGGTGGCTGAGTCGTTAAGCGTCTGCCTTTGGCTCAGGTCATGATCCCAGGGCCCTGGGATCGAGCCCCACATCGGGCTCTCTGCTCTGCGGGAAGCCTGCTTCTCCCTCTCCCACTCCCCCTGCTTGTGTTCCCTCTCTCGCTGTCTCTCTCTCTGTCAAATAAATAAATAAAATATTTTTTAAAAAAAGAAAGAAGGAAAGAAACATGCTTGATGCAATGAACAGCAGGCTGGAAGGAAAACAAATTAATGATTTAGGAGACAGAATAATGGAAAGTAAGCAAGCTAAATAAAGGAGAAAAGAATTATGCAAAACAAGAACATACTTAGGGAAATCAGTGACTCCATTAAATGTACTAACATTCATATTACAGGAGTTCCAGATGAAGAAGAGAAAAGGGGGCTTGGGGCACCTGGCTGGCTCATTCGGTGGAGTGTAAGACTCTTGATCTTGCAGTTGTAGGTTTGAGCCCCACACTGGGTATTGAGATTACTTAAAAAATAAAATAGAATCTTTAAAAACGGGGGCGGGTGCCTGAGTGGCTCAGTAGGTTAAGCATCTGCCTTTGGCTCAGGTCATGATCCCAGAGTCCCAGGATCAAGCCCCACCTGGGCTTCCTGATCAGCAGGAGTCTGCTTCTCCCTCTGACCCTCCCCTCTCTCATGCTCTCTCACTCTCTCAAACAAATAAATATTTTTTAAAATAATAAAAATAAAAAGAGAGAGAGAAAGGGGCAGAAAACTTTTTAAGGAAATAATAGCTGAAAACTTCCCTAATCTGAGAAAGGAAACAGATATTCAAATCCAAGAGGCACAGAGAACTCCCAACAAAATCAACAAAAGCAGATATATAACAAGACATTATAACCGAATTGGCAAAATACAGTGATAAAGAAAACATGTTAAAAAGGAGCAAGACAAAAGAAAACAGTAACATACAAGGAAAACCCCATAAGGCCATCAGGGGACTTTTCCAGCAGAAACTTTCCAGACCAAAAAGGAGTGGGATGACATATTCAAAATGCTGAATGGGAAAAATCTGCAGCCAAGAATACTCTATCCAGTAAGACAATCATTCAGAATAGAAATAGAGGTACTTTCCCAGACAAACAAAAACTAAAGGAGTTCATGACCACTAAACCAGCCCTGCAAGAAATATCAAAGGGAACTCTCTAAGTGGAAAGGAAAAACCAAAAAAATGACACTATGAAGGTAGGAAACAAAAAAGCAGTAAAAATGAATATTTCTGTAAAAATATCATCAAGGAACTCACAAAATAAAAGGATTTAAAATATGACACCATATACCTAAAATGTGGGGAGGAGAGGAGTAAAGAATTGGTTGAAACTGAAATGACCATCAATTTAATATACACTGCTATATGCAGAAGATATTATGTATAAACATAATGGCAACCACAGGTCAAAAACCGCTAATAAATATGCTAAGAAGAAAGAGAAAGAAATTCAAATATATCACTAAAGAAAACCAGCAAACCATGAAAAAGAAAGGATCAGAGAAAATCTTCAAAGTAACCACAAAATAAGTAATAAAATGGCAATAAGTACTTAACTATTAATACTTTCTTTGAATGTAAAGGGACTAAATGCTCCAATCAAAGAACATAAAGTGACAGAATGAATAAAAAACATGACCCAGGTGTGCCTGGGTAGCTCAATTAGTTAAGCATCTGACTCTTGGTTTCGGCTCAGGTTCATGATCTCAGGGTTGTGAAATCGAGCCTCATGTCAGGCTCCACGCTCAGCACAGAGTCTGCTTGATATTGTTGCTCTCTCCCCCAATATATAAATAAAATCTTAAAAAAAAACAAACAAAAAACACGACCCATCTAGGATACAGCCTTAATAAGCAACATCAGGAAGAGAGAGGAAGATGATGGCAGAGTAAGAGGACCCTAAGCTCACCTCATCCCACGAACACAATGAGGTAACTATCAAATCATCCTAAATACCCTAGAAATCGACCTGAAGATTGACAGAACAAACTCCAAAAGTAAAGACAGAAGAGGCCACATCAAAGTAAAAACAAAAACAAAAATCAAACCCACCTATATGCTACTTACAAAAGAGTCACTGTGGACATAAAGACACCTGAAGATTGAAAGTAAGGAGATGGAGAAACATCTATCATACAAACAGATGTCAAAAAAAAGCGAGAGTAGCAATACTGATATCAGACAAAATAGACTTTATTTATTTATTTATTTTTAAAGATTTTATTTATTTATTTGAGAGAGAGAGAATGAGAGACAGAGAGCATGAGAGGGAGGAGGGTCAGAGGGCGAAGCAGACTCCCTGCCGAGCAGGGAGCCCGATGCGGGACTCGATCCTGGGACTCCAGGACCATGACCTGAGCCGAAGGCAGTCGCTTAACCAACTGAGCCACCCAGGCGCCCCAGACAAAATAGACTTTAAAACAAAGACTGTAACAAAAGACAAAGAAGGGCACTATATAATCATAAAGGAGACAATCCAACAAGATATAACAATTATGTTTATGCACCCAACATGGGAGCACACAAATATATAAAACTGTTCATAACAAACATAAAGGAACTAATTGGTAGTAATATAATAAAAATAGGGGACTTTAACACCCCACTTACATCAATGGACAGATCATCTAAACAGAACATCAACAAGGAAACAATGGCTTTGAGTGACACAGTAGACCAGATGGATTTAACAGATATATTCAAAACATTCCATCCTAAAAAGCAGAATACACATTCTTTCCAAGTGCACACAATAACATTCTCAAGACTAGATCACATACAGGCCACAAAACAACTTCAACAAATTCAAGATAGAAATTATATCATGCACCTTTTCTTACCACAATGTTATGAAACTAGAAGTCAACCACAAGAAAAAAATCTGGAAAGCCCACAAATACATGGAGGTCAGATAACATGCTTCTGGGAGCTTGGCTGGCTCAGTCAGAAGAGCATGTGACTCTTGATCTCAGGGTCATGAGTTCGAGCCCCACACCGGGTGTGGACATTACGAAAAATAAATAAATAAAACTTAAATAAATAACATGCTACTAAACAATGAATGGGTTAAATAGGAAATAAAGGAAGAAAATTAAAAAGTACATGGAAACAAATGAAAATGAAAACACAACAGTCCAAAACTTTTAGGATGCAGCAAAAGCAGTTTTAAGAGGGACATTTATACCAATACAGACCTATATCAAGAAGCAAGAAAAAGGGCGCCTCATGTGCTCTCTCTCTCTCATTCTCTCTGTCTCAAATAAATAAATAAAATATAAATAAATAAATAAATAAATAAATAAAAATATGTATATTTAAAAAAAAGCAAGAAAAATCTCAAATGAACAACCTAACCATACACCTAAAGGAGCTAGAAAAGAACAATATACAAAACCTGAAACCAGCAGAATGAAGGAAGTAATAGACATTAGGGCAGAAATAAATGATACAGAAACTAAAAAAAACCTTAAATATTAAACAGCTCAATGAAACCAGGAGCTGGTTCTTTTTTGTCTTTTTCCTTTTTTTTTTTTTTAAGATTTTATTTATTTATTTGAGACAGAGAGAATGAGAGACAGAGAGCATGAGAGGGAAGAGGGTCAGAGGGAGAAGCAGACTCCCTGCCGAGCAGGGAGCCCGATGCGGGACTCGATCCCGGGACTCCAGGATCATGACCTGAGCCAAAGGCAGTCGCTTAACCAACTGAGCCACCCAGGCGCCCTGTCTTTTTCCTTTTTTTAAAGATTTATTAATTTATTTGAAAGAGAGAGAGAGGACAACTAGGGGTAGGGGCAGGAGGAGAGAATCTTTAAGCAGACTCCCCACTGAGTGTGGAGTCTGACGCTGGGCTTGATCTCACAACCCATGAGATCATGACCTGAGCCAAAACCAAGAGTCAGACGCTTAATTGACTGACAAATGCAGGCACCCCCAGGAGCTGGTTCTTTGAAAAAAAAAAATCAATAAAATTGATAAACCTCTAGCCAGACTTATCAAGAAAAAAAGGGACCCAAGTAAATAAAAACACAAAAGAGAAAGGAGAAATAACAACCAACCCCATAAAAATACAAAGGATTGTAAGAGATTATGAAAAACTATATGCCAACATGTTGGACAACCTAGAACAAATGGATAAATACCTAGAAACATATAAACTACCAAAACTAAAACAGGAAGAAGCAGAATATATGAACAGACCAATAACCAGCAAAGTAATTTAATAACTAATCCAAAAACTCCCAACAAACAAAATTCCAGGACCAGACGTCTTCACATGCAAATTCTACCAAACATTTAAAGAGTTCATACCTATTCTTAAACTATTCCAAAAATTAGAAAAAGAAAAGAAAACTTCCAAATTCCTTCTATGGGGCCACCATTACCCTGATACAAAAACAAGATAAAGACACCACTAAAAAGAGAACTAAAAGCCAATTCCTCTAATAAATATAGATAAAAAAATTTTCAACAAAGTACGACCAAACCGAATCCAACAATACCTTAAAAAAATCATTCACGGGCGCCTGGGTGGCTCAATTGGTTAAACGACTGCCTTCAGCTCAGGTCATGATCCTGGAGTCCCGGGATCGAGTCCCGCGTCGGGCTCCCTGCTCAGCAGGGAGTCTGCTTCTCCCTCTGACTCTCCCCCGTCTTGTGCTCTCTCTCTCTCTCACTCTCTCTCTCAAATAAATAAAGAAAATCTTTTAAAAAAAAAATCATTCACTATGATAAAGTGGGATTTATTCCTGGGCTGCAAGGGTGGTTTAATATATACACAAATCAGTCAAGATGATACATCACATCAATAGGAAAAAGGCTATGAACCATATACTCATTTAAATAGACACAGAAAAAGCACTGGACAAAGTACAACATCCATTCATGATAAAAACCCTCAACAAACTAGGTTTACAGGGAACAAACCTTAACATAATAAAGGCCATGTATGAAAAACCCACCACTAACATCATCCCTAATAAGAAAAACTGAGAGCTTTTCACCTACGGTCAGGAACAAGACATGCATGTCCACTCTCACCACTTTTATTCAAAATAGTACAGGAAGTCCTAGTGACAGCAATCAGACAAGAACAGTAAGTAAAAGGCATCCAAATCAGTAAGGAAGACGTAAAAGTTTCCGTATTTGCTGATGATAATACTATATATAGAAAACCCAAAAGACTCCACCAAGAAACAGCTAGAAATGATAAACGAATTCAGTAAAGTCACAGGATACAAAATCAATGTACAGAAATCTGTTGCATTTCTATACACCAATAATGAAGCAGCAGAAAGAGAAATTAAGAAAGCAATCCCATTTACAAATGCACCAAAAATAATAAGATACCTAGTAATAAACCTAACCAAAGAGGTAAAAGACCCGTACTCTAAAAATTATACAACACTGATGAAAGAAATTCAAGACAACAAAGAAATGGAAAGACATTCGATGCTCACGGATTGGAAGAACAAATATTGTTAAAATGTCTATACTAGGGGGCACCTGGGTGGCTCAGTCATTAAGCATCTGCCTTCGGCTCAGGTCATGATCCCAGAGTCCTGGGATCGAGCCCCACATCGGGCTCCCTGCTCGGCGGGAAGCCTGCTTCTCCCTCTCCCACTCCCCCTGCTTGTGTTCCCTCTCTCGTTGTCTCTCTCTCTCTGTCAATTAAATAAATAAAATCTTTTTTAAAAAAAGTCTATATACTAGGGGGTGCCTGGGGGGGCTCAGTCAATAGAGCATGTGACCCTTGATCTTGGGGTCATGAGTTAAAGCCCCACGTTGGGCATAGAGTGTACTTAAAAAAGAAAATGTTTAGGGGCACCTGGCTTGGTTAAGCATTTGCATTCAGCTCAGGTCATGATCCCGGGGTCCTGGGATCGAGCCCCACATTGGTCTCCCTGCTCCGCGAGGAGTCTGCTTCTCCCTCTCCTTCTGCCCCTCCCTCCCCCACTTATGGTCTCCCTCTCTCAAATAAATAAATAAAATCTTTTTTTTTTAATGTTTGTTAAGGAGGGCACATGATATAATGAGCACTATACTGATGTATATAAGACTGATAAATCACTGAACTCTACCTCTAAAACTAATAATACATTATATGTTAACTAATTGAATTTAAATAAAAAAATTAAAGTACAAAAAATGTCTATACTACCCAAAGCAATCCACACATTTAATGCAATCCCTATCAAAATACCAACAGCAATTTTTACAAAACTATAACAAACAATCCTAAAATTTGTATGGAACCACAAAAGACTCTGATAGCCAAAGCAATCTTTTTTTTTAAGATTATTTATTTATTTATTTGACAGACAGAGAGAGAGCACAAGCAGGGGGGAGAGGCAGAGGCAGAGGGAGAAGCAGGCTCCCCACTGAGCAGGGAGCCCAACGCATGGCTCGATCCCAGGACCTGGAGATCATGACCTGAGATGAAGGCAGACACTTAACCAACTGAGTCACCCAGGCACCCCTAGCCAAAGCAATCTTAAAAAAGCAAAGCAAAGGGGTGCCTGGCTGCTTTAGTCAGTAGAGCATATGACTCTTGATCTCAGGGTGTGGGTTCAAGCCCCATGTTGGGTGTAGAGACTAATGAGAAAAAAAAAATATAAAATCTTGGGGCACCTGGGTGGCTCAGTCAGTTAAGTGTTTGGCTCTTGATTTTGGCTCAGGTCATGATTTCAGGGTTGTGAGATTGAGCCCTGCCTCGGGCTCCTTGCTGAGCATGGAACCTGCTTAAGAGCCTCACTCTCCCTCCCCTCCTTTTCCCCCTCCCCCTCCCTCTCTAAAAAAAAAAAAAGGAAAAACAAAAAGAAGAAGAAAAAGAAAAAACAAAGCTAGAGGCATCACAATTCGATTTCAAATTATATTACAAAGCTATAGTCATCAAAACAGTATGGTACTGGCACAAAAACAGACACAAAATCAATGGAACAGAATAGAAAACCCAGAAATAAACCCATACTTTTATGGTCAATTAATTTATGACAAAGTAAGCAAGAACATACAATGGGAAAAAGACAATCTCTTCATGAAATGGTGTTGGGAAAATTGGACAGCAACATGCAAAAGAACGAAACTGGACCACTGTCTTATACCATACACAAAAATAAATTCAAAATGGATTAAATACATAAATGTGGGACCTGAAACCATAAAAATCCTAGAAGAGAACATAGACAGTAACATCTCTGACATCAGCCACAACACCTTTTTTCTAGGTATGTCTCTTGAGGCAAGGGAAACAAAAGGGAAACTCAACTATTGGGACTGCATCAAAATAAAAAGGTTCTCTACAGCGAAGGAGACAATCAACAAAACTAAAAGAAAACCTATGGAATGGAAGAAGATATTTGCAAATGATGTATCCAATAAAGGGTTAGTATCCAAAATATATAAAGAACTGATACAACTCAACACCCCAAAAAACAAATAATCCAATTAAAAAATGGGCAGAGGACGTGAACAGACATTTTTTTCCAAAGAAGACATACAGACAGTCAACAAGCACATGAAAAGATGCTCAACATCACTCATCATTAGGGAAATGCAAATCAAAAGTACAGTGAGATATCACCTCACACCTATCAGAATGGCTAAAATCAACAACACCAGAAATAACAGGTATTGGGGAGGATGTGGAGAAAAAGGAACCCTTGGGTACCATAGGTGGGAATGCAAACTTGTGTAGCCACTGTGGAAAACAGTATGAAGGTTCCTCAAAAATTAAAAATAAAACTGCCCTACTGACCCAGCAATTGCACTACTGGGTATTTACCCAAAAAATACAAAAACACTAATTCAAAGGGATACATGCACTCCTATGTTTATAGCAGCATTATTTACAATAGTCAAATTATGGAAGCAACCCAAATGTCCATCGTTTGATGAATGGATAAAGAAGATATGGTATATATATACAACACAATATTATTCAGCCATAAAAAGAATGAAATCTTGGATGGAGCTAGAGAGTATAATACTAAGCAAAATAAGACAGAGAAAGACAACTACCATGTGATTTCAGTCATGTGAAATTTAAGAAACAAAACAAATGGGCAAAGGGGAAAAAAACAGACAGAGACAAACCAGGAAACAGACCCTTAACTATCAAGAACAAACTGATGGCTACCAGAGGGGAGGTGGGTGGAGGGAGGAATGGATAAATAGGTGATGGGGTTAAGGAATACACTTGTCGTGATGACCACTGGGTAATGTATGTAATTGTTGAATCATCATACTGTACATCTGAAATTAATACAACACTGTATGTTAACTAACTGGAATTAAAATAAAAACTTTAATAAAATAAAAAAGTAAAATAACCAGAGAAATATCTCACATTGAAACTCTTAAAATAAATTTAGTCAATTTAAATCATACAACAGAAACTTAAATAAAGAAACATGGTAGATAAGACTAATAAAGTTAAAATAACTCAGCAGGAATTGAAAAGAGGACAAAAAAATTATATTCCCAAAGTTATGACAGCTTTCAATTCTGATATTATGGCAATCATACCTGTGCTCGATATTGCATATACAATGTACTATACGTGCTTATACCCCTGGAACCTTATAAAAACGGCTTATAGGGGCACCTGGGTGGCTCAGTTGGTTAAGTGTCTGCCTTCGGCTCAGGTCATGATCCCAGGGTCCTGGGATCGAGCCCCTAGTCAGGCTCCCTGTTCGGCCGGGAGCTTGCTTCTACCTCTGCCTCTGCCACTCCCCCTGCTTGTTCTTTCTCTCATGCACTCTCCCTCTCTCAAATAAATAAATAAAATCTTAAAATAAAACATGGCTTATAGATGGAAATACAATTCTCAAGGAAGTTTAACTGAATGGGTTAAAAAGCTTAATTTGTTGTCATTTGGCAATTGGATACGGTAGCATATTTTTTTTTTTTGTTAAAGATTTTATTTATTTATTTGAGAGAGAGAATGAGACAGAGAGAGAGAGCATGAGAGGGGGGAGGATCAGAGGAAGAAGCAGACCCCCTGCCGAGCAAGGAGCCCAATATGGGACTCGATCCCGGGACTCCAGGATCATGACCTGAGCCGAAGGCAGCCGCTCAACCAACTGAGCCACCCAGGCGCCCGGATACGGTAGCATATTAAGGAGTTCTTTATTATGGTTTTGCTACGAATATTAGGAATATGGTTGCTTAAATTGGTCATTAAACAATGGTGTAAAAGAATGTGCAGCAAAGGAAGAATGCTCCCCCAAAATGACTGCATGTGATTAAGGTTGTAAGTGATGTAGAATCAGAGGGTGGATAGACATTTTTGTGAACTTAGCTTTGTACAGGGCATTAGGGCCTTAAGATTAAGTAGTGTGTGAGTGAGTTGAAATTACAAATTGGATTGTTGTGTATTGTTATGATATGATTTCAAATCCACTTGTTTATGATAAAGACAAAGTTTTTAGAAATAAAGTTGTTTTGATATAAGAATGAAGTAATTTGGGGCACCTGGGTGGCTCAGTCGTTAAGCGTCTGCCTTCAGCTCAGGTCATGATCCCGCGGTCCTGGGATCGAGCCCCGCATCGGGCTCCCTGCTCCACGGGAAGCCTGCTTCTCCCTCTCCCACTCCCCCTGCTTGTGTTCCCTCTCTTCGCTGTGTCTCTGTCAAATAAATAAAATCTTAAAAAAAAAAAAAAAAGAATGAAGTAATTTGTGTTAGGGTGTTGTCCTGTCATCTGTTCTCACTGTTAAGAACTCAATAGCTCAGCTGCTGGGGGGCTCCACTGGGGGCATATCAATAAAAACATAATATAAGGAAGCAAGTATGGCAGGAGGAAATTTTGACAGTAAATACTACATTTATGAGGACAATTCAAGTGTTTGGTCTTGGAGAGGCAACATTTTGCTGATCTAAAATAGCTCTCTGAAGACCTTGTGGCAATTAGCTCCTGTTCTTGGTAAAAGTGAATCTTCTACAAGCAGTGGTGAAAGTTGTACAGCAGCTTTGAGATAAAAATTCTCTTGCCCAACACAATAGTGCCATTAATCCCTAGCAAAGCACTCTAGCAACAGGGACCTTTACTTTTTCACTGGTGGGTGGGCCTCGCCTTTCAGCTGGCTAAGCAGTCTCTCCTGAGTACCAACTCCTAAAAAGGTACACCTCAGCTAAGTTTGATCTTTATTCCTTTCACTTCTCCTTTTCTAGAACGGTAGCGTGATTAATCTATCACAAATTTAGACTATATTATTTCTTTATTGGCTTATGAAGAGACATTATCCTGTATGCTACTGGCTTATAAAATTCTCACAGTGAACCTCTTCTAAACAAATTATTATCAAAGACAAACTCAGTCTCTGAATATTAATTTGCTTTCCAAAACAAATAATACGTATTACCAAAGTCCGTATACCCAAAGAACTAGTTCCACAAGTATTTTTTCCTGCTAATCTAAATTTAGATAAAGAAAAGGACGCTTACCACTCTTGATTCAGTTATACCTTCAGGCGAAGACCCAGTAGATTAACGTCGTAAGAACTGATAACTTATGCCAACTTGTCAGAAGTCCCAGAACCTCACAGCTGCAGCAGCCCTAGGGAGAGCAATGTCCATCCAGTTAGAATTTATCCGGCCGTTCCCAACAACTGTTGGGGAGTAAAAATTCTTCAAGATTCTTCTGGCTGGTCAAAGGATTAAACTAACATGAGACAGATTAACAGACGAAAATCAAAACTATGTACCTACAAGGAATCCACATAAACAGAGTTTCCAAACACAGTCAGGCAAAATGAAGTATATATTTCATTCTGGACTAAGGAGAAACAGGTATGGGTTAGTAATTTCAAAGGAAAAGAAAGCAATTCACAGGAGATGAAAAAGAGTAAATCCTAGGGCGCCTGGGAGGCTCAGTCGTTAAGCGTCTGCCTTCGGCTCAGGTCATGATCCCAGAGTCCTGGGACCGAGCCCCGCATCGGGCTCCCTGCTCAGCGGGAAGCCTGCTTCTCCCTCTCCCACTCCCCCTGCTTGTGTTCCCTCTCTCGCTGTGCCTCTCTCTGTCAAATAAATAAATAACATCTTCAAAAAAAAGAAAAAGAGTAAATCCTTGTGAAAGAAATGGTTGCTGGGCCATACAGAAACAATTGGACATGACAGGACTTTAAACAAACAGGCCTTGCCAAATTCCTCCCTGTCTATCAAACTTAGTTCGTATTATACTGTAGTTACCTATGGTGACATCCCTCTCTTGGAGCAGGTCTTCTACCTAAATTCCTTTAGGCAGTTAAAAGGAAGATCAAAGGTTCTTCCTGAGCTTTATATTTCATAGAAACAATCAGACAGGGGCACCTGGGTGGCTCAGTCGGTTAAGCGTCTGCCTTCGGCTCAGGTCATAATCCCAGGGTCCTGGGATCAAGCCCCGCATTGGGCTCCCTGCTCAGTGGGGTAGCCTGCTTCTCTCTCTCTCCCTCTGCCGCTCCCCCTGCTTGTGCGCATGCATGCTCTCTCTCTCACTCTCTCTGTCAAATAAATAAATAAAATCTTAAAAAAAAATAATCACACTATAATAATTCACATGCCAAAAATACATTTTGAGGTGGCAAATTTTGAATCCTTATATTTACAAGATCAAACAAATAGAAATATATAGCCCAACTAATATCAAAAAGGCAAGAAATAACAAGTGTTTGTGAGGATGTGGAGAAAAGGAAACCCTCATGTTTTGTTCATGGAAATGTAAATTGATGCAACCACTGTGAAAAACAGTATGGAGATTCCTCAAAAAATTAAAAATACAAATACCATATAATCCAATAATTCCACTAGTGGGTATTTACCCAAAGAAAACAAAAACACTAACTAGAAAAGATATATGTACCCCTATGTGTTTTGCAGCACTATTTGTAATAGCCAAGATATGGAAACAACCCAATTGCCCATCCATATATAAATGGATGAAGATGTGGTGTATATATATATACAATGGAATAGTACTCAGCCATGAGAAAGAATGAAATCTTGACATTTACAATGACATGGATGGACCTAGAGGGTAACATTATGTTAAGTGAAATAAGTCACATAGAAAGACACATACCATGTGATTTCATTATATGTGGAATATAAAAAAAACAACTGAACAAACGAAAGGAATAAACTCATAAATACAGAGAACAAATTGGTGGTTGCTGGAGGGGAAGGTGAGGGAATGGTCAAAATACATAAAATCAATCAGTCACAGGGATGAAAAGTACAGCATAGGGAATATAGTCAATCATACTGTAATAACGTATGGTGACAAATGGTGACAACACTTATCAAAGTGAGCAATGAATAATGTATAGAATTGTTGAATCACTACGTTGTACACCTGATACTAATATAACATTGTATGTCAACTGTACTTCCATAACAGATTTTTAAAAAGAAAAAAATGAAATCCATGACCTGAGTTAAATCTGAGTTACAGGTTTAAAACAAACATATTTTTGGATAAGTACTGTAAGGGCAGAAAAATTTCCCTTCTTCCCTTCTAGGTTTTTCAGCTGCTCTAATAATTAAATTGACATAACACAGATTAACAGAAGAAAAACAAGTAAGAGGGACGCCTGGGTGGCTCAGTCGTTAAGCATCTGCCTTCAGCTCAGGTCATGATCCCAGGGTCTTGGGATAGAGCCCTGCATCGGGCTCTCTGCTCAGCGGGAAGCCTGCTTTTCCCTCTCCCACATCTGCTTGTGTTCCCTCTCTCACTGTCTCTCTCTGTCAAATAAATAAATAAATAAAATCTTAAAAAAAAATACGAAAGTTCTTCCTTTGTCTGCTGGGCCCCAAGTCTTCAGCTCCAAATGATCCACACTCCAAAGTGACACAGCCTGAGGTGGGTTATTCTCCCCCTCAACAAAAAAGCTTACCTTAGAAAGCCTTGCAGTGTGGGAGAGAACTGAATAGTTTATAAAAGTAAGAGTACAAAAATTGCAGACAACCAAGCTGAGGACCAGCCGGACCCCCCAGCCCAAATGCAGCAACGTGGCTCAGCCACAACAAGAAGGTGCATGAAGCCCACACCAGGGACAGCTCTGGAGTATATTGATTCTGGTGACCAGGAGGGATTACACTAAAGGGCATCACAAGATGTCTTCCACATAAGGCCAGTACTTCCAAGAGCAGGAGACATAGATAGCTGACTTAGTTAATACACAGAAACAAACACAAAGAGTAAGACAAAATGAGACAGAAGAATATGTTCTGAAAGAAAGAGTATTTAAAAAATCACAGAAAAAGACCTAAGTGAAACAAAGATAAGCAATCTACCTGACAAAAGAGTTCAAAGTAATGGTCATAAAGACACTCACTGGATTTGAGAGAACATGGATGAACTCAGTGAGAATTATAACAAAGAGATAGAAAATATATAAAAGAACCAATCAGGGCTAAAGAATGCAATAACTGAAGTGAAAAATATACTATAGAGGGAATAAGCAAATTAGAGGATGCAGAAGAATGGATCAGCAAGCTGGAAGACTGGGTAATAGAAAGCAACCATGTGGAGCAGCAAGAAAAAACAATTTTTAAAAATGAGAATAGGCTAGGGAGCCTGGGTGGCTCAGTCGGTTAGGCATCTGCCTTCGACTCGAGTCGTGATTCCAGGGTCCTGGGATCAGGCCCTGCATCAGGCTCCCTGCTCGGCCAGGAGCCTGCTTCTTCCTCTCCCTCTGCCACTTCCCCTGCTTGTGCTTTCCTGCTCTTTCTCTCTGTCAAATAAATAAATAAAATCTTTAAAAAAAATGAGAATAGGTCAAGATACCTTTGTGACAACATCAAGCATAACAACATTTGCATAATGGGGGTCCCAGAAAGGGAAAAGAGGGAAAGGCAGAAAACTAACTTGAAGAAATAATACCTGAAAACTTCCCTTAATCTGGGGAAGAAAAGAGACATCAAGGTTCAGGAGGCATAGACAGCCCCAAAGAAGATGAACTCAAGATGGTCCACACCAAGAAACACAATTATTAAAATGTCACAAATTAAAGATAAAGAGAGCATCTCAAAGCCGCAAGAGAAAAGCAGTTATGTGCAAGGTAAAAACAATAAGGCTACCAGCTAATTTTTCAGCAAAAACTGCAAGCCAACAGAGAATGGCATGATATATTCAAAGTGCTGAAAGGAAAAAAATCTACCACCAAAAACACTCTACTGGCAAGGTTATTCAGAATTAAAGGAGAAAGAAAGAGTCTCACAAACAAACAAAACTTTAAACAGTTCATCACCACTAAACCAACTATACAAGAAATGTTAAATGGACATATTTAAGAAGAAAACACAAGGCCATAACTAGAAGTAAGAAAAAGCAAACACACTGGTAAAAGCAAACACACAGTAAAGATATGAGTTCCATCATTTATTTAGGTAGTATGAAGGATAAAAAAAATAAAAGTAGTAAAATCAATTATATCTAAAAACTTAAGTCAAGGAATACACAAAATAAAAACAAAATATGACATCATTCACATAAAACATGCAAGGGGGAGTACAAATGTAGTGCTTTTGGAATGTGTTCAAACTTAAGTGACCACCAACTTAATACACATTGCTACATACATAGAAAGTTATAAATGAACATCATGGTAATCACAAACCAAAAACGTGTAATAGATACACAATAAAGACAAAGGAATCTAAGCATAATACTAAAGAAAGTCATAAAGCATCAAGGGAACAGAGCAAGAATAAAAAGAAAAGACAACTATAAAAACAATGAGCAAAAAAGCATACATATCAATCAATTACTCTAAATGTAAATGAAGTAAATGCTCCAATCAAAACACATATGGTGAAAAAAAAGACAGGGTGACTGAATTGATTAAAAAAAAAAAAATGACCCGGGGCACCTGGGTGGCTCAGTCCTTAAGCGTCTGCCTTCGGCTCAGGTCATGATCCCAGGGTCCTGGGATCGAGCCCGACATCGGGCTCCTTGCCCCGCGGGAAGCCTGCTTCTCCCTCTCCCACTCCCCCTGCTTGTGTTCTCTCTCTCGCTGTGTCTCTCTCTCTCTCAAATAAATAAATAAAATCTAAAATATATATATATAAATACATATAAAAACATACATACATAAAAGAAGTGGTGTATATATACAATGTAATATTACTCAGACATGAAAAAGAATGAAATCTTGCCATTTTCCAACAATATGGATGGATCTAGAGGGTATAATGCTAAATGAACTAAATCATTAAGAGAAAGACAAATACCATATGATTTCATTCATATGTGGAATTTAAGAAACAAAACAAACGAACAAGGAGGGCGCCTGGGTGGCTCAGTCGTTAAGCATCTGCCTTCGGCTCAGGTCATGATTCCAGGGTCCTGGGATCGAGCCCCGCATCGGGCTCCCTGCTCGGCCAGGAGCCTGTTTCTCCCTCTCCCATTCCCCCTGCTTGTGTTCCCTCTCTAGCTGTCTCTCTCTTTCTCTGTCAAATAAATAAAATAAAATCTTAAAAAAAAAAAAACACAAACATAAACAAACAAGGAAAAACAGAAACAATCCAAAAAACACTCTTACCTATACAGAACGAACTGATGGTTACCAGAGGGGAGGTGGAGGGGGGATGGGTGAAACAGGGAAAAGGGATTAAGAGTAGACTTATCATGAAGAGCACTGAGTAATATATAGAATTGTTGGATCACTAATTATACACCTGAAACTATACTGGAATTTAAATAAATAAATAAAAGACTGTATGTAATAAGTGAGAAAGGCATTACATAATGATAAAGGTATAAATCCAACAGAAAGAACATTTGTAAATATCTATACACCTAATATAGGAGCACCTAATTATATAAAGCAAATATTAACAGACATAAAGGGAGAAACAGACAGCCAACAATAATAGAAGACTTTAATACCCCACTTACATCAATGGATAGATCATCAAGACAGATAATTGATAATGAAACAGTGACTTTCAATGACACATAAGGCAAGATGGACTTAACAGAGATATACTGAACAATCCATTCAAAAACAGCAGAATTCACATTCTTTTCAAGTGTACATGGAATATTCTCCAGGACAGATATCGTTTGAGGCCACAAACAATTTCAATAAATTTTAGAAGACTGAAATCAAAGCAAGCATCTTTTCTGCCCACATTATGAAACTACAAATCAGTTACAAAAAAAAAAATAACTAGAAAACCAAAAAACACGTGGAAGCTAAACAACATACTACTAAACAACAAATAGGTCAGGGAACTTGGGTGCCTTAGATGATTTAAGCATCTGCCGGGGTCCTGGGATCGAGCCCCGCACTGGGCTCCCTGCTCCATGGGGGGCCTGCTTCTCCCTCTCCCTCTGCTGCTCCCCCTGCTTGTGCTCTCTCTCTCTCTGTCAAATAAAATCTTTAAAAAATAGGTAAATGAAGAAATCAAAGAGGAAATATAAAAAATAACTGGACACAAATGAAACTGAAAACATGACATTTCAAAATCTATGGGATGGAGCAAAGTGGTTCTAAGAGGAAAGATTATGGCAATACAGGCCTACCTCAAGAAACAAGAAAAATCTCAGTCTAATCTTATACCTAAAGGAGCTAGTAAAAGAAGAAAACATGAAGCCCAAATTTAGCAGAATGAATGAAATAATAAAGAGTGGAAATAAATGAAATAGAGACGAAAAACATGATATTAAATAGATCAGAAATTAGGAACTGATGCTTTGAAAAGATTAAGAAAATTGATAAACCTTTAGCCAGTCTCATCAAGAAAAAAGAAGAGGGCTCAAATACATAAAATCAGAAATGAAAAAGAAGGGGCGCCTGGGTGGCTCAGTCATTAAGCATCTGCCTTCGGCTCAGGTCATGATCGCAGGGTCCGGGGATCGAGCCCCGCATCGGGCTCCCTGCTTGGCAGGAAGCCTGCTTCTCCCTCTCCCACTCCCCCTGCTTGTGTTCCCTCTCTCGCTGTGTCTCTCTCTGTCAAATAAATAAATAAAATCTTTAAAAAAAAAAAGAATTAAAAAAAAGAAGTTACAACTAATAACACAGAAATACAAAAGATTATGAGTCCGAGAATCAACCAAAAAGAAATAGAAAATCTTAACATACCAATTAGTATAATGGAATTGAATCGGTAGTCAAAAAACTCCCAACAAGGGACGCCTGGGTGGCTCAGTAGGTTAAGCATCTGCCTTTGGCTTAGGTCATGATCCCAGGGTTCTGGGATCAAGCCCCGAGTCAGGCTCCCTGCTTGGCAGGGAGTCTGCTTCTCCCTCTGCTCCTCCCCCCTGCTCGTTCTCTCTCTCGCTCTCAAATAAATAAAATCTTTTTTTACAAGATCTATAAAGAACTTCTCAAACTTAACACCCAAAAAACAAATAATCAAGTCAAAAAATGGACAGAAGACATGAAAAGACACTTCTCTGAAGAAGACATACAAATGGCTAACAAACACATGAAAAAATGTTCATCATCATTAGCCATCAGGGAAATTCAAATCAAAACCACATTGAGATACCACCTTACACCAGTTAGAATGGCAAAAATGGACAGGGAAAGAAACAACAAATGTTGGAGAGGTTGTGGAGAAAGGGGAACCCTCTTACACTGTTGGTGGGAATGCAAGTTGGTACAGCCACTTTGGAAAACAGTGTGGAGGTGCCTCAAAAAATTAAAAATAGAGCTACCCTATGACCCAGCAATTGCACTCCTGGGTATTTACCCC
>NC_138385.1:25353197-25360137 GCF_054177405.1 Leptonychotes weddellii
CTGGCGGGAAGGGCGATGGGCCACAGGACATTTCGCGAAGAGCCCCGTCGGACAATACAGTCAACCCAGCTTGCATTGGGGGGGGGGGGGGTGTATCATATATTATATAATATACGGTGTGTACTGTGTCGTGTTCATATAATAGAGGAGTGGCTCTGGGCGCCTCGGTGGCTCAGTCCCTTAAGCGTGGGACTCTTGGTTTCGGCCGAGGTCATGATCTCAGGGACGTGAGATTGGGCTCCAAGCTCAGCACAGAGTCAGCCTGGGATTCTCTCTCTCCCTCTCCCTCTGCGCCTCCTCTCTGCCCCACCCCCACCCCGCCCGCCCCGCTGCTGCTCTGTCTCTCTCTCTCTCAAATGAATAAATAAACCTTTTTTAAAAATTAAAAACAAAACAAAACATGTTTTTTAGGGATGCCTGGCTGGCTTAATCAGAAGAGCATGTGACTCTCTCAGGGTTGTAAGTTCAAGCCCCACGTTGGGTGCAGAAATTACTTAAATAAATAAAACTTAAAAAAAAACCCAAAACATGTTTTTTATTATGTGAAATGTCAGGCATACACAAAAGCAGAGAGACTCACAACCTTATGTAGTCATCTCTCAGTTTCAATAATTATTCTTAGCCAGCCTTGTTTCATCAATACCCGAATCAATTTAACATACTTGCATATGCTCCTGGATTATTTTGATGTAAATCAAGACATCACATAGTTCCATCTGTAGATATTTCAGTGTGTAATTCTAATCATGCCTCTTTCCATTATGCCACATATTCCACAGGTTTTACTGTGCTGATAGGATGGATTATGCAATAATAGTAGTGAACATCTTTTATAAGATTTATTTATTTATTTGAGAGAGAGCACAAGTGGGGGGAAGAGCAGAGGGAGAGAATCTCAAGCAGACTCCCCACCAAGTTCAGAGCTCGACACAGGGCTCGATCCCAGGACCCTGAGATCATGACCTGAGCTGAAAACCAAGAGTCGGCTGCTCAGCAGACTGAACCACCTGGGTACTCCAGTAGTGAACATTTCTGAGGGCTTCCTCTGTGGCTAGACATTTCGCGATGTTATGTCATTTCTTCCTCTCATCAATTCTATGACAGACACATTGCTATTATTCCCATCTTATAGAGAGTCTCCACATAGAAGTCCTCCCTAATATATATATACACATACATATACATATGAAAATATGTACTTATATATAACATTTATATATTACTAATGTTATCCATATCATATAAAAATTTAAATACTTATATAAATACTTTTATTTTATTTACTTATAAATTTATATTTATTGTACTTTTAATAAATTTATATATTTATTTTATATATGTATAATATACAACTGTATACAGAGATTAGAAGAAGTAGTTTCATTGTTTTTTGTTTTTTCTTTAAAGGAAATCATGTTCCCTCTGGTAATGTTAAATTCCCATGAACTGGGGTTCGCATATCCCATTTTCCACTCACAAAGACCCAAAGGTCAAAACTTATTTTCCAGGGGCACCTGGCCGGCTCAGTCAGTGGAGCATGCAACTCTTTATCTCAGGGTTGTGGGTTTGAGTCCCACAATGGGCGTAGAGATTACTTAAAAATAAAGTCTTTTTTTTTTTAAGATTTTATTTTATTTATTTGTCAGAGAGAGAAAGAGGAAGAGTGAGCACAAGCGGGGGAGTGGCAGGCAGAGGGAGAAGCAGGCTCCCACTGAGCAAGGGGGCTGATGTGGGACTCGATCCCAGGACCCTGGGATCATGACCTGAGCCGAAGGCAGGCACTTTAACCGACTGAGCCACCCTGGCGTCCCTAAAATCTTTTTTTTTTTTTTAAAGATTTTATTTATTTATTTGAGACAGAGAATGAGAGAGACAGAGAGAGAGAGCACATGAGAGGGGGGAGGGTCAGAGGGGGAAGCAGACTCCCCGCTGAGCAGGGAGCCCGATGTGGGACTCGATCCCGGGACTCCAGGATCACGACCTGAGCCAAAGGCAGTCGCTCAACCAACTGAGCCACCCAGGTGCCCTAAAGTCTTTTTTTTTTTTTTAAAAAAGACTTTATTTATTTGAGAGAAAGAGAGAGAGAGAGTGTGCACACATGAGTCGGGGGAGGGATAGAGAGAGAAGGAGAGAATCTCAGCAGATTCCTCTGAGCGATGAGCGTGGAGCCTGACTCAGGCTTGATCTCATGACCCCAAGACCATGACCTGAGACAAAATCAAAGTCAGACCTTAACTGACTGAGCCACCCAGGAGCCCCATAAAAATAAAATCTTTAAAAAAACAAAACAAAACAAAGCTTATTTTCCAAACATGGCTAATTATTTCTCACCAAATAGTCTTTTTCAGATATGCTAGCCTGGCTGCTGGCTTCAGTCACATGCAGGCATCTTGGCAAGCTCCTTTCTGAGGTGCGCAAACCACAAATATTCAGTATTTGGCCTGTAGAGGAAGTGAAATACATCACCTTCAATCCATGCGTGCTTTTAAATACCTATTCTTGGGAGGGCGCGGGGCGCCTGGGGGGCTCAGTTGGTTGAGTCTCCGATTCCTGATTTCAGCTCAGGTCATGATCTCAGGGTCTTGGCATCAAGCCCTGGGTTTGGGTCAGGGTGGATTCTGCTTGAGAGTCTTTCCTTCTGCCCGCCCCCCCACCCCACTCTCTCTTTCTCTAAAATAAAGAAATTAATTATTTAATTAATTTAAATAGGAGCCAGCATGGCTGGCTCAGTCGGTAGAGCATGCGACTCTTGATCTTGGGGTTCGTGAGCTTGAGCCCCACATTGGGGGGTATAGTTTATTTTTTAAAAATTAAATAAATAAATAAATTCCTCTTCCACCACACTCTCCCAGTACATAGTTTGGTAATATTCAGATTGAGGTCTTGCTTTAGGGATTTTTTTTTCTCTACATTAAATTTAAGGGACATCAAAACCTCAAGATTCCTGATAGATGATACCTTTTACACAATTTTTAAAAAATCAAAATTAATTATTATGAACAAATTATCAAAAAAATTTTAAAGACTTTATTTGAGAGAGAGAGAGAGCAAGAGCAGGGGAGCAGAGGGAAAGGGAGAAGCAGGCTCCCCGCTGAGCAGGGAGCCCGATGTGGGGCTCGATCCCAGGACCCTGAGATCATGACCGGAGCCAAAGGCAGACGCTTAACCGTCTGAGCCACCCAGGCATCCCAAATTATCAAAATTTTAAAGAGAGACAGAATCTGACCCTTCACTTACACAACTGGCCACCCCTTCCTCTTCTCACCCTGATTTCAGTCAGACACTGTTTACAAAAACCTAACTAGCATCAGGCTAACATTTTTTTTTAAATACTTTTTTTAAGATTTATTTTTTAAAGTAATCTCTATACCCAACGTGGTGCTAGAACTCATGACCCCAAGATCAAAAGTCGCATGCTCCGACAACTGAGCCAGCCAGGTGCCCCACAACCCTTCATTTTTCTGAAAATTGTTTGTGCTCTGAAGTGATGTTATATTCTTTTTAAACTTTCTGTATGTATTTACAAATATTGGTTATTTGCTTTGTTTTGTTTCATTTTATGTTTTTGGCACATTAAACAGAGTGATAGACCCACTGAGTTTGTAGCCTCGCAACAGGGGCAGTCCTGGAGACCATGGTCTTCATGGTGATTCTGAACACGGAAAGGCCCTTAGCCCTTCACAGCATCTAGGGAATCCACAGGACAGGGCTCGGTCACTTGCATCTTTAACTAACTGACACTCGTTGGGCTAACTGAGATCCTTGAGTTTTATCCTCAGTCAAGGAAGAGGGAGAAGGGAGAAAAAAAAATAATGAAATAGCGTAAGAAATAAAGGAAAGAGGAAGAGAGGTACATGGTGGGGAGCAGGAAAAGGCCAGTAATAATGGGGAACAAACTATAGGAAACAAACTGAGGGTTGCTGGAGGGGAGGTGGGTGGGGGGATGGGGTAACAGTGACAGATGTTAAGGAGGGCACTTGAAGTAATGAGCACTGGCTGTTATATGCAACTAATGAATCACGAAATTCTACCTCTGAAACTAATAATACAGTATAGGTTAATTAAATTGAATTTAAATTTAAAAAATGAGGAAGTTAAGAGTGTGTGGGTCCAGGGGCGCCTGGGTGGCTCAGATGGTTGAGTGTCTGCCTTTGGCTCAAGTCATGATCTCCAGGTCCTGGGATTGAGCCCCATGTCAGGCTCCTGGCTCAGTGGGGAGTCTGCTCCTCCCTCTCCCTCTGCCTCTCCCCCTGCTTGTGCTCTCTCTGTCTCTGTCTCTCTCTCTCTCAAATGAATAAATAAAATCTTTAAAAAAAAAAAAAAGTGTGGGTCCAAAGCCTGACTCACTGTGTGTCCTGGGCCAATTGTGTGAACCTGTCAACTTCCTCACCTGAAAAATGGGCATAATAACAGTGCCTGCATCATTAGGTTTTCATGAGGGTTCAGTGAGTTAATGCATGTAGCCTCTTCTACTCCAAACATCCGATCCATCAGCAAATCCTCTTAACTCCACCTCAAAAACACATCCCCAAACCTTTCACTTTTCCCACATGCCTTAAACCTCACCACTCTTATCTGAAAGTGGAATGTTGCATTAGCTTTCTGTCTCCCTGCTTTCATCTTTTCTCTCCCATGACCATTCTACACTAGGAAGCCAGAGCAATCTGAAAGTAAAATGTGAATTAGACTCTGTTGTGCTGGTGACTATAACTTTTACAGTGCTCATCCCTCTGTTGGGCCTAGAATAGGCATTTAATACATGGTAACTATTATTACATTATTATTTTCTGGCTTCTAGGAATAAAATGCCTTAGATCTAGAAAGAGAATCTATCTGTTGAGTGAAATGAACACGAAGCAGCCAACACAGGCTTATGGACTGAAGCACATACATGTGCAAAAAGACACGAGTATTATTTTCACAAGAAAATGTCCTATTTTCATTGCACACACATTCTCTCCCCTCTTGGGCTCATGTAGAAAAAAATAGATGAACAGGGCTTCAGTGGAAATGTGAGTCTGCTTGGTGAATGATCATTTGTGAAGTTTTTTTATTATCACCTCCATTAATCCTCACAACATCCCATTATGATTGGTAGTTAGAATTGTTATTCCCATTTTAAAGATGATTAAACCAAGGCAGGGACGCCTGGGTGGCTCAGTCGTTAAGCGTCTGCCTTCGGCTCAGGTCATGATCCCAAGGTCCTGCGATCGAGCCCCACATCGGGCTCCCTGCTCAGCAGGGAATCTGCTTCTCCCTCTGCCTGCTGCTCTCCCTGCTTGTGTGCTCTCTCTCTCTCTCTCTGACAAGTAAATAAAATCTTAAAAAAAAAAAAAATTGGACGCCTGAGTGGCTCAGTCAGTTAAGCGGCTGCCTTCAGCTCAGGTCACGATCCCGGACTCCTAGGATCGAGTCCCACATCGGGCTCCTTGTTACGCAGGGAGCCTGCTTCTCCCTCTGCCTGCCGCTCCCCCTGCTTGTACTTGCTCTCTGTCTCTCTCTTTCTGATAAATAAATAAATAAATAAAATCTTTAAAAAAAAAAGTCGACCCAATCTAACTGAGCCACCCAGGTGCTCCAGTTTCCTGGCTACTTTTGCTTAGAATAGGGCTCCATTTGAGTTTTAAAATAAAAAGTAAAGTAAATTTAGCTTAAAAGATTTAAGTAAATACTAGCATGGTTGGTATGGAGTTAGGGCCACACTCAGCCGGGGTACATGAGTGACTGGAGGTTAGATAACACTGAAGCACACGGTGGGGGGAAAAAAAAGCTGAGCAAGAGATCAGGTTGATATTTTTAGGAAAAGGGGTGGAGAGGAAGGGGCGGAAAAGAGGGAGCAGCAGGGGGCAAACGTGGAAAGTCACTTGGGTTCATGCCAGGAGCCCAGTACAGGAACTGGCTGAGCTTGTATTGGGGACCTGCTACCACAGATGCCGGAGTGGAACACTACAGAAGATGCATACTCCACTGTGGTGTCCAAAGCTAGTAAAATGCACTAGGTTTTTTGGGTGCAATAAGCACTGGGGGGGGGTCTAGTCTACACTTGCACTCTGATGTGGATTCATCACTAAAAATCTGGAATACTTGAACTTTTTCAAGGGGCACATTGGATTTCTCGTGGAACGCACCTTACCCAGAATGCTCCGTAAAGCCGGCCCCAAGATGCCACTCTGGGCACCCCCGGGAACATGGCGGGCTCTGCTTTCTGTGTCCTTGCAGAAACTCAGTTAATCATTTTAGCTTAATTACTAGCCTGTGGTGTGTGCAGGCTGCCAAATATAGAGAGCTGGACCAAGACCCTTTCTCCAAACTTTTCCAAAAGATTTCCTGTAGGTAGTGTGAAGCCCCCATCACTCCCCCCCACACCCCCTCCCCCAGTCATTGCCCCCAAATCAGTTTGCATAATCCAGTAGAGCCCCTTCCTCAGAGCCGACACTCTGGTCAAGTCGGGGAGTGGTAAACTGAACTGTAAATTAGAGCCCCCATTCTCCACACACCCAAGCCCCCCACCAGCGCCCATCTTTCCTTTAGTATCTATATTTTGGCCACGCCCCGGCCACTTGCGTGCCTAAGCAAGTCCCGCCCATCGCAATTGGCGGGAAAAGGAAAGCCAATAGCAATCTTCTAAGGGGGAGTGTGTGGGCGTTGAACCCGCCCCAAACCCTGAGGAATAAGAGGAGGCGCCAAAAGAGGACCGGCTTCCGCCTCTGCCTGCAGCTCTGCTCTGAACCCCCAGAGGGTTTGTGGAAGCGCTGGACTTCCACCTCACCCCGGCCATGGAGCCTCTGCCCACAGGCAGCTACTATGACCCCGGTGACTACTATGACCCCAGCAACTACTGGCTGGGAATGTACGGCATGGAAATGACATCCGAATCTGTGCAGGGTGCAGCAGCAGAAGCTGAAGGCGGCCGCCTTCATGAAGGAAATCCAGGCTTTGC
>NC_138385.1:25360237-25367359 GCF_054177405.1 Leptonychotes weddellii
TCAACAATGAAGGCTACATCAACTTGGAAGGCGACATCAACAATGAAGGCTACATCAACTTGGAAGGCGACATCAACAATGAAGGCTACATCAACTTGGAAGGCGACATCAACAATGAAGGCTACATCAACTTGGAAGGCGACATCAACAATGAAGGCTACATCAACAATGAAGGCGACATCAACAATGAAGGCGACATCAACAATGAAGGCGACATCAACAATGAAGGCAACATCAACTTTGAGGGCGACATCAACAATGAAGGCAACATCAACTTTGAGAGCGACATCAACTTTGAGAGCGACATCAACTTTGAAGACGACATCAACTTTGAGGGCATCAACTTTGAAGACGACATCAACTATGAGGGCGACATCAACTTTGACGGCAACATCAACTATGAGGGCGACATCAACGGTGAAGTTGTCGTGAGCCATGAAAGCGAAGGAAACCACGAGGTCGGCGGTGGCGTCCAGGAGCTGGGGCAGCAGCAGCCTGAGGAGCTACCCCAAGCGGCGGCTGCTGAGGCTCCGCAGCCCCGGAGCAGGCAGCGAGGAGCCCAGCGCATTAAGTTCACGCCGCCGCAGATTCAGGAGCTGGAAAGCTTTTTCCAGCACACCCAGTACCCAGATGTGCTCATGAGGTAAGAAGCTTGCCCCGGAGGTGCCGGGTTCTCCAGGGACCTTGGGCTCATTTCCAGGCGTCTTTGTTTCTCCCCTACCCCTCAGCCTCCTTCTTTCCCTCCTAAACCAAAAATGCCAGGGGTTGAGGGAAGGAGAATGCCTTCTGTGCATCAAGGGAAATATTTTTATACGGTAATTACGTGAAACGAGTCTGGAAACTGTGGTGCGTGGTCTTTTTGGTTTTGCTTTTAAAGTTGTGGTAGGGGCGCCTGGCTGGCTCAGTTGAGAGAGCCCGCGACTCTTGACTCCGGCGCTCGTAAGAGCCCCACATTGGGAGTAGAGATTACTTAAATAAACTTAAAAAAAAAAAAAGACTTGGGGCTCAGTCGTTAAGCGTCTGCCTTCCGCTCGAGGCATGATCCCGGGATCGAGCCCGCATCGGGCTCCCGGCTCCGCGGGTGTCTGCTTCTCCCTCTGCCTCTGCCCCTCCCCCTGCTTGTGATCTCTCTCTCTCCCTTTCTCTCTCTGTCAGATAAATAAATGAAATCTTTAAAAAAAAAAAAAAGACTTAAAAGACTTGTGGTAAAATAGGGGCTCCTGACTGGCTCGGTCAGAGGATCGTGGAGCTCTCAATCTCGGGGGTCATGAGTTTGAGCCCCACTTGGGTGTAGAGATTCCTTAAATTAATTAATTAATTAAATTTTTAAAAAAGACTTAAAAGACTTTTATTTATTTATTTATTTATTTATTTATTTATTTATTTATTTTAAAGATTTTATTTATTTATTTGACAGAGACAGAGATAGCGAGAGCAGGAACACAAGCAGCGGGAGTGGGAGAGGGAGAAGCAGGCTTCCCCCCGAGGAGGGAGCCCGATGTGGGACTCGATTCCAGGACCCTGGGATCATGACCTGAGCCGAAGGCAGACGCTTAACGACTGAGCCACCCAGGCGCCCAAAAAAACTTAAAAGACTTTTAAAAAATTGTGGTAAAATAGGGGGCCCCTGCCTGGCTCAGTCGGAGGATCGTACAGCTCTTGATCTTGGAGTTGTGAGTTTGAGCCCCACTTTGGGTGTAGAGGTTACTAAAAAAATTTAACAAACTTTAAACACAATAAATTGTGGTGAAATATATGTAAAGATAAAATTTATGATCGTAACCATTTTTTTTTTAAAGATTTTATTTATTTGACAGAGAGACACAGCAAGAGAGGGAACACAAGCAGAGGGAGTGGGAGAGGGAGAAGCAGGCTTCCCGCGGAGCAGGGAGCCCGATGTGGGGCTCGATCCCAGGACCCTGGGATCATGACCTGAGCCGAAGGCAGACGCTTAACGACTGAGCCACCCAGGCGCCCCAGATCGTAACCATTTTTAAGTGTACAGTTCAGTAGTAGTTAAGTACACTTACATTTTTGTACAACTAATCTCTAGAACTCTTTTCACCTTGCAAAACTAAAAGAATACAGTGAACAACTCACTATTCCCCCATTTCCCACAGCCCCTGGCAATCACCTTTTTACTTTGTGTTTTAATGAATTTGACTACTGTAGGTGCTTCTTTTAAGTGGAATTACACAGTGCTTTTCTTTTTATGACTGGTGGATTTCACTTAGTATGATGGCCTCAGGGTTCATCCATGATGTAGCATGTCTCAGAATTTCTTTCCTTTTTAGGGCTGAGTAATATTTCATTGTTTGTAAATACCATATTTTGTTTATCTATTCATTTATTAATGGGCACTTGAGTTGCTTCTATTGTGAATAATGCTGCTGTGAACGGGGGTGTGCAAATAGCAGTTGCAGTCCCTGTTTTCAATTATTTTGGGTATATACCCAGAAGTGGAATTGCTGGATCATATGGTCATCCTGATTTTAGTTTTTTAAGCAGCTGCCCTGCTGTGTTCCACAGTGGCTGCACCATTTTACATTCTCACTAGCAGTGCACAAGGATTTCAGTTTCTTCACATTCTTGTTAACGCTTGTTATTTTCTTTTTCTTTTCTTTTCAGTGCGAGAGAGTGTGTGTGCGAACGGTGGGAGGGGCAGAGGGAGATAGAGAATCTTAAGCAGGCTCCACACTCACCAGGAGCCTGATGCAGGGCTTGATCTCACAACCCTGAGATCATGACCTGAGCCAAAATCAAGAGTTGGATGCCAAACTGACTGAGCCACTCTGGCGCCCCAACACTTGTTATTTTCTGTTTTTTTTTTTTTTTTAAGATTTTATTTTTAAGTAATCTTTACACCCAATGTGGGGCTTGAACTCACAACTCTGAGATCAAGAGTTGTACGCTCGGGATGCCTGGGTGGCTCAGCGGGTGCCCCTGTTTTTTATGTTAGCCATCTCAATGGAGGTGAAGTGGTATCTCATTGTGGTTTTCTTTTTAAGAAGATAAACTTTAGGGGTGCCTGGGTGGCTCAGATGGTTAAACATCTGCCTTCGGCTCAGGTCATGATCCTGGGTTCCTGGGATCGAGCCCCACATCGGGCTCCTGACTCGGTGGGGAGCCTGCTTCTCCCTCTCCCTCGGCCTCTCCCCCTGCTTATGCGCTCTCTCTCTGTATCTCTGTGTCTCAAATGAATAAATAAAATCTTAAAAAAAAAAAGATAAACTTTAATTTTTAAAAAGATTTTATTTATTTATTTATCAGAGAGAGCACAAGCAGGGGGAGCGACAGGCAGAGGGAGAAGCAGGCTCCTCTCTGAGCAAGGAAGCCCGATGTGGGACTCGACCCCAGGACCCTAGGATCATGACCTGAGCTGAAGGCAGATGCTTCACTGACTGAGCCACCCAGGCGTCCCTCATTGTGGTTTTGATTTGCATTTCCCTATTGATTAGTGATGTTGAGCATCTTTTAATATGCATGTTCAAGTCTTTGCCCAATTTTATTCTTTATTAAGACTAATTTATTAATTTTTTCCTGATTTCTTTATTTTGGTAAAATGCACTTAACATAAAATTTACTGTCTTTACTATTTTTAAGTGTACAGTCCAGTGGTATTAGGAACTTTCTTATTATTATGCAATCATCACCACCATCCATTTCCAGAAATCTTTTCATATTCTAAGTCTAAAACTCTATCACCATTACACAGTAACACCCATTCTCACCTCCCACACCCCCCACCCCCGGTTCCTGGTAACCACCATTCTACTTTTTTTTTTTTTAAGATTTTATTTATTTATTTGACAGAGAGACAGTGACAGCGAGAGAGGGAACACAAGCAGGGGGAGTGGGAGAGGGAGAAGCAGGCTTCCCGCGGAGCAGGGAGCCCGATGCGGGACTTGATCCCAGGACCCTGGGACCATGACCTGAGCCGAAGGCAGATGCTTAGCCAACTGAACCACCCAGGCGCCCCACACCATTCTACTTTCTGTCTATAATTTTGACTACATACAAGTGGAATTAAGCAGTATTTGTCTTTTTTAAAAAGATATTTTATTTATTTATTTGACAGAGAGAGAGAGAGCACAAGCACAAGCAGGGGGAGTGAGAGAGGGAGAAGCAGGCCTCCCGCTGAGCGGGGAGTCTGATGCGGGGCTCCATCCCAAGACCCTGGGATCATGACCTGAGCTGAAGGCAGACGCTTAACCAACTGAGCCACCCAGGCACCCCAATATTTGTGTTTTTGTGACTGGTTTATTTTACATAGCACACAGTCTTTTAATTTTTTATAAGGCTTTGGTTTTTTTATTGAAGTATAATTAACATACAGTGTTATATTAGTTTCAAGTGTACAATGATTCAGCAATTTTTTATATTTATTTTTATTTGTTTGAGAGAAAGTGAGAGCATGAGAGAGAGTGCAAGCCGGGAGAGGGGCAGAGGGAGAAGCAGACTCCCCGCTGAGCAGGGAGCCCAACGAGGAGCTGGATCCCAGGACCAGGGATCAGGACCTGAGCCGAAGGCAGATGCTTAACTGACTGAATCACCCAGGTGCCCCATGATTCAATTTTATACATTACTCAGTGTTCACCACGATTAGTGCAGTCACCATCTGTCATCATAGAACATTATTACAGTATTATTGACTATATTCCCTATGTTGTATTTTCATTTCCATGACTTATTTATTTTATAACTGGAAGATTGTACTTCTTACTCCCCTCTATTTCACCCATCCCCTGACCCAACCTCCCTCTGGCAACCATCAGTTTGTTCTCTGTATTGGAGTCTGTTTTTTTCTTTGTTTTGTTTCTTAGATTTCACATATAAGTGAAATCATATGGTATTTGTCTTTCTCTGTCTGACTTATTTCCCTTAGCATTATACCCTCTAGGTCCATCTGTGTTGTTGCAAATGGCAAGATTCCATTCATTTTTTTATGACTGAGTAATGTGTGTGTGCGAGAGTGAGAGAGAGAGAGATTTATTTAAAGATTTTATTTCTTTATTTGAGAGAGAGAGCGAAACAGAGAAAGCACAAGCAGGGGGAGCAGAGGGAGAGGGAGAAGCAGGCTCCCCGCTGAGCAGAGAGCCCGACGACATGGGGCTCGACCCCAGGACCCCGGGATCATGACCTGAGCCAAAGGCAGATACTCAACTGACTGAGCCACCCAGGCGCCCCTGTATCATCTTTTTTTAAAAAAATCTTTAGGGGCCCTGGGTGGCTCAGTGGAGCCCCTAACTCTTAATTTCAGCTCCAGTCGTGATCTCAGGGTGGGAGGATCAAGCCCCACGTTGGGCTCTGCACTCAGCATGGAGTCTGCTTGTCCCTCTCCCCCCTCCCTCTCCCTCTCTCTCTCATAAATAAATAAAATCTTAAACAAATTTTTTGAGTATAGTTTACCAACAATACTGCATTAGTTTCAAATGTCCCACATGGTGATTCCACTTCTCTGTGTTACGCTATGCGCCCTACACGTGTAGCTCCCATCTGTCATCATATGATGCCATTGCAGTACACTGACTACATTCTCTATGCTGTGCCTTTTATTCCTGTGACTTATATATTTCATAGCTGGAAGCCTGTATCTCCCACTCCCCTTCACCCATTTTGCCCATCCTCCCACCCCCTCAGCGTAGTCTTCACCATTCCTCCGTGTGGTAGCTTATGTCACAATTTCCTTCCTTTTTAAGACTGAATAATATTCCATTGCATGTGTATACCATATTTTATTTACCCATTTATTATTAATGAGCACTTGGGTTGCTTCCACCTTTTGGCTATTGTGAATTATACTGCTGTGAAAATAGCTTTCTAAGACCCTGTTTTCAATTTTTTGGGGTATATACTCAGAAATGTAATTGTTGGATCATATGGTAATTCTATGTTTAATTTTTTGAGCCACTATTCTACTGTTTTCCTTAGCAGCTGCACTATTCTTTATTCCCACCAACAGTGCACAAGGGTTCTAATTTCTCCACGTCCTCGCCAACACTTGTTCTTTTCTGTTTTTTTGATAGTACCCATTCTAATGGTATGAGGTGGTATCAGTGTGGGTTTTTTTTTAAGATTTTATTTATTTATTTATTTGAGAGTGCACACACGAGTGTGGGGGGAGTAGCAGAGGGAGAGGGAGAAGCAGTCCCCCCCACCTGCTGAACAGGGATCCTGACACGGGGCTCAATCCCAGGACCCTGAGATCATGATCTGAGCCGAAGGCAGACACTTAACCAACTGAGCCACCCAGCTACCCCTCAGTGTGGTTTTGAGAGGCAAGAACTTAATGATTAATTAGTGATGTTGAGTGTCTTTTCATGGCTATTTGTATATCATCTTTGGAGAAATGTCTATTCAAGTCCTCTGCCCATTTTTTAATCTGAATGTTTATTTATTTTTAGTCCTTAATATATTTTAGATATTGACTCCTTATCAGATACATGATTTGCAAATATTTTCTCCCATTGCGTGGGTTGCCTTTTTGCTCTAGTGATTTTGTACTTTAATCTAGAGAAGTTTTTAATTTTTTTTAAAGATTTTATTTATTTTTTGACAGAGGGAGAGACAGCGAGAGAGGGAACACAAGCAGGGGGAGTGGGAGAGGGAGCAGCAGGCTTCCCGCCGAGCAGGGAGCCCGATGCGGGGCTTGATCCCAGGACCCTGGGACCATGACCTGAGCCGAAGGCAAATGCTTAGCCAACTGAACCACCCAGGCGCCCCACAAGTTTTTAATTTTGATGTAGTCTAATTTATGCATTTTTTCTTTTATTGTCTGTGTTGGTGGCTTTTTGTAAATAAAATTTTATTGGAATAGGGTAAGGAGAATAAGGTACTCTCGTGCAACTGCAGTGCTGGATCCTTTCCTTTAAAATCTTTTTTTTTTTAAGATTTTATTTATTTATTTGACAGAGACAGAGACAGAGAGAGCAGGAACACAAGCAGGGGGAGTGGGAGAGGGAGAAGCAGGCTTCCCGCAGAGCAGGGAGCCCGATGCAGGGCTCGATCCCAGGGGTCTGGGATCATGACCTGAGCTGAAGGCAGCCACTTAACAACTGAGCCACCCAGGCGCCCCTTTCATTTAAAATCTTAAGGGACAGGACGCCTGGATGGCCAGTCGGT
>NC_138385.1:25367459-25378328 GCF_054177405.1 Leptonychotes weddellii
CAGCGGAGAGTCTGCTTCTCCCTCTGCCTGCCCCTCCCCCTGCTTGGCTCTCCGTCTCTCTTTAAAAAAAAAGATTGTATTTATTTATTTGACAGAGAGAGACACAGCAAGAGAGAGAACACAAGCAGGGGGAGAGGGAGAGGGAGAAGCAGGCTTCCCGCAGAGCAGGGAGCCGATGCGGGGCTTGATCCCAGGACCCTGGGATCATGACCTGAGCTGAAGGCAGGCGCTTAACGACTGAGCCACCCAGGCGCCCCAAATAAATACAATCTTTAAAAAAAATTTTTAAATAAAATCTTGAGGGAGGGGGTGCCTGGATGGCTCAGTCGGAAGAGCACGTGACTCCTGATCTTAGGATTGTGAGTTCGAAACCCACATAGGGCATAGAGTCTACTTAAAAAAATAATAATAATAAATAAATAAATAAATAAAATTTAGAGAGAGGGGCACCTGGCTGGCACAGTCAGTAGAGCATACAACTCTTGATCTCAAGGTTGTGAGTTTAAGCTCCATGTTGGGTGTAGAGCTTACTTAAAAAATAATTAAAAATTAAAATTGTGATAATTTGTTCATCATAGTTTTTTTGCATCAGTTTTTATTTTTTTAAATAGTGCATTAAAATTATCTTGACTTCCAAGTTGTTGAAGCCACCTTAAATTTTGAGGGGAAACAATTTTTTTTTTTTAAACTTGACAACTGTTAGTTTCTTTCTTTTTTTTTTTTTTAAGATTTTATTTATTTACTAGAGAGAGAGAGCACATGAGAGGGGGGAGGGTCAGAGGGAGAAGCAGACTCCCTGCCGAGCAGGGAGCCCGATGCGGGACTCGATCCGGGGACTCCAGGATCATGACCTGAGCCGAAGGCAGTCGCCCAACCAACTGAGCCACTCAGGCACCCATTGAGGGGAAACAATTGATAAGGAAAGCCTGGAGCTGGGAATGACAAAAAAGTTTACTTGGGGGAGGTTCTTGAGGGGGAGGGTACACATTTTAAAACAAGCATAAGATGTATCTCCATACATTTATTTTATGCACAACTCCAAATAGTAAACATGTGTGGTTTTCTCTCCTCAGACGGGAACTTGCAAGACGCATGAATGTGACTGAAATCCGAGTGCAGGTGAGTAAACCTGGATGGCGGGGCATTCTAAAAACCGGCTTTAGGACTCGGACACTTTTGTCCTAGACATTCTCAAGTTGGTGTGTTTAGTTGTCTTTTTTAACATAGCAAATAAGTTGACTTTAGGAGTCTTTGTGGGTAGAAAATGGGATATGTGAAGTCCAGCTTATGGATATTTCCCATTACCTGAGGGAACATGATTTCTTAAAGGAAAAGAAGAAATGAATTGCTTCTCCTATTCTTTATACAAAATTAAATATATGTATATATATATGTATGTGTATATATATTTGCAAACATATAGATAGGTATATCCATATATCTATATAGTACATATATACATGTATATGTGTGTATTCGATAAAGTTCAACTCCTTCGAACAGATATCCTTTAGAGAGTACTTCTGTGTGGAGTCATATTGGGGCTCAGGCTGACTGTAGAAGTATTCAAATAAATGCACAGAGGAGCAGTTATGAGAGGGTTCAGGTGTACTAAATTAAAGCGAAGCATAAACTCTTAGCTAAGTGGGTGAATTTATAAACATTGGGGTGAGGGAGAAAGGTATCCTCAGAACACACTGTATAAGTAACTAATGTGTCTGTTTAGTGGTGCTGAGACTGATGGGGGAAGACAGCTTCAAAGCCCAAGTACCTGGTCCTCCTACTGTTGTTTTTAAGTGTTTGGTAAAGCAGTGTAGAGTGGCAGCTCTAAGTTTTAATTTTCTGGAATACTTTGATGTATCAACCTGAAAACATGGCTAGAACAGTCCCGTTATGTGTGAGAATGGGGAGATAGTTTGCGGGCCTTGGAAATTTGTCTAAAGATTGAAAGAACAAGTCAAAAAACCCAACATTGAATGAATATTAATTGACCTAAGAAGGGCAAAAAGGTTGGAGAAGAATTACATAGAGCCAAAATAAGCCTTGCGGACACTACACAAATTCAGTGTTACAAAGCTGCTAAACGTGCAAGTGAGTATTCTCTCTCTCTCTTTTTTTTTTTTTTAAGATTTTATTTATTTATTTAACAGAGAGAGAGACAGCAAGAGAGGGAACACAAGCAGGGGGAGTGGGAGAGGGAGAAGCAGGCGTCCCGCTGAGCAGGGAGCCCGACGCGGGGCTCGATCCCAGGACCCTGGGACCATGACCCGAGCCGAAGGCAGACACTTAACAACTGAGCCACCCGGGCACCCCGTGAATATTCTTTTGAGGATTTCTAACATTTAAGGATTTTTTTTCATTTTGGTGATACTATTTTGAAGAGTTGAGTTTTATGGAATTTGTTTGGGGTTTGGGTGGGTCTTATTTTGGGGTAGATTCATAGAGTTCTTTTTAAATACTTTTATTCCCTCAGGCAGTATTGACTAATTTGTAGATCATGGGATAAAAAGGTGACCAAAATTTAAAAAAAAAACCCAAAACCCGTTTACATTATTTCAAAGTGATATTTGCCCAAAAAAGAAAGGACAGGGAATCAGGATGGGTATATGGGCTTTTGCTACAGAGTGCATGTGAGGAGTAGCAGGCGCGCCTGGCTGGCTCGGTTGGAGGAGCGTGCGACTCTTGATCTCAGGGTCGTGGGGTCAAGCCCCACGTTGGGTGTAGAGATCACTAAAACAAATAAATAAATAAACTTAAAAAAATTTTTTAAAAAGAGAAGGAGTTGCATATCTGGTGGTGGGAGTATCTGAAAAGCAGCCCAACAAAGCTGACCATTGAGTAATAGCATCCCAACAGCCCCAGGCCTGGCTCAGATTGGAAAAGATGGGAGGAGGTTGGGAACACGTTTTCAGGCTGACAAGGCACGTGCAGAGGAAAAGAAAAACGTAAGGTTTGGTGACTAGCTTTTTCTCCTTCCCAGGTTTATGTAGTGCTCTCTCCGTGGCATTCTGAAGGGAACAGAAGCCACAAGAAACAAATCAGGGAAAAAAACTTAGTGTTCCCATATATTTCCAAACCATACAGCATGAATTTCCCCCAAGAAACTTAATAGATGTTTCCTTCTTTGTTTTGCAAATAGAACTGTTTTTGTGAAACCAATACTGAGAGTATAGCTAGCTGTGGGCTTCAGTTACCTTATGTTTATGGAGATCTGACCACTGGTACAGTTGGATCCCCCAAAATGAGCTCTATTACACTGGCCTTGTTGAAATTACGTATTCATGCTGCAGAAATACCACCAATCTTTTTGTTAAATATTTTATTTATTTATTTGTCAGAGAGAGCACAAGCAGGGGGAGCGGCAGGCAGAGGGAGAAACAGGCTCCCCATGGAGCAGGGAGCCTGCGCGGGGCTTGATCCCAGGACTCCGGGATCATGACCTGAGCCGAAGGCAGACGCTTAACCGACTGAGACACCCAGGCATCCCAAAATACCACCAATCTTAAAATAGGAGAGCAAACATGAGGCCTCAGGCAAGGAGAAAAAGCCCTTTGTGCAGTTTGGAAACTTCTGAAAGGCTTTAAATATAATGTTAACCCCATCAACTAGGACACCGAGAAGACGGTGAAGTCTAACTGACAGTTTTGTTTGTGTGTGTGTTTGCAAAAATAGTTGACAGAGATGTAGGAAGGAGCCATTTTATGATCCCTTACCCTCATTGTTGGCGACGATCTTCCTAAAATGCATGTTCCACCTTCTTGCCTTAAGAATAAGGGATGGGATTGGGACCTCCTGGTTGAGTAGCAGCGCCTGGGATAAGCTGCCCTGCGGGACAACAGCGGCTCCGGTCCAGGATCCCGGAACTATAGCCAGAGCAGAGTAAGCTGACCTGGTCCTGAGCCCAGGAGGGTTTGTAGGGTGGGCAGCTTGGAGCACGCAGAACCGACAATGGCCACAATGGTGTGCCTCTTTCCTCTCAACTCCTGGGTGGCCAAAGATTGGTGAGCATTTTCGTTAATTTGGGTCAAGTTGGTGTCCACTTTCCTTAACACTATAGGCTAAAATCAAGGCAGTGTTCGTGGCTTCAGCAACTCTCGTGTCCCAGCTAGACAAGCCACAAACTCCGTGGGATCCCATGACTAGGCCTTCCTTTGCCAGACTACTTTTTAACTCTCAAGGTTTCAGAGGACTAATGACCCCTTAGACATCCTTGAAGGAAATCTGTCTAAAAACCCGACGCATTTCCTCCTATTAATTATTTACATCGCACTGCAGATAGGCCTTTCAAATAGGGAGCCGTTCCCGTCAATAGGACTTTAAATAGGGCCCACTATTTACAATGCCCAGATTGCGCCCCCAAACAAGGTGACTCTCTCTTTAGTGTGGAGGGGGCAGGAGGTAACTGGACAGCTGATGATCAGCTGTCAGGATACAGACCTTTCTTTATCCTATTACCAGGCATTGGATCAACAACAAGGACCCAGGGCAACTCATAAGCTAGACCTACATCCAATACCCGAAAAAACCATTTGAATATTAAAACTGGGAGGAGAGAGACAAAGCAATAGCTTATTCTGGAACTGGGCACATAGCTAGTGCTCACTAAGGATGAGCTAAAGGGAGGGGGGGTGTGGTGTTAACTTTCCTGAGTAAATAGCTTCTCTTGGTGCGGCGTGTAAAATCTCCATGGCGCATACAGTGGCACGTAGCATTTTTTTCTATGATGACATTAAGTGTTCGATATGCTAAACCGACCCCTTTTTCCCTCTGATCATAGGTGTGGTTTAAGAACAGGAGAGCCAAGTGTAGGAGAAATGAGAGAGCATCAATGCTCAGAAATGCACCACCTGCTAACCTGGACCACCTTTTCTTCCTCATGTTGGATAGGTCCTAGAATGCCATCACGTTCAGGAGCCAGATTGGAGATGGGTTCTTTCGGTGTCACTGACACCCTGCCTCCCTTCTCTCTCCTATAGTTGCATTATCAATAAAGAAGTAAATTCTGCGTGCATTTGTCTTTGTGTACCAAATGGGGGCAAGTAGGGTCTTTACGTAAAATGATAAGGAAATGCCATTGAAACAGAATGACAAGGAGGCTTCCCTTCCTGAGGCGACATCCTGGAGTCACTCTCTGTAGGCCCTGCCTGTCACAGAAGCTCGCCAGGTGCCCATGATGAGCTTGCACTGGCCCATATATTCTCTTCCATCCCTCAGCCCATCTTCATCCCCACCTTGCCCCTTTGGGACCACAAATATGTGCAAGATCGGGTGGGGTGAGTCCCTAGTGAGAGAACAGTGTCATTTCCGGAGATGAGCTCCACTCATGCTGACACGTTCAGGCTGAACACTGGACTCTAGGGGAGACCTCCTAAGAGGCTCCTCACAGGGATTTATGGAAGGTGGCCGCCAAACATTCAACCAGCATGTTTCAAATTCTGTTCACGACCCTCCCTTTTTGTGGAGGAGATTGGGGGATTGAAGCCATTCTGGCACACAGGTTCTGTTGCTTCAACAGAAAAATGAGAAGAGATTCCATCAGGGTCAAAAAGAGGCTCTTCTCCCTTTTCTTCCACCCCTCCCCCCCCACCAGCCCAGGAAAGCATATTATCGATCTTTCTGCAACTCAGAAGCTGACCATCACGCTTTCAAAAGTACTTTGTCACCTTCAACATCCTTGAGAGGACCCCAATTCCTGTTGTTAAACACTGAAATGAGACCTGTTGGTTTACTGCTGCTGAAAGCAAGAGTAAGGAGACGGTCTCCTGAGCAGTGTTCTAGAATAATCACACACTGTGAAGAAGCAGTCATACCTTTGCTTTGTTCATGCTGTCTTCTTTGTGTGCAAATGCCAGTGTAGAAAAAAACAAGTAAGGGTTGGTGAAATGAAGAGGCCAGGCCCACTTTTTTTTTTTTTTAAAGCATTACTTTCTTCTCAGTTCAACCTTTGTTTTTGAGGAATCTGTAGAAATGTGAGGCTCCTTTAATGGAGTTCTGTGTTAAAAGTGATCAGCTGTGGCCGCCACAGTCCTATGAAGTGATTGCAATAAACCACAGATAAGGTGCCATGGTCACATCAGAATTTCCTCTCATGGGAGTTAATCAGAGACCAGTTTGGCAGCACTTATATGTTCCCAGCGTGGGAGGCTCTGTTTTCTTGGGAAAGCATATGCTCTTGGCCATGGTGGCCGCTAATGTTTTATTCCTTCTTCCCTCGTGAGTGACAGATGTCAGAGAACCGTCTGCAATGTCAGCCTTCCACAAAGAGGATGTTACTGTTACCCAGAGACCCCAGGCCTTGCTGGGAGTGAGGGAAATTCAAGAACGTTCCTGCGCATACATGCCCATGGCCATTCTCACCAGATGATTTTGAAACCAAAAATTATTTCCTAGTGTTGATCACTGTCTTTCTTTTTTAAATATTAAGTTTCTCAATGCTTTAAGTACCTTCAGAACTGCGGGGTCTGTACCAGTAGGCTCCAGGTACCGTCAGACCCAGTCCTGACCCCTTCTCTGCTCTGGCCACAGCTGGAAGAAGCACATTGAGACTGAAAGCCAGAGAACACTCAGCAAGAATCCCTCAGTTAACGCTCACATCCAGTCTGACACACGCTAACAAAGAACATTCTTTTTTGAAGCTCAGGCTACCCAGAAGAAACAAACAACAACAACAACAAAAAAGAATGTCTTTCCTGTAAGTGCATGGCATTTTTGTCATATACACTATGTTTTTAAACTTGTCTTTCCTTTCAGATCCCAGATGTATTAAGGCAGAGTGGTGGCTTGAGGCATAAGAAATACGCAGAATGTGGCTGCAGATTATAATTTACACTTAGTCTAGGTTTACAAAGAGAGAGAGGCCTTCATTAATCCCCCAAATTAATGAATGCCCCGAAGAGAATTTTTTTTTTAAAAGATTTTATTTACTTGAGAGAGAGAGAGAGAGCAAGCTAAAGCGAAAACACAAGTGAGGGGGAGGGAGAAACAGACTCCCCACTGGGTGCAGAGCCCAGATGGGGCTCAATCCCAGGACCCCAGGATCGCCACCGGAACCAAAGGCAGACGCTTAACCGACTGAGACACCCAGGTGCTCCAACAGAATTTCTCTTAATGTACATTTTAAATATCCCAAATGCATAGATCAGGAATTAATTATTCTAATATAAGGAAATAACTTTGATTTATTAAAAAAATTTTTAGAAACTGGCTATCGATGGGGCACCTGGCTGGCTCAGTTGGTGGAGCATGTCACTCTTGATCTCGGGGGTGTAAGTTTGAGCCCCACGTTCGGTGTAGAGATTACTTAAAAATAAAATATATTTTTTAAAGATTTTACTTATTCATTTGACAGAGCGCACAAGCAGGGGGAGCTGCAGGCAGAGGGAGAGGGAGAAGTAGACTCCCCGTTGAGCAGGGAGCCCCACGTGGGGCTCGATCCCAGGACCCTGAGATCATTATCTGAGCCAGAGGCAGACGCTTAACCGGCTGAGCCACCCAGGTGCCCCCAAAATAAAATCTTTAAAAAAAAAAGGAAAAAGAAACTAGCAACCAAAAACATCATTGACCTGAGATGGTTCGTCTTGTAGATGTTAGTTTTTTTTTAGTTTTTTAAAAAGATTTTATTTATTTATTTGACAGAGAGATACACAGTGAGAAGGGGAACACAAGCAGGGGGAGTGGGAGAGGGAGAAGCAGGCTTCCCGCTGAGCAAGGAGCCCGATGCGGGGCTCAATCCCAGCACCCTGGGATCATGACCTGAGCCAAAGGCAGACGCTTAATGACTGAGCCACCCAGGTGCCCCCAAAATAAAATCGTAAAAAAAAAGGAAAAAGAAACTAGCAACCAACAACTTCATTGACCTGAGATGGGTTGTCTTGTAGATTTTTTTTTTTTAATTTTTTTTTTTTTTAAGTAATCTCTACACCCACCATGGGGTTCGGACTTAAACAACTCCAAGATCAAGAGTTGCATGCCCTACTGACTGAGCCAGCCAGGCGCCCCTATAGATGTTGGCTTTGGCTGTAAAGTTGTAAGTACAATCTTTAAGGAGTGCAGCAGATTCAGCATTTTATGGTAATGTAACAGTTCTCGAGGTAGTCTTGCTTTCTACAGTTTTCCACAATAAACAACACATGGCAGCTAACTTTCAAAATGGTAAGGTTGATGGTCAAATTAAGTAGGAAGAAGGCGTGAACTATTTTGGGGAAAAACTTTTTTTGATTAAAATTAGATTTATGTAACCTGGATCTTGATTCAAACAAATATGATCAGAACCTTGGAGATTTAACTTGGAAGTACCTAACAATCAAAATTCCAGACAACAATTTTAGCTACAAGTACTTAGAACCAAAGGGCCAGGGGCAAAGGAAGGGACCGGAAGCAAGTCTTTATCTCAATATAAGAGTGTGGGGGTGCCTGACTGACTTGGGAGAGCATGCAACTCTTCATCTCAGGGTCCTGAGTTCGAGCCCCATGTTGGGCATAGAGATTACTTAAAAAAAAAAAAAAATCAGTACAAGAGTGTGGTCCTTCAGGCGCACCAGGCTGGCTCAGTTTGTAGAGCATGTGACTCTTGATTAAAAAAAAAAAAAAAGTGGTCCCTCCAAACAGATGTGAGAAGTGACTTTTTAAATAAAGATAATAATTACTATAAATGTATACAAAACAGAGGAATGGAGTTTGTTCGGAGTTGTCTTCACAAGAACAGAAATACATTTGCCAGAGTTCTGACTGTGGGGTGCTATGCTTATCATTGGGCTCGCTCTGCCCACCCGTATGCATAACATGCAGTCATTTGGTGCCGACGTGACATCTCTAGGGAAGGTTGGAATCCTGGACGTGGAAAAATGGAGCGAAAATAGAGTCCTTCACTGCCTTTCCTGGTAGGAAAGGCGAACTTGGTCTCATATGACTTGCTGTAGCCCAGGATGGGGTCTGGGGTTCTCAAAATCTTGAGTGGACACCTCAGGAGTCAGTTGCTGTGGTAACACATCCCTTGTCCTAGGAATGCTGCGTGCCATTACTTTTACTTGGGGATTCATTTGAGACTTCTGCTCACTCCCATTAAGCCAAGGCAGCAAGGTGTCCCAGTGAGAGCCAGTCCTTGCCTCAGCCACTTCCTCTCGGCAAACTGGTGCTCATTTTCCTTTGTGGGACTCTCACACAAGCTCACTTGCGTTGGGCAAGTGAGACAAATGTTCACAGGCCCTGTAGGAAAAGGTCAGCAACAACAGAGAACCAGCCTCATCATCTCATGCTCCTTTTCCAAAAAATAGTACCTCTTTGTCTTCTGGGGTTCACCCAGGTTAAAGGAAGAAATCACTGTCGTCTCTCTGTTCTGTAAGGCACTTTTGCAGGCATCCAGTCCATTCCCTTCATATTACAGATGAAGGAACACAAGCCCAGAGCAGCGGGGTGACCTGCAAGAGAGAGTGTGCCGAGTTCATCCCACAGAAGTCCAGCCTCTAGGGAGCCATGCCCTGCACTGGGCCTGGACCTTCCAGGTAGGGGCAGGGCTCACCAAGGTTGAATGCTTCAGCACTTACCACCACCTTCCTGCACAGAGCTCTTCTTCAAAGGGCTCTTTTTTTTTTTTTTTTAAGATTTTATTTATTTATTTGACAGAGAGAGATAGCGAGAGAAGGAACACAAGCAGGGGGAGAGGGAGAGGGAGAAGCAGGCTTCCCGCTGAGCAGGGAGCCCGATGCGGGGCTCGATCCCAGGACCCTGGGATCATGACCTGAGCCGAAGGCAGACGCTTAACGACTGAGCCACCCAGGTGCCCCCAAAGGGCTCTTAAATCAAAGTTTCTCACTCCGTCTCAGCACTAAGCCACCCGCCACTTAAGGCACGGAGTCCTGGTGTTCACCCTTGCTCACCAAACATCAGCGCCTTTCTCCCTTTACATAAAGATACGATTTGACAGTTGCTCAGTTCTATTTGGAATCTATGACACCAGGAGCCATTGGCTGTGCTTTGGGATCTGGGTTGCTGGCATAGGTTTTGAGCGTCCTCATTTTCAGTCCCTTCCAGATACTGAGGAGGAGCATTCCTGCACTCAGCATTAGTCCCTAGCATAGTCGGCCAACATCCTAGGGGCCTGGTGGGCAGTAGAGCACAAACTACAGAAACAGAAGCAGAAACACACACTGGAGGTTGCCAGAGGGGCAACCACACGAGTTTACATGATACTGTCCTTATCTCTGCTGATAGCTCTCTTTCCGGAGCAGGGGCTCAATCTAAATTCTTTTAGGCAGTTAGGGGCGCTTGGCTGGCTCAGTCAGTGGAGTGTGCGACTCTAGATCTTGGGGTTGTGAGTTCGAGCCCCACCTTGGGTCTAGGGATTACTTAAAAATAAAATCTTTAAAAAATAAATTCTTTTAGGCAATTAGAGGGGAAGCCAAAAAAAATTTGAGTCTCCTATTTCTTAAAAATAATTACTAAGGGGCGCCTGGGTGGCTCAGTCGGTTAAGCAGCTGCCTTCAGCTGGGGTCATGATCTCAGGGTCCTGGAATCGAGCCCCGCATTGGCAGGCCCCCTGCTCAGCGGGGAGTCTGTTTCTCCCTCTGCCTCTGCCCCACACCCGGTTGTGCACTCTCTCTCAAAAAAAAAAAAAAAGTTAAAAAAAAATAATTACCAAAACTAATCCACATACCAAGGAAACACATGGAGGAGGGCAAATATTGCTCCCCGGCACAGCCAAACCTAGAAGGCTAAAGGGAAAGGTATTTTTCCTCCGCGCCACCAGGATGACCTTTTCCCTGCGGGCCCCTATGGCAGGTAAAGGAGCCCCCAAGGCAGAGCGGGCGGGTTGCGGCCAGAAGGCTAAGCACACGGGGAACAAATACCTCCGTGAACAGCAAGCCTGCCTCT
>NC_138385.1:25378828-25404690 GCF_054177405.1 Leptonychotes weddellii
CATCAACTCACCCAAACTTAAGGGTATCTGTTCCTCTGAGCTTGCCTGGCCTGCTCCACAAAGCAGAGAGGCCTGGGCCTCCCCAGGTCTGGGCACCCCTGGCTGCGAGCCCAGCCCCTGGTCTCGGGGGCCTGCTTTGTAGGCTGCCTCTCTGGCCTCCCCACCTCTCTTCTGCTGCCCCCTTTCCATCACAAATTACCTTCTGTGCATGCAGCGAAACTATGAACCCACCCTGAGTTTTCTTTTTCTTTTTTTCTTATTCTTTTTTAAAAAGATTTATTTATTGAGAGACAAGGAGAGAGAGAGCACGCACATTTGCATGGGGGGAGGTGAGCAGAGGGAAAGAGAGAAAATCTGGAACAGGCTCCCCACTGAATGAGGAGCCCCATGTGGGGCTCCATCCCAGGACGCTGAGATCATGACCTGAGCCAAAATCAAGAGTTGGTCGCTTAACTGACTGAGCCACCCAGGTGCCCTTTTTCTTATTCTTTTTTTGTTTTGTATTTTCAAATTATCCTTTGGTACAATTTAGGCTTTTCTATGATCTCAAACAATCACCCCTTGATCTTATTGATCCACAAATTAGCCATCACTGACTGAGCCAATGAAAAAGTCTTTTGAATTACCACAGGGAAGAATCCAGCCTGAGGTTAAAGTCATCTCCCCACTAGTGACAAATTCCATACAATGTCTTCATAATAGAACCACAAAAAGGAAGATAAAAATCTGAGGTGTTAGAAATGTCTCAATAGAACATTGACTAAGGCATTTGGTAGTTAAAGAATTTTGAATGTGTGTGATATCCCCGAGGCATAATTAATTCTCACCTAACATTTCCACCTTTGTAAGGTGTATGGAACTTTGAAATTGTTTTTGTAGTGTTTCCTCTAGTCTTCAAGGACTTTTCGCTGTCTTAAGAATTAAATTGACATGAGACAGATTAACAGGAGAATCAAAATTACATATATAGGGAGAACCCACATAAGTGTGAGAGATTCCAAAGTCAGGCAAAATGAGGTATAAATGTCTTTCTGGACTAAGGAGGAGGAGTTAGGAGTCTGGGGCTTCAGAGGGAAGGAAGACAATTCACAGGAAGAATAGAAAGAGTAAATGTTTGGTAAATAAGTCTTTATGGGTTATAGAGAAACAATGGGACAAAGAGAAGAATTGTAACAGACTTTGCTAACTTCCTCCCTATCGCCCCCCCCCCCCCCCCCCGTAGTTCATATTATAATGTAGTTGTCTATGGTGATGCTCCCTTCCTGGATCTGGTCCTCTATCTAAATTCTTTTAGACAATGGGAAGGTCTTTTTTCCCCAGCCCTAAATTCCAAATATTCTATTCTATGGTTTTTTTTCTAAATTTTTAAAATTTTACATTTAAGTCCATGATGCATTTTGAGTTGATTATGCATAAGATATGAGGTCTAGTTCAAGGTCAGTTTTTTGCCTATGGATGTCCAATTGTTCCAGCATCATTTGTTTAAAAGCCTATCTTTCTGGGATACCTGGGTGGCTCAGTCAGTTAAGCGTCTGCCTTTGGCTCGGGGTCCTGGAATCGAGTCCCCCGTTGAGCTCCTTGCTCAGCAGGGAGCCTGCTTCTCCCCCTGCTTGTGCTTGCGCGCGCTCTCTCTCTCTGACAAATAAATGGATAAAACCTTTTTTTAAAAAAGTCTATCTTGGGGTGCCTGGGTGGCTCAGTCAGTTAAGTGTCTGCCTTTGACTCAGGTCATGATCCCAGGATCCTGGGATCGAGCCCCATGTTGGGCTCCCTGCTCAGCAGGGAGTCTGCTTCTCCCTCTCCCTCTGCCTACCGCTCTGCCTACTTGCGCTCTCTCTCTGTCAAGTAAATAAATAAAATCTTTTAAAAAAAAATAAAGTCTAGGGGCACCTGGGTGGCTCAGTCGTTAAGCGTCTGCCTTCGGCTCAGGTCATGATCCCGGGGTCCTGGGATCGAGCCCCACATCGGGCTCCCTGCTCCGCGGGAAGCCTGCTTCTCCCTCTCCCATTCCCCCTGCTTGTGTTCCCTCTCTCGCTGTGTCTCTCTCTGTCAAATAAATAAATAAAATCTTTTAAAAAAAAAAGTCTATCTTTCCTCTAATTGCTTTTGCAGCTTTGACAAAAATCATTTGAGCATATTTGTGTGGGTCTGTGTTTGGGCTCTCAATTCTGTTCTATTGATCTATGTTTCTTTCCTTCTGCCAATACCATACTTTCTAAATTTCATTCAGTACATAATGAAACTTAACATCTGGTAGAATAATTCCACCCCTTTTCATTTTCTTTTCCAAAATTCTTTTAGCTCTGCGGTGCCTGGCTGGCTTAGTTGGTAGAACGTACAACTCTTGATCTCAGGGTCATGAGTTCAAGCCCACGTTGGGCATGGAGGCTACTTAAGAAAAAAAGTTATTTTAGCTCTTCTAGGTCAATTGCTTTTCCATATAAATTTTATTTATTTATTTTAAAGATTTTATATATTTATTTGTCAGAGAAAGAAAGAGAGGGAGAGAGCAAGAGCACACAAGCAGAGGAAGAGGGAGAAGGAGGCTTCCTGATGAGCAGGGAGCCCGATGTAGGACTCGATCCCAGGACCCTGGGATCATGACCTGAGCTGAAGACAGACGCTTAACCGACTGAGCCACCCAGGCATCCCTTCCATATAAATTTTAGAATGTGGTAGCCTCCGTCTGCAGCAAACATTGCTGGGATTTTTTATAGGACTTGCATTAAATATACAGATCAATTTAGGGGAATTTGGGGGTTATTGTTTTACTTTCATTAGTCATTCATTCATTCATTCATTCATTCCCTGACCATTGTGGAAACTATGTGTTCGATAGTCTGGATTTTCTATTATTTTCCCCTAAACCATGTTATGGGTTGTTCTAGCAAGTAGCTATATTACTGACAGATTTTATCATTTTTTTTTAAAGATTTTATTCATTTATTTGACAGAGAGAGAGACAGCGAGAGAGGGAACACAAGCAGGGGGAGTAGGAGAGGGAGAAGCAGGCTTCCTGCGGAGCAGGGAGCCTGATGCAGGGCTCGATCCCAGGACCCTGGAATCATGACCTGAGCCGGAGGCAGACGCTTAACGACTGAGCCACCCAGGTGCCCCAGATTTTATCGTTTTTTTAGCACATGTCTGTTTCAGTTTTCCCTTTCTAGGGAGAATCTCTTGGTCCTCGTATGCGCTCTTTTATCCTAAAATGCGGCCTTTCTGTGGTTTCCCTGGGAATCCTGATGTCTTGTCTGGAGGCCCTAACTTGGGTTGAATAAACTCCTGTGTCTGTCTCATGGCGGTGGGCACTGTTGGACTCTTGGCTCCTATCTTTTAACCTTCCAGTTGTTGCTTTGCCCCTGTGCTCTTTGGATTTTAACCCCACACATGTACAATTTTAGAGTCTTTAAAGAATTTGAGAGAAGCTTATATGCAGATTTGAGAACTCCCCATGGAACCTCCCTTTCCTATTTTTTTCTCTACGTTTACAGCCAATCTTACCCTGAATGCTGTCCTCTGCCTGCAAAGGCCATAGAGACCGCAGCTTCTGCTCACTTTCTGTGGACACATGCCATACAGCCTGGGGGTTAGTTCAGGGCAACAAACCTGCTAAATGTGGATGTGACCTATAATGTTTCCCTTCTTCCAGTGGCCTGATCCCCTTCAATTTCTACCTCCTGTAGGTCACTCTCCAATGCCTGCAAACAGTTTTCATTTTTGCCAGAATTTATCATTGTTTTTGGCAAACAGGTTAGTTGGATATAACCTAGTCCACCATTATCCCCTTTGTTCTTTTTTATTCCTTCTTAATCTTAAATCATCAGATTTTTTAAGAAGTTGTCCTGTGGGAGGTATGTTTTTATACATTTACCTTAAAAAAACATTTTCTAATCACAGTTGTTTTGCTGAGACATATTTTAAATCTCCAGTGGAGGGGCGGCTGGGTGGCTCTGTCATTAAGTGTCTGCCTTCGGCTTGGGTCGTGATCCCGGGGTCCTGGGATCGAGTCTTGTGTCGGGCTCCCTGCTCGGCGGGAGGCCTGCTTCTCCCTCTCCCACTCTCCCCGCCTGTGTTCTATCTCTCGCTGTCTCTCTCTGTCAAATGAATAAAAAAAAAAAAACTTAAAAAAAAAAAATCTCCAGTGGAAAATCCTCCATATTTCCTTTCCAAATTAAATTGATCAGACTGCTTCGAAGGAAGAAAGGATCAAATGCTTTATTTTTTTAAAGATTTTATTTATTTACTTGACAGAGAGATAGAGAGCACAAGTAGGTAGAGCAGCAGAGGGAGAGGGAGAAGCAGGCTCCCCGCGGAGCAGGGAGCCCCATGTGAGGCTCGATCCCAGAACCCTGGGATCATGACCTGAGCCGAAGGCAGACGCTTAACTGACTGAGCCACCCAGGCGCCCCAAGGATCAAATGCTTTATACTTAGATTGCTTAAACTTGAGGAATGTGAGCTTTCCCTCTGATAGTCAAACTCTTTTGGGGGCTTGTAATGGGTGCAAGCACCATAGCAGTATTTTTTACCTTTCTATTTCTAATAATTATTGCAGAGTATCTAGATGGACAGGCTTGCAGAGAATCAGCAACACTGTTCTTTTTCCTCCCTAAGATGCATTTTATTATTTTTAAAATTAATTTCTTATTTTTAAAGATTTTCTTTATTTATTTGAGAGAGAGCACAGAGGAAGAGTGAGAGGGAGAAGTAGATTCCCCACTGAGCAGAGAGCCCGATGATGCGGGGCTCCATCCCAGGACCCCGAGATCATGACCTGAGCCAAAGGAAGATGCTCAACCAACCGAGTCACCCAGGTGCCCCTTAATTTATTTTTTTTAAGTAGGCTCCGCGCCTAGCATAGAGCCCAAGGCAGGGCTTGAACTCACGACCCTGAGATCAAGAGTCAGATGCTTAACCAACTGAACCACCCAGTTGCCCCCTAAGAGGCATTTTAAAATAAAGCAAAGAAATAAAGAAAAATGCCTCATTGCTCTAGTTCTTACCTAAATTGTCCTAAATCTGCACTTGTACAGTCTTTCAACCCTATGTCTTGTTTTTATGGTGTTTCTTTCTTGTATCATTTGACTTTATGTGCTATTGAGGCAGACATTTCTAAGCAGAGGTATAAGATGATTAGTTCCTTCTGCAGCACAGTATGTCACAGAAGTGACAAAGTCCATTTTAGAAGAGTTTCAGGAATAACTAATAATGTTTTTAAAGTTCTAAGGCATTGAAAGGAACATATTCTTTTTTTTTCCCCCAAACTTCCCAGTGTCCTTATTTCCCACAGCTAATTGCTCTCTGCAAGCACTTAGAAAATCTATACAAAGAATGCACATGTCGGGTGCCTGGGTGGCTCAGTTGGTTAAGAATGCACATGTCTATGGCAGTCCTGTCAGCCTGGATGTAATTTCTTTTAAGATTTTATTTACCCATTTGACAGAGAGAGAGAGAGAGAGCACGAGCAGGGGGAGCAGCAGAGGCAGAGGGAGAAGCAGGCTCTCCGCTAAGCAGGGAGCCCGATGTGGGGCTCGATCCCAGGACCCTGGGATCAGGACCTGAGCCGAAGGCAGACGCTTAACTGACTGAGCCACCCAGGCGCCCCTGGATGTAATTTCTTAAGGAAGGGACCCCTGCATTCCTGAACATTGTCTCCCTCTTTGAGCTCAAAGTAGGTGCTCAGGGAAACATGCAGAGAAGGACAGCCCCAGCCCCTCCCAAAAGGGAACACGCAGTGGAGGAACGGCTGGCTCTGAAAAAGTCCAAAAGAAGATGTGCACGACAGAGCTGTGCAGGATACGGCATGATTGTTGAACCTGATCCAAGTAGTCTTGGATTTTGATCAAAATCGGAAGAAAAAGAGCTTTAACAGAAGAGTGTACCCATGTCATAGCAGTTTCTGGGCCAAGCTCGGCAGCGAAGGCAGGTGCTTCTTGAGCTATATGCAGGTACACTGCAGGGCCTGTCGGAAAGACTACTTTGGAAGCCAGATCATGGATGCCCAAGTTCACTGCCTCAACTGCCCCAAACCAAAGTGCCCTTTAGTGACCACCTGGAGTCAGGTAACCGCTTACCTGTCTGGAAGCTCACTTCCCAATTCCATTTCCCCACAGGAACCTGCTTCTCGAGAATGTCATTTAAACGGCTCACCAGGACATTCCCAGGCTTGGAGCCAAGCCTTAATCTGTTCTCTATCCAGTAAGAATGCTGCTTGTGTCTCACTTTAGGGTTAAGCAGATCGAAACCCACCTCTGCTGACCCTGAAATCAGTAGTCCTCGGCAGGGCAAGTGCTATTTTGTAATGCTGGCCATTTACCTTGTAAACCTGCTAAAATCCCATCATCCTTGGGAATGTTCTAGCCTTTCTTTTTGCGAGCTTGGTGTCTGCGGCCCACATCCTCTAGATGGGTTAATTTGGTTATTTATAGCATGTAAGCAAAGGACAGCCACACATGGTTGGCTCTTGAAGTGAGAAGGTTTTACACATTGAAACACCTAAATTGGCCCAGAATCTGAAGGATTTCCTTGTGTTATAGCATCCAGGGTAGAACTGGATGGGAAAACATCCAACTTTGTCGTGTGTGTTCTGCTTCCTCCCAGGTGAAGGAACTAGTGCAAGAGGAATCATTTGCATATTATGACCACATTCTCCTCCAGTCCTCCTTGGACCTGATGGGGGGTGTGGCGACTTGCTCCCGTCCAGGCAGGCAGCTGTGACGGAAGAGCCAAGCTCCACCTTGGGAAAGTGTGTTCGCCATGGTTATGCCTTCTGTACTCTGTGCTGACCGACCTCCCTTCCTGTCCCTCCATATAAGACGACCGTCCTATGCCGGGATGTGTGAACTTGACAAACCAGAATAAAATGTCTCTTCATTTTAATGCTAATTTCAACAGATATTTAGGCTCTAGGCACTGTTCTAGGTTCTGGGAATAAATTGTCAAACAAAAGACACAAAAACCTCCAACTGCATGGAGCTTGCTTCTACTGGTAGGGACACGGGCGGTAAGCCAAGTAAATAAGGGTACGATGAGGTGACAAGAGCTAAAGGGAAAAAATGGAGCAGGGACATGGTGTAAAATGTTTCCAGAAGGGTAAGAGATGAAATTTCAGTGAGGGTGGGCAGTAAAGACCCCCTGGTGAATTGGTTTTGAGTGTAGGCCAGGAGAAAGAGAACAAGCCTTTACAGATATCTGGGGGCGGGGGGAGGGGGGAGGCGGCGGCGGCAGGGCTTTCCAGGCAGAAGGAAGAGCTAGGTAATTTCCATCCCCGAGCACAGCATGTAGATCATGAGTGACAAATGAAGAACCCTATAAGCCACCTCTATGTTGTTTCCATGGCACATATCTTTGATCAGTCAATGAGTGCTTTCCCACAGTCCCCAGATCTAGGCTCAGAATCCTCCCCAACACAGCATGTATGAATTTGTCATTGCTGCAGTAACAAATGACCACAAACGTCGTCACTTAACACAAATTTCTCATCTCCTAGTTCTGTAGGTCAGCAGTCTAGGTAATATGTAGCTTTGCTGGATCCTGTTTACAGTGTGACAGGACTGAAATCAAGGTGTGAGCAGGGCTGTATTTCTTTCTGGAGGCTTTGGGGATGAATTCACTACCAAGCTCATTCAGGTTTTTAGCTAAATTCGGTTCCTTGTAGTTTGGGGACCGAGGACCTCATTTCCTCATTGTCTGTCAGCTGGGAGGCAGTTTTTGCTTCTAGAAACTTCCTTCTCATGCTTTCTGTGTGGCCTTCCTTCCTCAACAGCTGATGGAGTCCCTCTCACAATCTGAATCTCTCCAACTGTTCCTTTTGCCTCAAGTCTGTTGCCTCTAGCCAGGCGAAGTTCTCTGCTTTTATGTGTGATTAGATTTGCCCCACCCACCTAACCCAGGAGAATCTCCCTATGTTAAGGTCCATAACCTTAATTATATCTGCCAAGTCCTTTTATTTATTTATTTGACAGAGAGAATGCAGCAGAGGAAGAGGGAGAAGCAGACTCCCTGCTGTGCAGGGAGCCCGACGAGGGACTCGATCCCAGGACCCCAGGATCATGACCTGAGCCGAAGGCAGATGCCCAACCGACTGGGCCACCCAGGCACCCAAGTCCTTTTTTTTTTTTTTTTAAGATTTTATTTATTTATTTGAGAGAGAGCACGAGCGGGGCGGGGGTAGGGGCAGAGGGAGAGGGAGAGAGAATCTCAAGCAGACTCCCCACTGAGCACGGATCCCAATGCAGGGCTCCATCCCAGGACCCCAAGATCACAACCTGAGCTGAAGTCAGACGCTTAAACGACTGAGCCACCCAGGTGCCTCTGCCAAGTCCTTTTTTAGTATATAATGTAACATATTCACAGGATGTAGGGATTTGGGCATGGACACCTCTGGTGAACTATTCCATCTACCCCATGACAATCCGGAGAGCTATCATTAGCAAGCATAGGAAGAGGGGATGAAACTTGCTTGCCATCCCTGATCCAGATAATGACAGGGAAATTCAAGCCTTTCACATCCACACATCTAGACTTTGGCTCAGCCCATTGCAACCTGTGTTAGTTTTCTATTGCCATGTTAACAAATTAATCAGAAACTTAGCGGCTTAAACCAACAGAAAGTTATTATATCATAGTTTGTTGGTGTCAGGAGTCTGGGCATAGCTTCACTAGGCCCCCTGTTCAGGGTCTCACAGCCTGTAATCCAGGTATCAGTCAGGCCATGTTTTTATCTGGAGCCTTGACTAGGGAAGCATCCACTCCCAAACTCATTTGGGTTGTTGGCAGAATTCATTTCCTTGTGGTTTTAGGACTGAGGTCCCTATTTGCTAGCTGCCTATCTGCCAAAGGCCACTCTCAGCTTCTAGAAGCTGCCTGAAATTCCTTGCCGTGGGGCCCTGACCATAGGCAATCTCACATGATTTTAGCTTATTTTCTGAGCCGGCTAGGGGAGTCTCTCTCTCCAGTCTGCTAACACATAGTCTTATATAAGGTAACATAATCACGGCAGTGACATCCCATCACCCTTGCCCTATTCTGTCAGTGAGAAGCAAATCACAGGTCCCACTCACACTCAAGGTGGGGATGATACCGTGTATGAACAGAGGGGCCACCATAGGGTCTATCCATAACAGTCAGTTTGATGACTTCTTTAGAAAACTCTGGGTTTTTGCGAAGACTTCTTCCTTGGGGGGGCGCTTGGGGGACTCAGTCGGTTAAGCATCTGCCTTCGGCTCAGGTCATGATCCCAGGGTCCTGAGATTGAGCCCTACATCAGGCTCCCTGCTCAGCGAAGAGCCTGCTTCTCCCTCTCCCTCTGCCTGCCGCTCCCCCTGCTTGTGTGCTTGCTCTCTCTGTCAAAGACTTCTTACTTGGAAAATGAAAATTGCCACTAAATAAATTATTTTATTATTTTATTTATTTATTTGACAGAGAGAAAGGGAGCACGAGCAGGGAGGAAAGGGAGAAACAGGCTCCCCTCTGAGCAGGGAGACCGATGTGAGGCTCGATCCCAGGACCCTGGGATCATGACCTGAGCCAAAAGCAGACACCCAACCAACTGAGCCACCCAGGTGCCCCTAAATAAAATTTTTGTACCCAAAGTGTGTGAGGGCTTCACTTTTCAAAGTACTTTCATAACTGTTAATTTCACATTGATTGTTCTGAACATCACACCCATTCAAAGTGCAAACACACACACACTTCTAATTTTGTTCTCAGACTTGCTTATCCTGGGATACAGCACCCCTGATGTGGGGCTTTGGAAATGTAGACATTTTTCTACTAACCTGAGTAGGTAAATCTTTTGCTGCATAAAAGACGGATCTTAACATTTACAATAGACATATAATGATGTTTGCTTTAGATTTTATTGTCCCTTGTGTTTGTGACTAAACTGAACCTAGTGATAAGTCCCTAATTACCTAACTGAGGAAATTCTCATTATATTTAATCATTTCATGACATGCCTCAGATATGACCTGAGCTGAAGGCAGACGCTTAACTGACTGAACCACCCAGGTAGGTGTCCAGGAACTCTGATCCCTTAACAAGAAATAGTATCTTGAAACCAACATCTTGGCAGAAATGAATTATTTTAGAACATGTCAGTACTCATATTTATTTTTTAAAGTTCTTTTTTAAATCTCTATACCCAACGTGGGCTCAAACTCACAACCTGGAGATCGAGAGTTGCATGCTCCTTTAACTCGGGCAGCCAGGAGCCCCAGTATTCCCACTTTATTTTATTTTATTTATTTATTTATTTTTTATTTATTTGACACAGAGAGAGAGACAACTAGAGAAGGAACACAAGCAGGGGGCAATGGGAGAGGGAGAAGCAGGCTTCCCGCCGAGCAGGGAGCCCGATGCGGGGCTCGATCCCAGGACCCTGGGATCATGACCTGAGCCGAAGGCAGACGCTTAACGACTGAGCCACCCAGGCGCCCCTAGTATTCCCATTTTAAAGGTATGTATTGTGAAACCAAATCACACAGTGACCCCTACAGCACCACAGTTGTAACAGCATTATTCTTCATTTACTCAAGCTTCTCGTTTCTTTGGTCATGTGTTCTAAATCTATGATTTAGAGTAGTTGAAATAAATAAAATACCTAATCTATGTGGCATGTGGCCGATCTTGAAGGTACTAGATATCATTAATCCTGTTTCTTAAATTATAGTCCGCTCCCATTTTAAGGCTGATACCTGGAGAAAATAGCTTAAGATAATTTAAAAAGCTTTCTGTATGTAGCTTATTTTGGTAGGAATTATGATCTGGCCCATGTTACATCTCATTCCTGGGACAGAGAAGTGAGGATAGGACAACATCTCTTGTTCTTTAAACATCTTATCTATACTACTGTAATTATTCCCAGCCTACAGATGACAAAACTGAGCGTTAGAGAGGTAAGTGACTTGCCCAAGGTCCCTGTGCCTGCAAGTGACAGCTGAATCTTCACCTCATGTCTGCCTGACATCAAGTTCCTGCTCTGAACTGCCATGCTGTGTTGACACTGGATAAATTAACAGGTGTGTATAGAGCCTCTCCAATATTACCTCTTAGGGGGCGGGGGCAATATAAGAGAGTTTGAGCCAACAAGCCCTGCCGTGAAGTACCGGAAGTCCAGTGTGGGGGATAGCATACATTTTAGGTAGTATAATAGGAAGCCAGTGTTTTGGCAACTTCAAAGTAATATTCTACAAAAGGAAAGTTCCAGAACCGACTAAGGGTGTTTTGGCAACTTCAAAGTAATGTTCTACAAAAGGAGAGTTCCAGAACCGACTGAAACAGTGGTGCCTGGGTAGCTTAGTTGGTTGAGCATCTGCCTTTGGCGCAAGTCCTGATCCCAGGGTCCTGGGATCGAGTTCCCCATTGGGGAAGCCTTGCTGAGCAGGGAGCCTGATTCTCCCTCTCCCTCTGCCACTGCTCCTGCTTGTGTTCTCTCTCTCTCTCTGTCAAATAAATAAATAAAACCTTAAAAAAAAAAGAAACAGACTGAGACAATACAAAGAATAGGAAGAGAAATGGGCACTTAATAGGGTTATGGTGGGGTTTTTTTTTAAGATTTTATTTATTTATTTGTCAGAGAGAGAGCACAAGCAGGGGGACTTGATCCCAGGACCCTGGGATCATGACCTGAGCCGAAGACAGATGCTTCACCGACTGAGCCACCCAGGCGCCCCAGGTTATGGTGGTTTGAGAGAGTTTATCCTTTCTTAAATTGACTAATATCCCCGACCTGTCACTGCACCCCACTGGGTACACCAAGTATCATTTGTGTGATGTCGCCCTCATTGTAATCTTTCCTCCTCAAGCCAGAGGAGTTGCCTGATCTGAGAAGGGCTGTTCTGAATAACTTTCAGGCCAGCTTACTCACAGCAAAGCTGGATTCACATCAATGTAATAGAGTGGAGAAGAAACAAAGCTATGCAGAGGAGTCATCAGGAAAGGAGAGACGGTAGGACTTTAGAAAAAGAAGTGAAAATGCTCTCTTTTGTCCAGGTGTAAAAAAATGCACCATGTTGTATGATCTTCCTGGTTGTTCTAAGGTACCTATGTTCTTGACAGCATCTGGGAAGATTATATTAAAATGGAGTTAACCCTCCTGGCTGCTCAAGACATGGAAATAAAATGGTTTTCCCTCATCTTTTAAGGAGTACACAAAGTGTAAACTTGCCAAAAGTTAAAAGCTCTATTTTCTCACTCTTTCCATAAAGAAGGTATAAGAATGTGGCTCTCAGTCCTACTACTTAAGACATTTTTGTACATATTCTGATATAATATAAATTGAAGAAATTATAAGATTTAGAAACTGAATACAAGAAAATATTAATTATTGTAACATACTCCAGACTCTAAAAGTCAAATACTCAATATTGATTTCTTCCTTCCAAGTCTTACTTAAGCTAGGGGGTCTAGGGTTAAACTTGAAGTCCCTTCTATCTTCAAGCAACACCACATTTCAAGATATCAAATCAAAACTATCTCTGTTGGGGGGTGCCTGGGTGGCTCAGTTGGTAAAGTATCTGACTTGGGCTCACGTCATGATCTCCAGGTCCTGGGATCAAGCCCCATGTCGGGCTCCCTGCTTAGCTCAGAGTCGGCTTGCCCTTTTCCTTCTGCTCCCCCCACCCCGCTCATGCATACACATGCACATGCTCTCTCTCTCAAATAAATAAATAAAATCTTAAAAAAAAAAAACTGTGTTAGAATCCTCTGGGAGTACTCTTTGCAACTGGAATGGAAAGGTGGAAGCCTTATTAAAATTGTGCTATGAATTGTTTTATGCTTTTCTCTCAAGATCAGATTCCATTGCCTCCATATTAATCACATTCCTTCCATTTTTAATTTCTGCCTAATTCTCCTGGAGACATGGGTTTACTCTGGCCGGTTAGAAGGACCAGGACATTTTGAGCTTCTGCTTTGCATGTACTTTGTTTTCTCAGGTTCACTTACATTGCTAATTTTAACACCAAGAATGATTTGTGGGTCACCTGATATGTATCAATAACGGAGTCCATTGATTTTGAGCCGAATATAGCATCTAGATGGATGTATAGGCTCAGGAGAATGACACAGAAGCCCTGTCCCTTTCCTGAATGATCTAGTTTACGTTTCAAGGTGACTTCTTTTAAAGATTTTATTTATTTATTTGACAGAGAGAGACCCAGCGAGAGAGGGAACACAAGCAGGGGGAGTGGGAGAGGGAGAAGCAGACGAGCAGGGATCCCGATGCAGGACTCGATTCCGGGACTCCAGGATCATGACCTGAGCCAAGGGCAGATGCTTAACGACTGAGCCACCCAGGTGCCCCTTCAAGGTGACTTCCATTTACTACTGCCCTATCACCCAGCTAGTCCTTTATCTGGTCCTACTTTCATTGAGTAAGGACAATTTTAATGTAAACTCCAGCACCCTAGGTTGATGGAGGAGGTGTGCTGAAATGAAAGAACGCTTAACACCTCCCATGCTGAACCAGAATTTTTTTTAATGTTTTTTTTTTTTTTAAGATTCATTTATTTATTTGAGAGAGAGAGAGAAGGGGAGAGCTCGTGTGCTCAGGGGGAGGGGCAGAAGGAGAGGGAGAGAGAGAATCTCAAGCAGACTCCCCGCTGAGCTTAGAGCCAGATGTGGGCTCCATCTCACAACCCTGAGATTATGACCTGAGCCAAATTAAAGAGTCAGATGCTTAACCGACTGAGCCACCCAGGCAGCCCTGAACCAGAATTTTTTAATAAACTGCCCTTCGGGGCGCCTGGGTGGCTCAGTCAGTTAAGCGTCTGCTTTCCACTCAGGTCATGATTCCCGGGTCCTGGGATCGAGCCCTCCATCAGCTACCTGATGACTTTTTCCCTAACTGGTCTTGGGAAACTGAAGAACTAATGTATTATTTCAATGGTAAATAAGAATTTTTGGCTGAGTACACTATGGTTTCTACACACTAGCTTCAACTATTTATCTGTAGTTACTATAGTTTAACTAGTTGCCCAGTGCTAAGTAATCTATACTAAATCTATGACCATAAGAGATAAGAATCAGGATTATGAGAAATGGTTTTTCAAACAAATTTCCTGGTATCTTTAGCTATCCCTAGTAAACTAGTTACCTAGGTACAACAGTTATTTATTGTGTTAAATAAATAAATAATGGCAAAAAAAAATCTGAGACAAAAAAAAAAAAGATCCAGTTTGAATCTAGGGTTCTACTAGTTCAATTGTTAAATCCTCCAAATCTGTTACCCACCTACAGATACAGATGATAATGCTCAACAGCAACTGCTCAGTAACATACCTTTAATTGAACATTTGTATATTTTACATTAACAAATGTATTAAAATTAATAACAAAAGTGGCACCTGGGTGGCTCAGCTGGTTAAGCGACTGCCTTCGGCTCAGGTCATGATCCTGGAGTCCCAGGATCGAGTCCCGCATCGGGCTCCCTGCTCGGCAGGGAGTCTGCTTCTCCCTCTGACCCTCCCCCATCTCATGCTCTCTCTCTCTATCTCATTCTCTCTCTCAAATAAATAAATAAAATCTTAAAAAAAATTAATAACAAAAGTAAAAACAAAAAGCAACAACAAAAAACCTTGTGCTGAAAGAAGCCAGACACAAGAGAACATATATTACATTACTGTTTTTATGGGAAATTTCCACAAAAGATAAACCTACAGAGATAGATAAAAGATTAATGGTAGCCTGAGGCGGCAGGGGTAGGGGGTGTGGGGTACAGAGTTTTACAGTTAGTGGATACAAGGGAATTTATTGGGGTGATGGAGATGTTATGAAACTGATTTACTGTGATGGTTATACAACTTGTAAATTTACTTTAAAAAAATCATTGAATTCTATACTTGCAATGGGTGAATTTTATGATATATAAAATGTGATTCATTGAAGTTACATATTAAAATGTATTTATTCTGCATTAAAGATGCATTTCTTTTTTCTTTTTTCTTTTTTTTAGATTTTATTTATTTATTTGACAGAGAGAGAGACAGTGAGAGAGGGAACACAAGCAGGGGGGAGTGGGAGAGGGAGAAGCAGGCCTCTCGCCGAGCAGAGAGCCCGATGTGGGGCTCGATCCCAGGACCCTGGGATCATGACCTGAGCCGAAGGCAGACGCTCAATGACTGAGCCACCCAGGCTCCCCTAAAGATGCATTTCTAAAAGTTAAAAAAAATAATGGCAAGAATAAACAACAGCAAGAATGATTGGATGGATAGATAAATAAATATAAATAAAATAGTAAGAATTGGGGTGCTTGGGTGGCACAGTCAGTTGAGTGACTGACTCTTGGTTTCTGTTCAGGTCATGACCTCAGGGTGGTGAGATCGAGCCCCACATTGGGCTCTATGCTTGTTGTGGAGTCTGCTTGAGATTCTCTCTCCCTCTGCCCCTCTCGCTTCCGCTCTCTCTCTAAAATAAATAAATCAATCTTTTAAAAAAGAGTAAGAATTAGGGGCGCCTGGGTGGCTCAGTTGCTGAGCATCTGCCTTCAGCTCAGGTCATGATCCTGGAGTCCTAGGATCGAGGCCACATCGGGCTCTCTGCTCAGCGGGAAGCCTGTTTCTCCCTCTGCTCCTCCCCCCGCTTGTGTTCCCTCTCTCTCTCTCTCTCTCAAATAAATAAATAAATAAATATTTTAAAAAATAAAATAGTAAGAATTAATATATACTAGTGATAAGAATGTTTTTTCAACTTCCTGCTTCAATTATTCTTCTCCGAATATATCTAGCTATCTCTTAGTAAATAGTTTCTACTATTATCAATAATACTAACTCAATATCATCAAAAGAAATAAAAGTTGGATTTGAGAATAATGCCTTGATTAACTTCCTGGTCTCAAATATTTATTCTGGCTATTTTTACTTAGCTCTATTTAACTAATTACCTAGGTACCACTACATAACCATACTACTCACTCATTATTCCACTGGTAATAAGAATTTAAATTTGAAGAAAATGTTTTTTAGGTTATTGGCTTCTACCAATTTTTCTACTTCTCTCCACTTATTTCTATATATAACTAGTTCCCTTGATAACCTGGTTATCTGTAGTAGTAACTCATTATCCCAAAGAGAAATAAGAAGAAAGAGCTGAATAGAGTATGTTTTCAACTTGCTGGATTCAAATAATTATTTTAATCATCACAAACTGTAGTTTACTCATTCCCCAGGTGTCATGAGTTATCAAAGTACTGATGCATTATGCCAACAAGAAATGTGATTAGAGTTGAGAATGCTTTTTTTAAAAAGATTTTATTTATTTATTTGACAGAGAGAGACACAGCAAGAGAGGGAACACAAGGAGGGGGAGAGGGAGAGGGAGAAGCAGGCTTCCTACCAAGCAGAGAGCCCGATGTGGGACTCGATCCCAGGACCCTGGGATCATGACCTGAGCCAAAGGCAAATGCTTAACGACTGAGACACCCAGGTGCCCCATAATTTAATATAATTTTTTTAAAGTACACTCTACCCTCAACATGGGGCTCAAACTCATGACCCCGAAATCAAGAATCACATGCCCTACCAACTGAGCCAGCCAGGTGCCCCCAATTTTTTGGTTTTAAATATTTTCTCTGGTAATTTCCCATTAACTTTATCACCCACCTAGGTACCACTATAGATATTTGATCTAGAGTACACATTCATTTTTTCATTAAGTATGGATTTAGAATTGTTATGAAGTATGTGTTTTCTAGCTTCTGGGCTTCTCTCAGTTTTTCTAGTTATCTTTAGTTGTCTCCAGTTTGGTAGTTACCTAGGTACAACTAGTTATATAGAACTAACTGATTATGCTAACAAGAAAGAAGTTAGTTATAACAAGAACGTGTTTTCACGGGTGCCTGGGTGGCTCAGATGGTTAAGCATCTGACTTTGGCTCAGGTCATGATCCCAGGGTCCTGGGATCAAGCCTCACATGGGGCTCCCTGCTCAGCGGGGAGCCTGCTTCTCCCTCTGCCTCTCTCTCTCTCTGTCTCTTATGAATAAATAAATAAAATCTTAAAAAAAAAAAAAGAATGTGTTCTCACTCATTGGCTTCATCTACATATCTCTCTCTAGTTATGTCCAATTAACTAGTTTCCTGGGTACAAGTAGTGATCTGTAGTACTAACTCATTATTCACACTCTAGATAAGAATGTAGTTTTGAGAAGAATTATAATCAAATTCTTGGATTCAACCACTTTTCTTCAGTATCCTGGTTTTGACTCATTATTCGGAATATCATCATTTATCCCTAGGTTACAAAAGATCAAGTTACCACTAGATATATAGGGCATTAACATGTAAAGAGAATTTAGAGTTGCAAAGAACTTGATTTTTAGCTGCCTGCCTTCAACTAGTTATTCTTACTGTCTCTGGTTGTCTCTAATTAAATATTTACAAAAGTAAAATGGAAATCTGCAGGAGTCATTTATTTTTCCAAGAAGAGAATTTGTAGGTGGTAAGGTTGTGTTTTTCACATCCACAGATTTAACTAGTTATTCTTTTTTAAAAAGATTTATTTATTTATTTATTGAGAGAGAGAGCAAGAGCGGGGGGTGGGGGCAGAGAGAGAGGGAGAGAGAGAGAATCCTCAAGCACACTCCCTGCTGATCAGGGAGCCCGATGCAGGGCTCAATCCCAGGACCCTGAGATCACAACCTGAGCCAAAATCAAGAGTCGGCCGCTTAACCGACTGAGCCACCCAGGCATCCCTTAACTAGTTATTCTTATCTCTAGATAGCCATAGTTTACACTATATAGTTATATACCACGAATTATTACTAGCAATAACTCATTCTTCCTTTAAAAAAAGATTTTAGAGATGAGATGTATGTGTTTTTCAGCATTTGGGCTTCAAGAAGTTTTCCAGTTATATCTAGTTATCTCTAGTTAAATTTTATCCACCATTCCACGCCTTACTCACTTATTTACTATTTACCTAACTTTCCAATATCTTATTTCAAGAAGAAATAAGTTGCACTTCAGAAGAATCTGCTTTTCAGCATCCTGATTTCAATTACTTTTCTAGTTTTTTTCCAGTTGTCTTTAGATAAACAATTATCCAATTACCACTAATTATATTACTAACGCATTTCAGTGAGAAAAGAGAAATTGAGAAATATCTGTTTTTCAGCTCCCTGCCTTCACGTCATCGTTCAGATACTATATATTCTCTATATAAACCAAACACGAGAAATCTAGCTAATTATAGTACTACTTCCACATTCTAAAAAGATATGAAAATTTAGATGTGAGAAGAATGTTTTCTTTCTTTTTTTTTTAAGAATGTTTTCTTTCAACATCACAATATACCAATGCATCTTGTTATATCTAGATATCTCTGATAAAATAGATCCCTAGGTATGATTAATTTCTTATTGGACTAATGCACTAATTCAACAACATAAAAGAATTCAGATGTGAGGATAATTTGTTTTCCATTTCCTGGTCTCATGTCACGATCACCTTATTATCTCTGCTTAACTTGTTACCTAGATACCATTAACTATTTCTTATTAACTCATTATCCAAACGAGATAAGAAGCTAGTGTTGAGAAGAGGGATTTCATAATTTCCTGGATTCGCCAAGTTCCTTAGTCACCTCTAGTTAACTCTAGTAAAGTAGCTGCTTAAGCATTACTAGTTATTTCCAGTACTAATATTTTATTCCAACAGGAAATATGAATTTCGGTTCAGAAGATGATGTTTTTCTGGCTTGGTGACTTCAATTTATATTATACAAATGAGCCAAAAATAGCCTCAGTCTATTGACCCCTAGGTTGTGTTATTTCTTTACTGCAGGCTGAGAGCCATTACCTCAAAAGCCTGCTGGAGCCAAACTCAAATTTTTACACACCCAATTGCTTTAAACCTATCTGAAATAACCATGACCATATATATTTTTTAAATAAGCTCTACCCCCAACATGGGGCTCAAACTCATTACCCTGATAACAAGAGTCACTCACTCTACTCACTGAGCCAGCCAGACACCCCCCATAACCACATTTTTAGCTATTTATAACCTGGCTGCTTTACATACTCCATGAAATTGGGCCCAACCTGTAGATAAAATAAGCCCTGGGCCATAAAGACCACAACTGCTGCCCTTTGGTGCTTTTTGACCCGGACACTCTCCAATGTGCTGCTAAATAGCCTCGCCTCGACTCAGAAGTCCCTCTCCGCTGACTCCTTTCTCCCACAGGAGTTAGCTTGCCTTCCCCCGACAGTCCCCTTCCAAATGGTGGCAACTACAAGCCTCCTCGGCACACAAAACTGTCAAAGCCTCACCCACGTAAATCTTGTGTATCCTACTGCCATCTTGTGGTCATATAGATTTCTTTCGTCAGCGCAGAAATCTCTTGAACATTTATAACTCATTTTTTCTGGTTTACCTAGATCCCAATGGATGCTACACAATTAACTCATTTTTATTTTTTTAAGTTTATTTATTTTTAGTAATCTCTACACCCAACGTGGGGCTCTAACTCACGACCCTGAGATCAAGAGTTCCATGCTCTTCTGACTGAGCCAGCCAGGTGCCCCCAATTAACTCATTTTTAGAACGAGGAATAAGAATTTAGACATGAGGGGCTCCTGGCTGGCTCAGTCGGTGGAGCATCTAGCTGACTCTTGATCCCGGGGTCGTGAGTTCAAGCCCCATGTTGGGTGTGGAACCTACTTAAAAAAAAAAAAGAATTTAGACATGAAATGATTGTGGTTTTTATTTTTCTTTAAGATTTTATTTATTTATTTGACAGAGCACACAAGCAGGTGGAGTGGGAGGGAGAGGGAGAAGCAGGCTCCCCGCAGAGCAGGGAGCCCAATGCGGGACTCGATCCCAGGACTCTGGCATCATGACCCCAACCGAAGGTAACTGACTGAGCCACCTAGGTGCCCCATTGTGGTTTTTAGACATGAAATGATTGTGGTTTGGACCGGTTATTTTAGTTACCACTAGTTATCTATTGTTAACTAATCATCTAGGTCCCCCTACGTATCTGTGGTACTAACTCATTATTCCAAAAGAAAATAAGAGTTTAGATTCAAGAAGAATATCTTTTTTAGCTTCCTGACACACTAGCTATTTCTAGATATCTCCTGTAAACTAGTTACCTATGAACCACTATTCATCTCAGATTTATGAGTTCTTTCAATATGAAATATAAAGTTAGAAAAACAAGAAATATAAAGTTAGAGTAAGAAGGAAATATTTTCCAATTCAAGGCTTCAACTCCTTATACTAATATTCTTCAGGTAATTAGTTACCTAAGTACCATTATGCATCTGCATTATTAACTCATTAATCCATCATGAGAAAAAAAAAGGAATTTAAAGTTCAGAAGAGGGACGCCTGGGTGGCTCAGTTGGTTGAGTGTCTGCCTTTGGTTTGGGTCATGATCCCAGGGTCCTGGGATTTAGCCCCACATCGGGCTCCCTGCGCAGCAGGGAGTCTGCTTCTCCCTCTCCCTCTGCTGCTCCCCTTGCTTGTGCATGCTCTCTCTCTCTCAAATAAATAAAATCTTTTAAAAAAAGAATTAATACTAATATTATTTTATTGTTATAAAATACAGACAAAGCAAATTTAGCATCTTAACCATTTTTATGGGTACAGTTTGGTGACATTAAGTGCATTCACATTGTTGTCCAACCATCACCACCATCCATCTCCAGAACTTTTTCATCTTCTCAAACTGAAACTCCATACTCATTAAACAATAGCTCCCCAGGACCACTTCTCCTAGCCCCTAGGAACTACCATTCTATTTTCTTTCTTTCTTTTTTTTTTGTTGTTGTTTTTTGAAGATTTTATTTTTAAGTAATCTCTACATCTAACACGGGGCTCAAACTCACAACCCCAAGATCAAGAGTTCCATGCCCCACTGACTGAGCTAGCCAGGTGCCCTTACCATTCTACTTTCTGTTTCTTTCTTTTTAAAGATTTTATTTATTTGAGAGAGAGAGCGCGAGCACAAGCAAGGAGGGCAGAGGGAGAAGCAGACTCCCCACTGAGTGGGGAGCCTGATGTGGGGCTCGATCCCGGGACTCCGGGGTCATGACCTGAGCCAAAGGCAGATGCCCAACTGACTGAGCCACCCAGGTGCCACCCTACTTTCTGTTTCTATAAATTGAACTACTCCAGGTATCACAGATAAATGGAATCATACAATATTTGTCTTTTTGTGTCTAGCTTATTTCACTTAGCTTGATGCTTTCAAGGTTCATCCATGTTGTAGCATGTGTCAGAATTTCATTCCTTTTTAAGGCTGAATAATATTTTATTGTATGTATATACTACATTTTATTTACCCATTCCTCCATCAGTGGACATTTGGGTTGTTTCCATCTTTTGGCTATTGTGAATAATGCTGCTCTGAACATGGGTGTACAAGTATCTGTTTAAGTCCCTGCTCTCAGGTTTTTGGGCTGTATACCCAGAAGTGGAATTGCTGGATCATACGGTTATTCTGACTAAAGTTTTGAGGAACTGCCATACCATTTTCTACAGTGACTACACCATTTACATCCCTACCAGTAACACACAGGCTTCCAATTTCTCCACATCCTTACCAACACTTCTTGTTTTCTGTTTTGTTGATAATAGCCATCCTGCTAGGTGTGAAATGGTATCAAGCGATTTCATTCCCACAGCCTCTCCCTAACTAATCCAGCCTCCTCACGCTGGCTCTTGCTAGATTCTGCAGGCCTCGCCCTCTCCTGGCTAGATAGCCTGTGATCAGTTTTGGCTTGGGATCAATTATAACATGAGAGAGCTACAGTGGTTAGGATCATGGTGTGCGTTAGCCTGGCTAGAACATCCATTACAACTTGGGTGATGTGGTCTCTCACATTGGAGATTTCCACGATTTATTCCATATCTTAACGACTGAGCCACCCAGGCACCCCTAGAATTTTGTTTTAAGTTTGTTTCTTTAAGTAATCTCTATACCCAACATGGGGCTTGAACTCATGACCCCGAGATCAAGAGTCGCTTATTCCTCCAACTGAGGCAGCCAGGCACCCCAGCAATTTGAATTTAGATTTGAAAAAAAAAAGGTGTTTTCTAGGTTCTGGATGTCTACAAGTTTTTCTTCCTTATCTCTGCTTATTTCTAGGTATCTAGTGCCCTAGGGAAACTCAGTTAACTGTAGTATTACCTGTTTGTTTCAACGAGAAATAAGAAGGTGGAGGTGAGAAGAATATGGTTTTCAGCTTCCTGGATTCAACTAATTATTCCACTTAGTACAGTCATTTTTAGTTCACTCATTCCTTAGGAATCCTGAATTATCTATGATATTAACTCATTATGCCATCAAAAAATACGATTTCAGAGTTCAGAAGAATGAGTTTTGGCTTCCTGGCTTATACTCGTCAATATACTAAGTTTTCTCTAGATATCTAGTCTTTTTAGGTATCAGCACTTATCTAGAGTTTTAAGGCAAAATTCGAACAAGGAATAAAAACCCAGTATTATAAGACTGGTTTTAGCTTACAGGTTTCAAATACTTCTTTTAATTACCTCATGTTTATTCTAGTGAACTAATGAAACAGGTGTTACTGGAGATATATGCTACTAACTCGTTTTTTTAGAAGAGATGAGAAGTTGGATTGGTGAAGAATGATTTTTTTTTTTTTAATTAAGCTCTACGTCCAAGGTGGGGCTTGAACTCACGACCCTGAGATCAGGAGTTGCATGCTTGGGGCACATGGGTGGCTCAGTTGGTTAAGCATCTGACTTTGGCTCAGGTCATGATCTCGGTGTCCTGGGATGGAGCCCTGTGTCGGTCTCCCCACTCAGTGGGGAGTCTGCTTGTCCCTTTTCCTCTCCCTCCGCCGCCCCCCCCCCCACTCGCGCTCTGTCTCTGAGAGAGAGCACCAGCGGGGGGGGGGGAGCAGACTCCCTGCTGAGCAGGGAGCCCAATGGAGGACTCCATCCTAGGACCCTAGGATCATGACCTGAGCTGAAGGCAGACTCTTAACCGACTGAACCATCCAGGCACCCAATAAATAAAATCTTAAAAATGAAACCAGGGATGGGGCGCCTGGGTGGCTCAGTCGTTAAGTGTCTGCCATTGGCTCAGGTCATGATCCCAGGGTCCTGGGATCGAGCCCCACTTCAGGCTCCCTGCTCTGTGGGAAGCCTGCTTCTCCCTCTCCCACTCTTCCTGCTTGTGTTCCTGCTCTCGCTATCTGTCAAATAAATAAATAAAATCTTAAAAAAAAAAAAAGAAAGAAAGAAACCAGGGTTGAGTTGAAACCAGGATGCTGAAGAAAAGTGGTTTAATTCTGGAAGGTACTAATTCATTAGTTAAACAAGGAAAGAGAATTTTGAATTGAAAGATGATCCTATCTCTGATTCTCTCTCATTAACATCTCTGATTATCTCTCATTAACTACAAAAGTGTTAGTAGTTAGATGGGCATAATAGCAAATGTTACGGAGCACATCCCTTGTGTGAGGAATGGTATTCAGAGATACGTTCCAATCCCAGCTGGGACATTTCCCGAGTGAGTGACTTTAAGCAGGTTATTTAATGTCTCTGTGACCCAATAACATCACCTGTAAAGTGAAGATAATAGCAGCTCTAAGTCCATAGGGTTGTTAAGAGAATTAAATGTGTTAATACAAATAAATCACTTAGCCCATTACCTGGAACACAGTCAGAACCAGCTAAGTGTGAGCTATTGCTTTTAACTCAATTAATCCTCACAACAACTCTTTGAGGTAGGTACTATTATTACTCAATTTTACAGACGAGGAAACTGAGGCATAGGAAGAAAAAGCAACTCACCACTTAGCTAGCTAGCAAAAGCAAAGTAAAGCTGGTATACAGATGCCAACAGTCTGACTCCAAGGGTCTCTGCCCTCATAAATTTGGGACAGCAAACCCACAATTCTTGCCTATTTTTACTTAGATGAGGCTCAATTAGGTATGTAAGGTTACCAGGAAGTCGATCAACTTAACTGAAAGTTTTAAGTAAATACTACCTTGCCTGATGCCTAGATAGGCAACGCTCTCCAAAGGGGCACATAAATGACTGAAGTTTAGAAAGCACTGGAATAAATCGTGGGAATCTCAAATGTGAGAGACCACATCACTCAAGTTGTAATGGATGTTCTAGCCAGGCTAACGCACACCACGATCCTAACCACTGTAGCTCTCTCATGTTATAATTGATCCCAAGCCAAAACTGATCACAGGCTATCTAGCCAGGAGAGGGGGAGGCCTGCAGAATCTAGTAAGAGCCAGCGTGAGGAGGCTGGATTAGTTAGGGAGAGGTTGTGGGAATGAAATCCCTTGACAGATTTTTCAAAGTGAATTCAACCACTTGCTATTACCAAGTAACTGGTTTTCTACTCACCCTCCGGGAACAAAAGGCACTGAGAATGTATCCTTATTTGTCATGCACAGTAGGTGATAATTATTATTAATTATAATAATAAGGTGAGGTGAATAAGCCCCCCCCCACTTTTAGGGACCTATGAAAATGGTTTATTTTATTAAATGGGTCTGATGACAATGGTGCTTGTGAAGGTAAAAGTAGGATAAATCATGTGCATTGTCAAACATGGGGCCCATTATTAGAAGCTATTCTCAATACTCAGGATACTAACATGTTCCCACCTGCAAAACGTTTCTTTGGGGGGAGGAATCTAAATTAAATTTATTAATAGGAGAGCTTGATGGTGTTTAATTCCAGAGACCAGAGCTCTGATTGCTGGGGCTTGATGAAAAGTAAAGAGAAATCATAGGAACACAATTAAAAACATGACTTTTATCATCCTCGAAATTCTATGAATTCTTTACCCATCCTTGAGAAATGGGTAAAATTAAAAACCATCAAAATAATTGCACTTCTTAAAAATTGGATTGTATGAATGGAAGGTATTTATGAGAAGTCGATGACTCTGGATCTTATCATCCAAAAGGACAGCACTGAATAGTTAATATGTTCCTTGAGGGACTAGGATGCTGCCGTCTTTCTGACATGGATCATTACGTGACTGCTGATCTTTCACCACGGTGTAAGTTAGCTTTCCTTCGCACCAGGTTCAGCAAGTTATTGGGCACTGGGTATATACATATATGTTTTTTTCCAACTATAGCCAGAGGGAAGTAGCTGGGCGCGCGCGGGCTGTCATTTAGCGGTATTCAACACTAAGCAAAACATCTCTTTAAGGGAGAAACAGAGCCCTCAGTATTGCCCTGGCTCTTTTTTATTTGATATTTATCAGTGGAGAGCAAGAGCTCTGGAAGATAGTTCTAGACAAAGGGAGATGGAGGAAGACGAAGAGGAGGAGGGGGAGGAGAATAAAAAAGCGGGAACTAACCCAAGTCTCCAGCACCCACCCAGCACAGAAACACGTGCGCTTTTGCCAAGGACCTGCGGCGGGAGGCGCGGTAGCGGAGCTCAGCATGCAGAGGTTGTAAGCCCTACAGTCGCGTCCAGCACGTGCAGCGTAAGCATTCTTGGATGCACAAAACAGTGAGCGGGGTTCTACACTTGTACTCTTGATGTGAATTCCTTATTACAAATCTGGAGTATTTGTTCCTTTCGCAAGAGAGGGGTTTGGGTTTCTTAGAGCGTGCATCCGAGCACCTACAGTGCTCTGCAAACCCATCCTCAAGCCTCCGCTCCCGAGCGCCCCGGGGAGCGTGATGGGCTCCGCTTTCAGCGCGTTCTGGCAAAAACCCAGAGCAAGCAGCCCCCAAGCTAATCGTTTCGTCAGGATCACTAGCCCGGCTCGTGGACTCTGGGTGCGAACGGAACCCAACCAGAGTCCCATCCATTAGTTACCGACTTGCCGGAGGGGAGAGTCGTGCTCAGAGCCCACACGGCGAGGGGGATACCGTCGCTCCGGTGCCGGGGCTGCCAGGGGCCCC
>NC_138385.1:25405190-25417930 GCF_054177405.1 Leptonychotes weddellii
AATCGTTTCGTCAGGATCACTAGCCCGGCTCGTGGACTCTGGGTGCGAACGGAACCCAACCAGAGTCCCATCCATTAGTTACCGACTTGCCGGAGGGGAGAGTCGTGCTCAGAGCCCACACGGCGAGGGGGATACCGTCGCTCCGGTGCCGGGGCTGCCAGGGGCCCCTCGCCTTCTCCAGCCCTATCTCTGCGGCTCTCGCCCTGGAGGGGCTTAGGGCGACAGCCCCGCACCGACCCGCGTGCAGCGAGGGCAGGCGGTGAGACGTTCTCCCAACACGTCTCCCAGGGCTCGGGGGAGTGGTGGGAAGTTTCATTCCCCACCCCTTCCCCGCCCCCGGCGGGCGGCCACCACCCACCAAAGCCCCCTCCCCAAGGCGGTGCCCCGCGGGAGTCGGGAGGAGTCGGCTAAGCGACGAGTTAGAAACACCGCCCCCACCGGCGCGCGCGCGCCCCCTACCGGCAGCACCCTTCCGGCAAACGCTCCGCCTACTTCGTGGCCACGCCCCGGCCGCGTGCTCGCCCCGGCAAGTCCCGCCCACCAGACGCCCGGCTGTTGAAGTAATGAGGGTCGACGGCATCCAAGTCGGAACGTGCCGACGTTGAAGCGGAGGGTCGACGCGCCGTAATCCGGGCCCCGCACAAAAACAGGACCGGACCGGGAAGTCGCCGCGAGCCGCCGCGCAGTCTGTGGAGGCGCTCTGGACATGGAGCCTCCGCCCGAGAGCAGCCAAGAAGGCCCCGCTTACCACAGCCTGGGAGTCGATGAGCTTCGAGGAGAACCGTCGGGTGAGTGCCCGAACCAGGGCGCGGGTTTGGCGAAGTCTAGGAAACGGCCTCTCCCCGAGGGAGGCGAGTGGACGGGACGCTGCAGCGGCGCGGCCGACGTCGCTGCTCTCAGGTCGCCGTCCCACGCACCCTGGGCTCCAACGCCCTGCTCTCTCTTTTCTTTTCCAGATACGAAGCCTGCTGTGGTCTCCGAAACGGGAGGAGACGTCGAGAAGGAGCTCTGGGCCGGACCTGAGCAGGGAGCCGCGGCAGGAGGAGAAGAAAGCCACGGTGGCGCGGGAGCTCGCGGCCCCGTTGACGCCGAGAACCAGAAGGGCGGCGGCGGCGGGGAGGAGCCCCAGGACAGGCAGCAATACCTCCACCGCAGCACGTTCATCCCGTTGGAACTGAAGGAGCTGGAGAGCATTTTCCAACGCTCTCAATACCCCGACGTGTTCGCGCGGTGAGTGCCTTGCTCTGGGGGCGCCCCGATCTCTAGGACCCTCGGGCTCGGGCGCTGCCAGCTGGCCGGGACGCCTTGGGCTCTCTCCCAGGTCTCTCTCCCTCCCCTCCAGAGCCAAAGCTGCCTAGGGGGGCTCGAGCTCCGTCCAAGGTGGGGGCGATGCCTGATGGGCATCAAGGTAAATATTTTCATGCAGTGCATAAACGAATCGTCAGGAAACTCGGACCGGGTTTTTGTAAATAACGTTCTGTTGGATCAGGATTGCGATCAGGATTAGGAGTGATACCAGGATGGAGAGTCCGGGGTGGATCTTGCCTTTATTTAACGTTTTGATAATTTGGTCGTCCCGGAATTTTTTGTGCATTAGTCTTGACTTTTAAATACTACGTTAAAATTGTTAATCTTGAATTCTGAGTTTTTCAAGGTACCCTTAAGTTTTGTACACAAAGGAAGATTGTCCCTAAAGCAAGCCCGGACTTGGGTATTAAAGAAATGTGTCCTGGGGAATTGGGGGAAAATATAAATTCAAAAACAAACACGAAATGTACATCGTATATCTCATTTCATCCACAACTCCAGATACTAAATATTTGCAATTTTCTTCCCTCAGAAAGGAGGTTGCCATACCCATGGATGTGATGGAAGTCAGTAAACCTGACAAAAGCAATTTGGCTGAGTAGCCATTCTAAAACCTGCTTCAGGAGTTAACACACTTTTGTTCCAGACATTCTTAAGTTGTTGTTTTGGTTGCCTTTTCCATGTTTGGGAAATAAGTTTTGAATTTTAGGGCTTTGGTGATGGAAAATGGGACAAGTAAACCCCACTTTATGGAAATTGCCCGTTACCAGAAGGATTTTGCTTTCTTAAAGAAAAAAAAAAGTGAATCAAACTGTTTGTCCTGTTTCCTGTACAAAATTAAATATAAATAAAGTTCAACTCCGTCTTTTTTTTTTTTTAAGATTTTATTTATTTATTTGAGAGAGAGAATGAGAGAGAGCACATGAGAGGGGGGAGGGTCAGAGGGAGAAGCAGACTCCCTGCCGAGCAGGGAGCCCGATGCTGGACTCGATCCCGGGACTCCAAGATCATGACCTGAGCCAAAGGCAGTCGCTTAACCAACTGAGCCACCCAGGTGCCCCAAAGTTCAACTCCTTCTAACCTGTGTCATTTAGGGAGCATTTCTGGGTGGAGTCATGTTGGGGCTGGGTCAAATCTGGGAAGTATGCACATTAACACATGGAAGACCTAGGTTAGGAGAGGATTAGACTATATTCTTATTTTTAATTTTTAATTTTTTTAAAGATTTTATTCATTTGAGAGAGAGAGCAGGGGGGGAGCAGAGGGAAAGGGAAAAGCAGACTTCCCACTGAGTGCCAGAGCCTGACTGGGGGGGGGGGGCCTTGATCTCAGGATGCTGAGATCAAGTCCAGAGCTTAAGTCCCCAAGGACTGAGCCACCCAGGTGCCCCTCTATTGTTATTTTAAATATTTAAAACCAGGCATGAGTTCTTAGCTAAATCCACAAAAAAAGTGGATTTATAAATACTCAGGCCTTGGGGTAAGGGAATTACCCCTTACACAGAGAACACACTATATGAGTAATGTCTGTTCATTTACACCAAGACTGATGCAAGGAGATAGCTTTTATTTCCTATTTTTTAAAAGATTTTATTTACTCATTTGAGAGAGAGCCCGAGAGGGGGGAAGGTCAGAGGGAGAAGCAGACTCCCTGCTGAGCAGAGAGCCCGACGAGGGGCTTGATCCAGGGATCCTGGGATTCCAGGATCATGACCCGAGCTGAAGGCAGATGCCCAACTGACCAAGCCACCCAGGCGCCCCATAAAGGCTTTATTTTTTTTATTTTTTTAAAGATTTTATTTATTTGACAGAGAGAGACACAGTGAGAGAGGGAACACAAGCAGGGGAGTGGGAGAGGGAGAAGCAGGCTTCCCACAGAGCAGGGAGCCCGATGTGGGGCTCGATCCCAGGACCCTGGGATCATGACCTGAGCCGAAGGCAGACACTTAACGACTGAGCCACCCAGGCGCCCCCATAAAGGCTTTATTTGAGAGAACATGTGAACAGGAGGAGGGGGAGAGTGAGAAAGAATCTCAAGCAGACTCCCTGCTGAGTTTGGAGCCCAATGTGGGGCTCCATCTCACAATCCTGAGATCATGACCTGAGCGGAAACCAAGATTCAACCAATAGTCGGACTCTAACTGAATGAGCCACCCAGGTGCCCCACAGGGAGAGAACTTTTAAAGTCCAAGTGCCTGGTTCTCCTGTTGTTTTAGCCTGGGTAAAGCACTGTAGACAGTGGCAGCCCTACCTTTTAATTTTCTGAAATACTTTCATGTGTCAGCCTGAAAACATTGCTTAGAATACTCACATTATAGTGGAGGGCTGGAGGAAACCGGACATTTGTCTAAAGATTGAAGCAAATGAGAACAGTTTTCTTTTGGTGCTAAAACCTGGGAAATAAGAACAATTTTGAAAAAAGTTTCACTGAGCTAAGAAGGGTGAAAAGGTTAGAGAAGAACTGCATGCAAACATATACCTTGCAGATATGGCACAAATTGAAATTTCTGAGTGAATATTCTCAAGGAATTTCTAACCTCTAAGGATATATTTTTTTGATGGTACTATTTTGAAGAGATGGGTTTTATGGAATTTGGTGTCGATGGAGAGGCTTTTAATTTAAGCCAGATTCTTACCTGTGTTAATTTGAAATACTTTTTCATTTGTTCAGGCAGTGATATCTACTTTGTAGGTCAAAAGATTACCATTTGAGACCAGAGAAAATCGTAAGTTATATTGAGGGTATTGGTGAAAACCAAAATCCAGGGTGAGTTAGTTAGCTTTGTTCCATGGTATGTATTGTGAGTGCAGTCATGGAAATGGGATGCAGATCTGGTAGTATTGAGTTTTGGTGACTTTAGACCCAGTTTGTCTAAATTTTCCTTAACTCTACAGGCTAAAATATCAAGGCAGTATTCAGGGCACCAGCAACTCTTATGTTCTAGTTAAAAGCCACAATGCCCAGGCCTTCCTTGTCAGATCATCTTTTTTAACTCTAAAGAGGTTTCAGAGGATGAATAACCCCTTAGACATCTTTGAGGGAAACCCGTTTAAAAATCCAACCTGCTCCTATTGAATATTTACTTTAGACTTCAGGAATTTTACCATGTTCAGTTTCCCCCACAACCGGGGCAACACTGTCCCTAGAGAGTCGGGGACAGAGGCAGCTGGACACTGATGCTCTGTGGTCAAGATACCGACATTTCTTCATCTTGTTACCAGGCTTAGCAGCAGCAACAGCTAGTGGGTGCAGTTCATCAGCTAGACCCACATCCAAGAGCTGGCAAAACCATTAAAGAATATTAAAGGTGGGAGGAGAGAGACAAAGCAGGAAGTCTAGTCCAAAGCTTAGCACATAGTAGATGCTCACTAAGGGTAAACCGAAGGGAAGGGGCTGCAGTGGTAACTTTCCTAAAATATTTTACTATTAAAAAAATAGCTTCTCCCACTGGAGTTTAATATCTTAATGGCATAACGAGTTGTTATGTTGTGGGGTTGTTTTCTTTTTTTGTTTTTTAAAGATTTCATTCATGTATTTGACAGAGAAAGAGAGAACACAAGCAGGGGGGCAGCGGGCAGAAGGAAAGGGAAAAGCAGGTTCCTTGCTGAGCAGAGAGCCTGTTGTGGGACTTGATCCCAGGACCCTAGGATCATGACCTGAGCCAAAGGCAGACGCTTAACTTGAGCCACCCAGGTGCCCCTGTTTTTTGTTGTTTTTTAAAAAGATTTTATTTATTTGAGAGAGAGAGAGCACAAGCAGGGGGAGAGGCAGGCTCCCCACTGAGCAGAGAGTCTGATGCAGGACTCGATCCCAGGACCCTGGGATCATGACCTGAGCTGAAGGCAGACGCTTAACCGATTGAGCCACCCGGGTGCCCCATGGGTTTTTTTTTTTTAAGTTTATTATTTTTTTTTTTAGTAATCTCTACACCCAACATGGGGCTCAAACTCATGATCCCTGACCCCGAGAGTCACATGCTCCTCTGACTGAGCCAGCCAGGCACCCCAGGGTTTTTTTTTTATTATGAAATTAATTGCTCGATATACTAAAACAGTCTCTTTTTCCCCTCTGATTGAAGGTTTGGTTTAAGGATAGGAGGGTCAAGGGCGCCTGGGTGGCTCAGTTGGTTAAGCGACTGCCTTCGGCTCAGGTCATGATCCTGGAGTCCCGGGATCGAGTCCCGCATCGGGCTCCCTGCTCAGCGGGGGGTCTGCTTCTCACTCTGACCCTCTTCCCTCTCGTGCTGTCTCTCATTCTCTCTCTCTCAAATAAATAAATAAAATCTTTAAAAAAAAAAAAAAAGATAGGAGGGTCAAGTGGAGGAGATGTCAGAGGACATTAATATATAGAAATATGGCCCCCATCACCTTGGGCCACCTTGTGGGCATAATCTTGGATGGACTCTATAATGCCAGCCTTGCTCTGGAGCCCAGTTGGAAATGGGTTTTTCTGGAGCCACCGTCGCCTGGGCAGCCTACACTGTCTGTTCCTCCTCTGCTCTTGCCTCCCTTTGGCCTGGCCTCATTTGGCATGGAATGGGCCCCCAGTAGCCGCAGCCATTTTGTAGTCCCTCTACTGAGTTATGGTCTCCATGACAGTTTCTCCAACGTATTTTTCTGCCAGATTCTAATTGTGCATAGCACAGCATCAAGAGCACTTCAGATGCCTGTTAAATGAGCAAATAGAAAGGGACGACTGGGTGGCTCAGTCATTAAGCATCTGCCTTCGGCTCAGGTCATGTGGGATCGAGCCCCACATTGGGCTCCCTGCTCCGCGGGAAGTCTGTTTTTCCCTCTGCCTCTGCCTGCCTGCTCTGCCTACTTGTGCTCTGTCAAATAAATAAATAAAATCTTTAAAAAAAATGAGTGAACACATGAACAAAGTCAGTGCCCTGTTGTTGTTTTAAAGATTTATTTATTTATATTAGAGAGAATGAGCATGCACAAGCTGGAGGGGCATTGGGAGAGGGAGAGAGAGAATCTCAGGCAGGCTCCACACTGGGCGTGGAGCCTGACAGGGGGCTCCATCTCCTGACCCCGAGATCATGACCTGAGCCAAAACCAAGAGTCAGATGCTTAACCAACAGAGCCACCCCGGAGCCCCCGTTTTTGAGTAGGGCACATTTCTGTATGTTTCAGTAAAGAGGTAGATTCTCAGCATGTTTGTTTCTGTGTATCAAATGGGTTTAATAGTGTATGCATAGGAATTTCTTTTTTTTAAGATTTTATTTATTTATTTGAGAGAGACAGAGAAAGAGAGCACGAGGTGCAGAGGGGCCAAGAGAGAGGGAGAAGCAGGCTCCCCACTGATTGGGGAGCCCGATGCGGGGCTCGATCCCAGGACCCTGGGATCATGACCTGAGCTGAAGTCAGATGCTTAACCCACTGAACCACCTAGGCACCCCTGGATGGGAATTTCTTTTCTTTTTTTTTTTTTTTTTAAAGATTTTATTCATTTATTCGACAGAGAGAGGACACAGCGAGAGAGGGAACACCAGCAGGAGGAGTGGGAGAGGGAGAAGCAGGCTTCCTGCTGAGCCAGGGAGCCCGATGCAGGGCTCGATCCCAGGACCCTGGGATCATGACCTGAGCCGAAGGCAGACGCTTAACAACTGAGCCACCCAGGTGCCCCTGGATGGGAATTTCTCTTTTTTTAATTTTATTTAGTTATTTGAGAGAGAGAGAGTGAGAGCACGAGTTGGGGGAGGGAGGGGCCGAGGGAGAGGGAGCCCGATGCAGGCCTCGATCCCAGGACCCTGAGATTGTGACCTGAGCCAAAGGCAGACGCTTAACCGAGTGAGCCACTCAGGCACCAGGCACCCCTGGATGGGAATTTCTAGGTGCATACCATTCAAACAGAATGGCAAAGAGGCCTCCTTTCATGAAGTGACATCCCTGAGTCCCCATCAGTAGGCTAGTGCACATCACAAAAGTTTTCCAAGCACCCAAGGTATGTGCACACTGACCTATACTTTTTCTCTTCTCCTCACCCTTTGGGACCACACCTATGCAAGATGGGGCAGGATGAGTCCTAGCTCATGCTGTCTTCTTCACGTGAAACTGCCAGTGGCGGTGAAGAAGGCCAGGCCCACTTTTTTTTCTTAATTTAAAGATTTTGTTTATTCTAGAGGGCGCGCATGCACATGGAGGGAGGAGCAGAGGGAGAGGGACAAGCAGACTCTGAGCTGAGCGTGGAGCCCAACGTGGGGCTAGATCCCAGGACCCTGAGATGATGACCTGAGCTGAAACCGAGAGCAGGACGCTCCGCTGGCTGAGCCACCCAAGTACCCCCAGGCCCACTTTTTAAAAAGCATTCTTCTCAGTACAAACTTCACCTTGAGCAGTCTCGAGCAAGGCAAGGCTTCTTTAAGGGAGTTTTCGGTTAAAAGTGGCGGCTTGTGCTCTCTCACTACCTCTCTCTGTGTGTCAAATTAATAAATAAAATCTTAAAAAAAAAAGTGGCTAATCGTGAACACCAAAGTCCTGCTATAAAGTGGCTGCCTGGTGACGGGGCTGTCGCTACCTCAGGATTTCCTGTCAGGGGTTAATGAAAGACCAGTTTCACGGAGTGCATATGCTCCCCGTGGAAAGAGAGGCTCTGGTTCTTTTGGGGAAAGCGTGTGCTTTGTGCTGTGTTGTCCACTCCTTTCGCTTTTCCCTTCACACGTGTGGGTGTCAAACGTCAGCAAAGCAGGTGCTTGTCATGTGGGCCTTCTGCACAGAGGAGGTTAATGCTACCCCGAGGCCCCAGAGGGAGAGGAACTTTCAGGAAAGCACCTGTGCAAGCCCACTGCCATCCTCATCAGGTGATTCTGAAAATAACAATTTTAGTCAAACATGTGGCCTTGCCATGCTGAGACTGAAGGCCCGACGGTCCTCAGCTCAAATCCTGCACTTCACACTCGGACCTAGTCTGACACGTTAACAACATTTCTTGCTTCATGCTCAGACTGCCTAGAAGAGTAACCAGTACCTTTCGCATTCTCTGTGATGTTAGTTTTGGCTGAAAAGTTATAAACATGATCTCAGGAGGAGTGCAGTCATTTCAGCACTTTACAGTAGTCTAGAAGTTCTGGATCTTGCTTTCTAAAGTTGTTTGCATCAAACAAAGTCTCCCTTGAGATAAATGTGAAAAGTAAGTTTTTTAATACAGAGAAGAGTTACTACAATTGTATACAAAGTAGGGAAATGGAGTTTGTTCTGAGTTGTCTTCAAAAGAACAGAAATACATTTGCCAGAGGTTTTTATTTTTTAAGATTTATTTATTTGAGAGAGAGAGAGTGGGAGGAAGGGCAGAGGGAGAGGGAGAGCATCTCCAGCAGACTCTCTGTTGAGCGTGGAGCCTGACTGGGGCTCAATCCCACGACCCTGAGATCATGACCTGAGCCAAAATCAAGAGTCAGATGCTTAACCGACTGAGCCACCCAGGTGCCCCCATTTGCCAGAGTTCTCTTTTTTTTTTAAGATTTTATTTTGTTTATTTTTTAGGGGGAGAGAGAGAGAGTGCCTTTGCCAGAGTTCTGACCATGGGGTGCTGTGCTTATCATTGGGCTCACTCTGTGCACCCGTACGCATGGACTCACCTAACATGCAGTCAATTGGTGCCGACGTGACATCTCTAGGGAAGGTTGGAATCCTGGACGTGGAAAAATGGAGCGAAAATAGAGTCCTTCACTGCCTTTCCTGGTAGGTAAGGCGAACTTGGTCTCATATGACTTGCTGTAGCCCAGGATGGGGCCTGCGGTTCTCAAAACCTTGAGTGGACACCTCGGGAGTCAGTTGCTGTGGTAACACATCCCTTGTCCTAGGAATGCTGCGTGCCATTACTTTTACTTGGGGATTCATTTGAGACTTTCCTTACACTCCCTCCTCCCATTGAGCCAAAGCAGTTACATGTTCCAATGAGAGCCAATCCTTGCCTCACCCAGATCATCTTTCTTAGCAAGCATATTCTCATTTCCCTTTGTGGAACTCTCACACGAGATTTCTTAATTTGGCAAGTGAGACAAATGTTCATTGGTCCTGCAGTAAAAGGCTGCCATCCACAGAGAACCGGTCCCATTGTGTCACGTGGTTCTTCCAAGCCAAGTACCTTTCTCTTCTGTACCCACTTTATTTTTTTTAAGATTTTCTTTATTTATTTGAGAGAGAGAGAGCTCAAGCAGGGGGAGAGGCAGAGGGAGAGGGAGAAGCAGGCTCCCCACTGAGCAGGGAGCCCGATACAGGGCTTGATCCCAGGACCCTGGGATCATGACCTGAGCGGAAGGCAGACACTTAACTGACTGAGCCACCCAGGTGCCCCTCTTCTGGATCCACTTTAAAGGAAGAAACCTCAGTAGTGTCTGCATTGCAAGGGGCTTTCACGGTCATCCAGTGCACTCCCTTCATTTCACAGATTTGGGACATAGGCCCAGAGGACTGGAGTTGTCAGCCCAAGAAATCCTGCAGAGTTCATCCTGGAAAGATCAGCCTCTTGGTGGCCGTGCCCTCCCCTGAGACCTGGATCATCCAGCTATGCACAGCACACACCAGCTCAGGTCCACTGCCTCAGAGCTTACCACCTCCATCCTGCCTAGAACTCTGTTCTTCAAAGGGCTGAAGACTCAAAGCTCCCCCCAAAGCCTCATCACCGAGTCATTTTACCTCTAGGAAAAGTAAGCAACCTCCCCTGCAGGCATTCAGTCTCCTGGTGTTTACATTTTCAGGCCTGGTGAGAGTGATGCCGTTTGTACCCTTTTCACAAAAGGCCAAGTGTGCTTCCCTTACAGCCACCCTCATTTCTCCCAATCTCCTTTCAAAGTCGAGTTTGGGGGCGCCTGGGTGGCTCAGTTGATTAAGCGTCTGCCTTCCACTCAGGTCATGATCCCAGGATCCGGGGATCGAGACCCGCATCGGGCTCCCTGCTCAGTGGGGAGCCTGCTTCTCCCTATCCCTCTGCCTGCCACTCCCCCTGCTTGTGCTCTCTCACTCTCTCTCAAATAAATAAATAAAATCTTCAAAAAAAAAAAAAAAAAGCAGAGTTTGCCAACTCGTGGCACAACCTGTGAGCAAAAGCCAGCTCTGCATGTCTGTTGAATTAACTTTTTTAGGAAAGTAAGTTGATAGCTTGAAAACTGTCATGAAGCAATTGATTTTCACTTTGAAATGGATCATTTATGGTTTATTTTGATCAATGTCACACTCCCTCCTTCTCAGATATCATCATGGAGCTATGGGAAAAGGACCCTGGGTGCAGTGGTGTGAATATGATTTTCAAATGCAATGAGCTGTGTTCCATCTCCGTCCCTGCCACACACACACAAAGGGTAGATCTTAAGGTGAAGGTTTGAATTCCCAACATTTGCATACCAATATTTTAGACTCTAGAAATACAAAAAGGGCCTCCTACACACACTCTTGCTTTTAATATCAAGGGACACAAGAGATTGAAGTGCTGGCATTCAGGCATGGGTACATAATTGTTATGCCTAAACCCATCCTTTTTTTTTTTTAATAGGCTCTATGCCCAGTGTGGGGCTTGAACTCATGACCTTGAGATCAAGATGCCTAGACCCATCCTCAGCACAGTACCCAGACAAAATTAGAGGTGCTATGTGAATTGCAGGTTTGGAGCACAACACTCTCTTATTCCAGGACCAAGAAACTTGGTTTAGGGGAAAAAAGATGGGGGAAAGGAAAAGTCTCTGTCCACTTCTCCCTTGAACAAGGGAGACAAAGGATGAAACAAAGGATGTTTTTATTTTATTTTTTTAAAGATTTTATTTATTTATTTGACAGAGAGAGGCACAGCGAGAGAGGGAACACAAGCAGGGGGAGTGGGAGAGGGAGAAGCAGGCTTCCCACCGAGCAGGGAGCCCAATGTGGGGCTCGATCCCAGGACCCTGAGATCATGACTTGAGCCGAAGGCAGACGCCTAACGACTGAGCCACCCAGGCACCCCCAAAGGATGTTTTTAAATAGGAAGTGGAAAAGGAGACTGTGGAGACCTAGGGGAGGAAGAAATCCATGTTAACAGCTGGGCCCAGAGCTATGGGTCAGGATTAGGGAGCTGGGGAGTGAATGGGCCTGGCAGCTCGGCATTTCCTCTGGGAGGTAGCTGGTGGGGCACAAGGAGATGGCTCTGACCAGGTGGGCATATAAGAGAAAGGAAAAACAGAACTCAGAATTCATATGCAAACGAGTTCCTTACATCTCGTTCCATAGCCCCCACCACAAGGTCAAGCAACAGAGCTGTCTTTTCTTTTTCTGACTTGCCTACCCTCCTTTTAACTCAAATGGTCACCTTAAGGAATTTCATGAGGATTGACATAGTCATAAAGAAGGAGGGAAAGTCAAAACAGGGAGAAGAGGGTCTCACAATGGGATTGACCCTGGCCAAGGTACCTAACCCCAACACCCCAAGAAACATCCAAAAGGGTCCTATTTCTTCATTTTAAGCAGAAAAAATTTCCAAGAATATCCAGTGAATTCTGTAGGCCCACCCACTACACCAAAACTTCAAACAGGAAGTCAGACAAAAATATTTCAAGGCAGGGAGCCTAGGTGGCTCAGTTAGTTAAGTGTCCCTAAACATCCGACTCTTGGTTTCAGCTCAGGTCATGATCTTAGGGTGGTGAGATCCAGCCCGGCACTGGGCTCCGCACTTGGTGTGGAGTCTGCTTGAGATTCTCTGCCTCTCCCTCTCCATCTGCCTCTCCCCCAGCTCGTGCTCGCTCACACGCACACTCTCTCTCTAAAATAAATTAAAAAATAAAAAAATGTCAAGGTGCTAAATTGGCTCTTCTGCTATCTATTTAACATAGAGACTTAGATTTCAGGAGTCTCCACAGCCAAACCTGATGTCCTGTTAGATGAATGCATAACTATAGTTTCAAAACTCCACATAACCTTTAGCTGAAAAGAGAGTCCAGTCCATTCATTCCAAGCAAGAAACAAGAAAGCTGACCACCATCCTGGTTGAGATGGGGGTGTGAAAAGATGAGGAAAGAGAGCTCACAGTCATGAGGTAGCTGTCCAAGAGTAGCAACCAAATTCAAGGCCAGAGATCGAGGTCCATTAGCCTCACCCTGCTCCTTCTCACATTCCTTCCCCTGAGAACTAGGAGAAGACCTTAACCCCTGGGCAACAGACAAATTATATATATATATATACACATATATATATTAAGATTCATTTATTTATTTTAGAGACAGAGAAAGAGAGCGTGCAAGTGGGGGGGAGGGACAGAGGGAGAGCGAGAGAGAATTCCAAGCAGACTCCCCACTGAGTGCAGAGCCTGATGTGGAGCTTGATCCCAAGACCCTGAGAACATCACCTGAGCTGAAACCAAGACTTGGTCGCTCAGCTTAACCGACTGAGCCACCCAGGCACCCCGACAAATGATATTTTGAATAACTCTTAATACTCCTTTGGCATTTCAGGGTCCTTTGCACA
>NC_138385.1:25418030-25431617 GCF_054177405.1 Leptonychotes weddellii
ATAATGTCTGGCTTTGAAAATCAGAGGGGCATAACTCTAGGGGAGTCAGAGGGCTATAGAAAACTGAGGCTCCACTACTAAAGGGCCTGTGCGTAAACTCAGACCCAGCACATAGGCAATAGTTTGAAAAGCACCTGGGCCTTACATGAAGATTTATTGACTAATTTTAGGGTATGTGCTAAAGGGGCAGGAATCTGTAGGAACGTTCTTTAGGACAAAAGCATTGTCAAAGGAAATAAAAAATACTTTGAGACAAATTAAAATGAAAATATAACATTAAAAATCTCTGGGAAAAAAAAATAAATAAAGGGGCACCAGGGTGGCTCAGTCAGTTAAGTGTCTGTCTTTGGCTCCGGTCGTGGTCCCAGGGTCTTGGATTGAACCCCGCATCGGGCTCCCTGCTCAGTGGGGAGTCTGCTTCTCCCCTTGCCTCTGCCTGCCACTCCCCCTGTTTGCACTCTCTGTCAAAATAAATAAGTAAGTAAGTAAATAAATAAATAAATAAATAAATAAATAAATAAATATCTTTGGAACACAGCAAAAGCAGTTCTAAGAGGGAAGTTTATAGTAATGCAAGCCTACCTCAAGAAACAAGAAAAACTTCAAATAAACAATCTAACCTTATACCTAAAGGAACTAGAAGAACAAAGCCCAAAGTGAGTAGAAGGAAGGAAATAATAAAGACCAGAGCAGAAATAAATGAAATAGAGACTTAAAAAGCAATAAGAAAGGTAGTGAAATTAAGAGCTGGTTCTTTGAAAAGATAAAATTGATAAACCTTTAGCCAGACTCATCAAGAAAAAAAAGAGAGGGGACTCAGGTGAATCAAATCAGAAATGAAAGAGAAGTTACCAGTGACACCACAGGAACGCAAAGGATTGTAAGAGAGTGCTACAAAAAATTATATGCCAACAAATTGCACAATCTGGAAGAAATGGATAGATTCCTAGAAACATACAATCTTCCAAGACTGAATCAAGAATAAATAGAAAATCTGAACAGGTCGATTACTAATAATCAAATTGAATCCGTAGTCAAAAAACTCCCAAGGAGCAAAAGCCCAGCACCAGAGGGCTTCACACTTTATACTAAACTTTTTTTTAACTTTTTAAAATTATTTTTTATTATCGTGCCAACCAGAGGTGCTGGGGTATGGGTTTTATCATTGGAACTAAAGTGCATGCCTACCAGACATTGGGCAGGTAGACCAAGTGCTGTTGCAAAGTTGGCTTTTATAGGCAGTAGATGTGAAAGTGTACAGCCTGGCGTCGCAAAAGTTAGGTGTAGGTTTTCCATCCAAAACTTTCTTTTCTTTTTTTTAAGATTTTATTTATTTGACAGAGAGAGAGAGAGCACAAGTGGAGATAGTGGCAAATGGAGAGGGAGAAGCAGGTTCCTGGGATCATGATCTGAGCCGAAGGCAGAGGCTTAACTGATTCAGCCACCCAGGTGCCCCCATCCAGAACTTTCTTATTAGAAACCTCTCCAACGGGGCCCCTGGGTGGCTCAGTCGTTAAGCGCCTGCCTTCGGCTCAGGTCATGATTCCAGGGTCCTGGGATCGAGCCCCGCATCGGGCTCCCTGCTCCGCGGGAAGCCTGCTTCTCCCTCTCCCACTCCCCCTGCTTGTGTTCCCTCTCTAGCTGTCTCTCTGTCAAATAAATAAATAAAATCTTTAAAAAAAAAAAAAAAAAAGAAACCTCTCCAAATCCGCATCCCAAATCATATAATTTCTCCTACTCAATTCAGTCCTTGGCCCTCATCCCATGATCAACGGTTTTTACATAGAAGATATCCAATAGTGCGGTCCACTTTTTCCATTTACATTCTGTTAGCATCTTTCCCTTAAGTTCTAAAAAGGGAGGTTTCCAATAATCGATGGCATGAGTTTTCATGGTCTGATAAGTTACTTCTTAGGAGGAAAGGCTCAAAAAGCCATCTAGCTACTAGTAGACTGGATTCTGAATTTCCATGGCAAACTCACTGTACCTTCAAAAATTAAAGTCTGTAGAATTAGTGTTTGAATGTTCTTTCATTTAAAAACAGTATAAAATGAATAGAATAGAATAGATAACCATTAACCATGTATTGCTGAGTTAGCATATGAGGGGACTAGTTTAAAGGGCTGGACAAGAAGGGGGTTACAAATTCCTTTTGCTGCTGCATATTAGTGGAGATGAATTTCTGGAGAATAAATAAGCAATTTTCTCTGGGCTGTGAACTTAACTGTAGTATATCAGGCTCAAATTATTAACAAAAATTTGTGCCCTCTAAGCTAACTGGGCAAAATGGGGCTTAGACCATCATAGCTCACCACCAATTTCGATAAACCCTCCTTATTTTGTTTGGGATTAGAAAGAAGAAATTGTGGGGCTGCCTGGGTGGCTCGGTTAAGCGACTGCCTCCGGCTCAGGGCATGATCCCAGAGTCCTGGGTTCGAGCTCCGCTTCGGGCTCCTTGCTCAGTGGAGGGCCTGTTTCTCCCTCTCCCTCTGCCCCCACCCCCCGCTCGTGCTCTCGCGCGCTCTCTCAAATAAATAAACATCTTTTTTTTTTTTTAAAAGATTTTCTTTATTTATTTGAGAGCGAGAATGGGATAGAGAGAGCATGAGAGGGGAGGGTCAGAGGGAGAAGCAGACTCCCTGCTGCGCAAGGAGCCCGACGCGGGACTCGATCCCAGGACTCCAGGATCATGACCTGAGCCGAAGGCAGTCGCTTAACCAACTGGGCCACCCAGGCGCCCCAATAAATAAAAATCTTTAAAAAAAAAAAAAGGAAAAAAAATTGTGGGGGGGTGTGGGTGTACTCCTACACACAGCCACATACACACAAACATATATATTTATGTAAAGTTACATTGGCTTTGTTATTCACACGGCCGCTCAGTGAAATGTCTCTGTTACCTATCGCCCTTCTCCTCAGGTATTTCAACTCGATGCTAAAGAAAGGACAAGCCCTCTAGTCCAGTTTAGATTTGAGGAGCCTCACTCGGGACCGGAAGGATGAGTGGATCCGGTTGCCCCACGGACTTCTTTATACCGATACACAGATCCCCGTCCTGTGGGCAGGACCGCCTAGGTCGGGGGAAGGGATTTGCCGACGTACCCGGAACTGTTTCCAAGGTTCCCTCAGGTTCGGGCGGTGGCGCTACGGCGGGTTTGGGAGCCGAACCAACTGAGATCTTCCGAGGCTCGCGAGAGCGCCCCCTTCTCTAGTCGCTTAGGGGACCCAGCGGCCGCAATGGCTCCGGTGTCGGGTTCGCGCAGCCCTGATGGGGAGGCCTCGGGCTCCGGGGGGAAGCGTCGCAGTTCGTCGAGAAGCCCTAAGCCCAGCAAATCCGCCCGCTCCCCGCGGGGCCGTCGCTCGCGCTCTAGCTCTCGCTCGCATTCTTGCTCTCGGAATGGTCTCAGCCATCAGCCGGGCGGCTTCAGTCAGGGGTCCCGAAACCAGTCCTACCGATCCCGCTCGCGGTCACGCTCCCGGGAGCGGCCCTCTGCGCCGCGGGGCAACCCCTTCGCTTCAGCCTCCTCGACCGCGTATTATGGCGGCTACTCGCGCCCCTACGGGAGCGACAAGCCGTGGCCTAGCCTTCTGGACAAGGAGAGGGAGGAGAGCCTGCGGCAGAAGTGAGTGAGATGGGCACACCTCTCGCGGGAGCCCACCCGACTTGGGAGTCTGACTTTTCGCTTTTCGCTCTCTGCCGAGCGCCCCTTTCTATCCCTTTGGTCCCACCCCACCTCCCGACCCCCAGAACGCCTTTTTCCGCCCCTTTCTTCCCTTGGGTTTTCACTCATCCTCGGGGCCCTTCGTACCGCGCTCCGGTGTCCCCGCTACTACTTCTGCCTCCTGGCTTGGAGCGGTTCTGTCGGGAGCCCCAGACCTCCCCGAATTACAGTATTCGCTTGGTCGTGTCTTTATTATTTGGAAGCGTGCTTTCATTTCGCACTCGATTGAGCTCGTGGCAAAGAAGACACCTGTTTTATTGATCACAAGATTAGCAGTGCCTAGCACTTGGTAGGCGTACCACCGCTGCTTGCTGAATGACCAGTCAGGTTTGAGGTGACAGGATGTGTACGGTGGAAATGTCGGGAAGGCTGGAGAGGAAGAGTTTAAATCCGAGGGGGAAAAAACCCTCTGAGCCCAGATGATTGAATGTGGGAAAAGTGACCTGCTGAACTGTTGATTAAGCTACGTTGAAAAAGGTCTTGTTAAATGGTCTCAATTTGACCGTGAAAAACGAGGTCAGGGGTGAGATCAGGTGCCCTCTCATGAGTGAGTGTTGGAGTGGGAAAGTGGATAGTTTAAGAAGGATCAAGGAAAAGGGTTATAATTATTGTCCTGTAAGTCTTAAAAGCTAATGCTTATTGAGTGTTAAATTCTGTCGGGCACTGTACTAGGTGCTTTACATGTCCTCTGTGGTGTGTTTTTTTAAGATTTTATTTATTTATTTGACAGAGCACAAGCAGGGGGAGCGGCAGGGAGAGGGAGAAGCAGGCTCCCGGCTGAGCAGGGAACCCGATGTGGGATCATGACCCCTGGGATCATGACCCCAGCCCAAGGCAGACGCTTAACCAACTGAGCCACCCAGGCGCCCCTACATGTGCTCTGTGTTAAAAAAGAAATTTAAGAGTATCACAGGCATTGAGGGTCAGGTTAAGATTCCAAAGCTGGGAGATGTCTCCATAAATCTTTTTCTTCCAAGAATGGGAAGTAATAAAGGATAGCAATGAAGAGGAAAGGCTCCAGAATCGGAATGCCTGAATTTGAAGCCATGCTTTGCAGCCTCATAGTTGTGTGACCTTGAGCAAGTTTCTGAACTTCTCTGAGCTCTATTTCTAACCATTTAAAAGGGGATAAAATTGGCGCCAAGGCTTTTAGAGTTGTGATGATTAGTTCCTGGAACAGAATTAATAGTCCTTGAGTGTTAGCTACTAGGGTTTCCTGAATGGAAGCAGAAACCATAAAAACAGTACGGAGTTAGGTTGGAGACCTACCTCTCCAAATTAAATTTTTCAGAGTTACCTCCTGGCTGTGTTAGTCAAAAAGCAGCCAACTTCCTACTGGACAATCCTCATCAAAAGATGTCAGAACTTCTTGGATGAAATTTGCATTTGTACATTTAGAAGATGAATAGTTTATCTTAAGAGTACAGATGAAGCTGGGGGCAGCAGGGATGAGAACTTGACTGTTCTTATAGCCTGTCATACTTCCCCCTGCATATATATTACAAGTTGGGTTAAAAGTATAACCCTTTTAGGCACTTCTTCAAGTGGGAAACCTGAGTCTAATTCTGCATGATTATAATACCTTTTCTCCTGAATAAAGAAGTAAAAAACAGTATATTAAAGCAATCAAACCAGCTTATTTTGTAAGGGTTTGGTGTGTGTGTGTGTTTTTAACAAATGGAATCACTAGCAGCTAAACTTTGAGGAATTGAGTCTTCGTTTTTTTGTATTTTGTGAGCAAAATTAAAAAAAAATCACAAACATAAATTTTTCGTGTCCTGCAAGAGAAGATAGAGAATATAGTCCTTTTCCAAAAAGAAACTAAAGGGAAAACGGAGAAAAAAAACCCTGTATCTCGTTGAGGACAGTTTTTATCAAATAAAACTTTTCTTTCATTTTCAGAGCTCTCTTTATTTTCTATTTCTAATGCTTCATTTTAATTTTCTTTATTAATTCCTAAGTTTCTGAAAACGGGTTTGACTAAATCAAAAGTAGAGACTGCTCTTTACTCTCATAAATGTGTGTAAACAAAGAAGTTATTTCCAAATATAAAACTGTTTGTGTCACATATTGTAGAAGACGAAATGAGCAGTTAGGAGCTATGTCATGCAAGAGGCAGAAGAGATGGACTTGATAGCCTTTGAGGCTGTATTTCTGGTCTGGCCTCAGGCTGTCTGTAGGCTGTACCATTTGATAGTACTATCAAGAACATCAAATTATAATGAGTATACTTAATTTATTAATTTAACTTTTAAAATAGGAAAATAGGACTTAAATGGACTCCTTTGAATTGATTATGTATTTAGGAGACAATTTAGCCATGGAATTATAATTTATATGCCTATATCTTCTAGGAGATTAAGTGAGAGAGAGAGGATTGGAGAATTGGGAGCTCCTGAAGTATGGGGACTTTCTCCAAAGAATCCAGAACCAGAGTAAGTGATTAAAAAATACTTTTAAAAAATGTAACATTTGTTTAAATCCAGAGAGTTGTCAAAATTTTTGTTAAATGAAGAACTTTTAAGTACAGCTCATGTTTTTTCTTCTTTTTGGTGATTTATGCTATTCTACCCCTTAGAATTTAAAAACATTGAACATACCTAATAATTAAAACATGTTGCTAGTGGATTTTAACATATTAAGTGTTCTTTTTTTAATTTATTTTTAAAGATTTTATTTATTTATTTGACAGAGAGGTGGAGAGCACAAGTAGGCAGAGCGGCAGGGAGAGGGAGAAGCAGGCTCCCTGCTGAGCAGGGAGCCCGACTCAGGGCTCGATCCCAGGACCCTGGGATCATGACCTGACCCGAAGGCAGCCGCTTAACCGACTGAGCCACCCAGGCGCCCCTTCATTGTTCTTCTTAAATTGTAATTCATAGGGGTGCTAATTTCCTATTCATAGAAGGGTTCAGTATTAAGACAAATATATTTATATTATTTTGAAATGTTTTTTCCTCAGCCTAATAGCAGATTGAGTGTCAGGTGTTAGCCTTACAAAGGGATTTTTTTTTGAGGTACAATTGACAAACAACATGGATGGTAGAGTAGGGTTTTCTTACATATATTGGCAAATAGTGACAGTTTTACTTCTTTTTTTTTTTTTAAAGATTTTATTTATTTATTTGAGAGAGAATGAGAGAGAGCATATGAGAGGGGGGAGGGTCAGAGGGAGAAGGAGACTCCCTGCTGAGCAGGGAGCCAGATGCGGGACTCGATCCTGGGACTTCATCCTGGGACTCCAGGATCATGACCTGAGCTGAAGGCAGTCGCTTAACCAACTGAGCCACCCAGGTGCCCCAGTTTTACTTCTTCTTTACCAATTTGGGTGCCTTTTATTTTTCTTGTCTGTGGCTAGGACTTCAGTATTATGTTGAATCAAAGTGGTGAGAATGGGCATCCTTGTCTTGTTCCTGATCTTAGGGTGAAGCTTTCAGCTTTTTACTGTTGAGTGTGATGTTAGCTATGGGTTCGTCATATCTGGCCTTTCTTAAGTTGAGGTGTGTTTTCTCTATATTCACTTTGTTGAAAGTTTGTATCTTATTTGGATGTTGAGTTTTTGTCAGATGCTGTTTCTGCATCTATTGAGATGATCGTAGGATTTTTATCCTTTATTTTGTTAATGTGGTATATCCACATTGATTTGTGCATATTGAATTATCCTTGCATTTCTGGAGTAATTTCAACTTTAGTATGGTGTATGATCTTTTTAATGTAGTATAAAATTTGGTTTGCTAATACTTTGTTGCAGATTTTTGCATCTACATACATCAGGGATATTGGCTTGTAACTTTTTTTTTTATTTGTGGTGTCTTTGGTTTTGGTATCAGGATAATGCTGGCCTCATAGAGTGAGTCTGTTCTTTCTTCAATTTTTTGGAATTGTTTAAGAAGTATAGGTCTTAATTCATTAAATATTTGGTAGAATTTACCTGTGAAACCATCTGGTCCTGGAGTTTCTTTTGTTGGGAGTTTTTTGATTACTGAGTCAATTTCATTAGTAGTAATCAGTCTGTATTGTAATCTTCCTGATTTAGATGATTTATCTATTTCTTCTCAGTTGTTCCATTTGTTGGCACATAATTGTTCTTAGTAGTCTCTTATGATTTTTTTCTATTTCTGTAGTATTGGGTGTAACTTATCCCCTTTCATTTCTGATTTTATTTATATGGGCACTCTGTTTTTCTTGATGAATCTGGCTAAAGGTTTTTATCAATTTTATCTTGTCAAAGAACCAACTCTTCGTTTCATTGATCTTTTCTGTTGTCTTTTTAGTCTCTTTTTCATTTATTTTTTGCTCTGATCTTTATTATTTTCTTCCTTCTATTAACTTTGGGCTTTGTTCTTTTTCTAGTTCCTTTAGGCGTAAGATTAGATTGTTTATTTGAGATTTTTCTTGGTTCTTGAGTTGGGCCTGTATAAAACTTCCCTTGTAGAACTTCTTTTGCTGCATTTCATAGATTTTGTACTGTTGTGCTTCCATTTTCATTTGTCTCAGGGTAATTTTTGACTTCCTCTTTGATTTCTTCATTGACCCGTTGGTGGGTTGGTTGGTTGGTTATTTATTTATTTTAAAGATTTTATTTATTTATTTGGCAGAGAGAGACAGCGAGAGAGGGAACACAAGCAGGGGGAGTGGGAGAGGGAGAAGCAGGCTTCCCGCCGAGCAGGGAGCCCGATGCGGGGCTCGATCCCAGGACCCCAGGATCATGACCTGAGCCGAAGCAGACGCTTAACGACTGAGCCACCCAGGTGCCCATAAAGTAATTATTGATTAAAAAAAGTATTAATAGGTATGGACTTGTTGCCATTTTGTTGATTTTTTTTTTAAAGATTTTATTTATTTGTCAGAGAGAGAGAGAGTGCACAAGCAGGGGGAGTGGTAAGCAGAGGGAGAAGCAGTCTCCCTGCTGAGCAAGGAGCCAGATGTGGGACTTGATCCCATGCTGGGATCATGACCTGAGCCGGAGGCAGACACTTAACCAACTGAGCCACCCAGGCATCCCTTTCTGATTGTTTTTGTAGTTCTTCTCTTGCTCTCTTCCCTTGAGATTTGGTGACTTTCCTTAGTGTTATGTTTGTTTTATTTTTTGTTTTTCTATTATAGGTATTTGGTCAGTGGTTACCATGAGGTTCATATATAACATTTTATGTATATAACAATCCATTTTAAGTTAGTGCCCACTTAAGTTCAGATACATTCTAAAAGCACTACATCATCCCCCCACCATGTTTTATGTTTTTGACATCATATTTTACATATTATTATTTTATGTTTCCATTGACTAATTATTGTGGGTCTAACTGATTTTATTGCTTTTTGTCTTTTTACCTTCATACTAGCTACGTAGGTGGTTGATCCACTACCTTTACTATATGTTTACGTTTACCAGTGAGGTTTTTCCTTTCATAATTTTCCTTTTTTTTAAATGATTTTATTATAAGTAATCTCTACACCCAACATGGAGCTCCAACTCACAACCCCAAGTGCAAGAGTCGTATGCTCCACTAACTGAGCCAGCCAAGCACCACTCCTTTCATAATTTTCTTACTTGTAGTTACGATTTTTCTTTTCTACTTAAAATTAAGTCCCCTAAACATTTCTTGTAAGGCTGGTTTGGTATTGATGAGCTCCTTTACCTTATGCTTGTCTGAGAAACTCCTTGTTTCTCCTTCACTTCTGAGTGATAACCTTGCTGGGTAGAGTAATCTTGGTTGTGAGTCTTTTTCGTTTTAGCACTTTGCATATATCATGCTGTTCTCTTCTGACCTATAAAGTTTCTGCTGAAAAACTAGCTTATAGACTTATGGTTCCTTGGTATGTAACTAGTTGTTTTCCTTTTGCTGCTTTTAAGATTCTTTATCTCTTAACTCTTGACACTCTGATTATAATGTGTCTTGGTCACATATCTCAGCAGGGAGACTGCTTCTTGGTCACATATCTCAGCAGGGAGACTGCTTCTCCCTCTGCCTGACAGGCCTGGTTGCAGCTGGTGTGGGCATGCTGGTGTGTGGGGTTGGCCCTTGGCACAGCTGGCTATAAGGACTGGTTGTGAGCTGCATGAGCACTGTTGAGTAGGGCAGGCTTTTGGTGCAGCTGGCTGCAAAGTCCAGATGCGACTGATGCAGACACTCTAGTGTGTAGGACTGGGCCTCCAGGGCAGGAGCCCTTGGGTGGAGGGTGTGCTGGTCCTGGCCAAAGATGCCTGCTAGGTATGGTGGGTAGGGAGCTGCTAGGGAGGAGTGCCAGGCCAGGGTAGACAGGTTGGGTGGGGTGAGTCTATGCAAGTAGTGCTAGCACAGTAGATGGAGAGTGTCAGAAATGGCACCCGCCAGCACCGGACCAGCTAGATGTAAGGGAAGTAAAAAGAAAATGGGGCCTGCCAATGCTTCTTTCCCTGGAGAAGGTTCAGACAGATCCCTGCCCCTCCATACACACCCTAAACTTAGTCTCCTTGGATCTCCTTCACCTCTAACCTAGGTACTTTTCAAACTAACGCCTCTGCACTGGTGTGTCCTTCAAGAGGGAAGTCTCAATTTCCCACTGCCCTCTGACTCTCCCGGACATAGGCCCCACTTATTTTCAATGCCAGGCATTATGGGTGCTTGTCTTTCTGGTATAGGTCCCTCAGGCTATGGAGGCTGATGTGGAACGCAGATCTCTTATTTCTCAGTGAGGGACTCTACAGTTATGATATCCCTTCTGCTGTTGGTCACCATGCTGAGGGTGTGGGTCCTGACTAGACTGTGTCTCTGACCCTCCTACCCTTCTCATTGTGGCTTTTTCTTTATATCCTTAGTTACATATGATCTGTTCTGCTACTCTTCAGTTCATTCTCAGAGATAGTTGTTCTATATGTAGTTGTAGATTTTGGTATATCTATGGAAGGAGATGAGCTCAGGATTTTCCTACTCCACCATGTTGATACCCTCTCCTATACTACATTTTCTTCATCTCTTCATCCCTCCATAGACACTTGGGTTGTTTCCATATCTTGGCTATTGTAAATAATGTTGCAGTGAACATGGGAGTGCATACATCTTCAAGTTAGTGTTTTTGTTTTCTTTGGGTAAATACCCAGAGGTGGAATTGCTGGATCATATGGTAGTTATATATATTTTTTAAAGATTTTATTTATTTGACAGAGAGAGAGAGAGTACAAGCAAGCAGAGAGGCAGGCAGAGGGAGAGGGAGAGGGAGAAGCAGGCTCTCCGCTGAGCAGGGAGCCCAATGTGGGGCTCGATCCCAGGACCCTGGGATCATGACCTGAGCTGAAGGCAGCCGCTCAATCGACTGAGCCACCCAGGTGCCCCAGTAGTTATATTTTTCATTTTTAAGGAACCTCCATACAGTTTTCCATAGCTGCTATACCAATTTACATTCCCACCTACAGTGTGCAAGGGTTCCCTTTCCTCCGCATCTTCACCAACACTTGTTATTTCTTGTCTTTTCGAGAATGGCCATTCTAACAGGTGAGTTATTATCTCTTTTTCATTTTGATTTACATTTCCCTGATGATTAGTGATATTGAACATTTTTTCATATAGTGGTTACCCATTTATATGTCTTTGGAAAATGTCTATTCAGATCCTCTGCCTTTTTTTTTTGAGAGAGAGAGAGCATGGTGCGCAAGGGGAGGTGGGGGGCTGCAGAGGAAGAGAGAGAATCTTAAGTAGGATTCACATTCAGCGCGGAGCTCGAAGCGGACTCCGTCTCACGACTCTGAGATCATGACCTGAGCCAAAATCAAGAGTCGGATGCTTAACTGACTGAGGCATCCATGTGCCCCATTACCTTTGTTTTTTGTTTTTTTTTTAAAGACTTTATTTATTTGACAGAGAGATAGAGATAACGAGAAAGAGAGCACAAGGAGGGGGAGCTACAGGCAGAGGGAGAGGGAGAAGCAGCTCCCTGCTGAGCAAGGAGCCCGATGTGGGGCTCAATCCCAGGACCCCGGGATCACGACCTGAGCCGAAGGCAGATGCTTAACTAACTGAGCCACCCAGGTGCCCTGGTTTTTAGATTTCCCATTAAAAAACAAATGTAACAGGGGGCGCCTGGGTATATTCTTTACTCCTCTTTTTTTCTTTACTCCTTTGTCATAGCTTGGTTTCCTGTATATGCATAGGTTTATTTTGGGCTCTTTATTCTGTTCCCAAAGGGATTTTTTTTAAAAAAATGAATATACCAATACAGTTTCATTTATTTTCTTTTTATATTTTATTTTTAAGTAATCTTTATACCCAACATGGGGCTCAGACTTACAACCCCAAGATCAGGAGTCTCATGCTCCACCAACTGAGGCAGCCAGGTACTCCTAGTTAGTTTTCTTGTATTAAATAGTATCTGAAGGCCTAATTCTTTTTTTTCTTATTTTTTTTCCTTTGGTGCCGTGCATAAGGTTCTTCTTCCCTCTCTAAGTCTACTTTGAGTTGAAACAATGTGCTTGACAGATATACTTGTGTTTTGTGACAGGGTGATAGAATTATTATTTGAAACTTGTTCTTATAGATACCTTTGAAAATGATCAGAGAATCTGAACTGAAAGAATGAGCTGGAAGGAACACTACAAATAATTTTCTAGGCAATACCTAAATTACTCCAGATGTTGTCTTCAGATTAAAAGATTATATGATATGAAAATTCCTCTTCTAAACTATTTTTTAAAGATTTATTTATTTTTTAATATATTCTTTAAAGATTTTATTTATTTATTCATGGGAGAGAGAGAGAAGCAGGGTCCCCGCAGAGTGAGAGCCCAGTGCGGGGCTCGATCCCAGGACCCCAGGTTCATGACCTGAGCCAAAGGCAGACGCCCAACCGACTGAGCCACCCAGGCACCCCAAAGATTTATTTATTTTAAGAGAGAGAGCAAGTGGGAGGGGCAGAGGGAGAGGGAGCAGACTCCCCGCTGAGCGTGGAGCTGGATGTAGGGCTCGATCCCAGGACTCTGAGATCATGACCTGAGCCAAAACCAAGAGTCAGCCGTTCAACTGACTGAGCCACCCAGCCACCCCATCCTCTTCTAAACTATTATAGAATTTTAATAGTACTCATTTTCAGAATTATCTATAATAGAAAGAAATCTCTTTATATGGTAGTGTGTTAGGTTCTTCTTGCTCTGGGGACAGAACAGTTGCTGCTCTACCATATGCCCTTTATACACATAGAATAAAGTGAGGTCTTCCTTTGGTCTTCTTATCTCTTGTTTTTTCTTTTCTTTTTTTTTTTTTTAAAAGATTTTTTTATTCATTTGAGACACAGAGATCAGAGAGAAAGAGAGCATGAGCAGGGGGAGAGGCAGAGAGAGAGGGAGAAGCAGACTCCCTGCTGAGCCAGGAGCCCGACGCGGGGCTTGATCCCAGGACCACGACTCAAGCCGAAGGCAGACGCTCAGCCATCTGAGCCACCCAGGCGCCCCTCTTGTTTTTTCCATCTTTCCTTATGGTTCTGTACATTTGCCCTGTGGCTTCTTCTGAAAATTTACCCATTGCTTTTAGTTTGAATAGTGTTTTGTAAATTCTAAAGCATTATGCAAATGTAAATGATTATTACATTATTTTGAAGGTGGTAGACCCTCGAACTATACCTTTACAAAGTCATTCCAGTGTTTGCTTTTAATTGTTCTTGGACAATTAATTGGTGTCATTACTGAAATTTTTTGATTCTATATTTTTATACTCCATGATTCACATTTTATCACTTTTCTGATTCTTACAACCATCTTCTTTAAATTCAGCTCTGATGAACACACACCAGTAGAGGATGATGAGCCAAAGAAAAGCACCACTTCAGCTTCTACTTCAGAAGGTATTTTTTTAAAATACTACAGAGCTGCTGTATTGAGAAGTTGAAAAAAATGTTTATA
>NC_138385.1:25432117-25456724 GCF_054177405.1 Leptonychotes weddellii
AAAAAAAAAAAAAATGTCCAAGATCTCTACAGGGAAAGCTAGAAAACATTAAGAGACATTAAAGGGGTCCCTGGGTGGTTCAGTCGGTTAAGCATCTGACTCTTGGTTTCAGGTCAGGTCATGATCTCAGGGTTGTGAGATTGAGCCCTGCATTGGGCTCCACACTCAGTGGGAAGTCTGCCTGAGATTCTTTCCCTCTCCCTCTGCCCCTCCCCCCACTCACCCTCTCTCTCTCTCAAATAAGTGAATCTTTTAAAAAAGACATTAAAGAAGGCTTAAATGGAGAGATACCATGTTCACATAGGAAGGCAATATATAAAGTTGTCAGTTCTCCCCAAATTGATCTGTATATTCAGTGTAGTTCCAGTCAAACTCACAGCAGAGTTTTATGTGAAACTTAATAAGATGGTTCTCGTTTTTTAAGATTTTATTTATTTATTTGACAGAGACAGAGACAGCACAAGCAGCGGGAGCAGCAAAGAGAGTAAGAGAAGCAGGCTTTCCGTTGAGCAGGGAGCCTGCACAGGGCCTGATCTCAGGACCCTGGGAGCATGACCTGAGCCGAAGGCAGATGCGTAACCAACTGAACCACCCAGGTGCCCCAATAAGATGGTTCTAAAATTTATGTTAGACTAGAGGGCCAAGAATAGCCCAGTCACCTTTGAAGAAGAATAGGAAGATGAGATTTGCCCTACCAAATATGAGGACTTATTATGAAGCTTACAGAACTTTAGAAAGTACAGGAGAACAAATGAATTGTTCAGTGGGATAAAATATGAAGCTCGGGGGCAGAGCCATACATGCGTAAACTTAGTTAGGTAAAAGAGATTACATGTCAGATCATTGGGGAAAGAAGGACCTATTCAGTGAATGGAGCAGGAGAAAAATGGTTATCCATTTGGAAAAAGATGAAAGTAGAGCCCTGCATCACCATATTTAAAAATCAGTGCAACTAGGGGTGCCTGGCTGGCTCACTAGAGCATGCAACTCTAGATCTCAGGGTTGTGAGTTCAAGCCCCACGCTGAGTGTGGAGCCTACTTAAAAAAAATCTTTTTTAATTAAGAAAAAATCAGTGCAGCAAGAATAAGGACTTAAATGTCAAAAACAACTTTTTTTAAAAAAGATTTTATTTTTTTATTTGACAGAGATAGCGAGAGCAGGAACACAAGCAGGGGGAGTGGGAGAGAGAGAAGCAGGGTTCCTGCCGAGCAGGGAGCCCGATGTGGGGCTCGATCCCAGGACCCTAAGATCATGCCCTGAGCCGAAGGCAGGCATTTAACACCTGAGCCACCCAGGCGCCCTCAAAAACAACTTTCAACACTCTTAGTGTAAAATATAAGTAGATATCTAACAGATCTTGGGGTAGTAAAGTGTTTCTTAAGACTCCAAAAAATGTATTAATCATAAAATAGTGATAATTTGCCTAAGTTAAAAGAAACAACTTTTGTTCATCAAAAGACATCTTAAAATAAGTAAAAAGACAAATTTTAAGCTGGGATAAGATCTTACAACTGATAGTATTGAGAATATTTAAAGAATACATACAATCTGAACAAAAAATGGGAAAATGACACAAACAAGCATTTGTTAGAAGAAAAATATATGGCCTACCCATACATAAAAAGATGTTCATTATCGTTGGAAATGGAAATCAAGAACATGCTGAAATACGATTTTACATCTATTTGATAGAAGTTCAGAGTTCTAACAGTACCAAGCATTGGAGAAGATGTAGATCTACAGGATCACTTAAATACTGCTAGTGGTGATATAAATTGGTACAATGATTGGAAAACAGTCTGACATCATCTTGGAAAGTTGAGCATTCGTAAGCTTTATGTCCCAGCAGCTCCATTCCTAGATACCCAAGAGAAAATCTTTCCCATGTACTAGGAGACGTTACATAGATGTTTTACAACATTGTTCACATAGCACTTTGTGTTCCAAATAAACTCTATTCACTGTGCCTTGAGCAACCTTAAATACATTGTCATCTCCTTGTCTTTCCATCCTGCTGCTCCCCCACTTTCACACTAATCTTAAATGATTCTCCCTCTTTTCCTTACTCAGTTTTCTCTATTTTTCTAGGCATAGGTCAAGCCTTATATATCGAACTGATTTTGTAGGATTGGGTTACATAAACGTAAAAGAGTTTCATGGAGTTTTCCCTCTAAGTTAGCAGACCTTTTGAAGATAATGTAATAGTTTCTCTCTGCCCCCTATACTTTCCTGAATTAGCCCTTGTGATAAATCTCTTCTTGGAGCTGCTACTGGATTCTAAGGAAGTTAAATCCACTCACAAAACTCATCAAATTCTATTATAGTATTAGACCTGGTCCTTTTGGTTGTATGGTAAGTTAGAACCATGAGGAAGTTCTGCCTGACTGATGACAACTTAAACCTTTCTTCTGTCCTACTGTCAATTCCCCAAAGGCAAATTCCCCATATCACATAGGAAGATTAATAATTTGCTAGTTTCTGGTTGTTTTAGTAGAAACAACAGAACTAGACTTATGCCCTTAGTAATTGAAATTAATAACATTCATGATGTTGACAGAACATCAGATCATTATTTGAGTACTGAAAATGAATCAAAGGATACATTGGCAGATAAAATAAATGATCTTTTGAAAATCCAACCCATTACCAAAACAATTTCTATTTGTCAGTTTTTTAAATAGAACAGTCTGTATTAAGAAGGATTAGTGAGGAAGTACTATGAGAAAAATTACTGAGAAATTAAGCAAAAAATAAAATTATCTCCAGGCATCGCCGAATGGAGGCCGTGCGACTGCGGAAAGAGAACCAGATCTATAGTGCTGATGAGAAGAGAGCCCTGGCGTCCTTTAACCAAGAAGAGAGGCGAAAGAGAGAAAACAAGATTCTGGCCAGTTTTCGAGAGATGGTATACAGAAAAACTAAAGGGAAAGATGACAAATAAGGATTTTCTGATTGTTCAGCAGACATTTTTAACAAAAAAAGAAAGTCTGGGTTCCACATATACATACAAAAAGATTACTATGATCTGAAAAAGCTTTACAGTGCTACTGTGCCTTCTATTTAATTCTTTCAGTCCTTCAATAAAAAGCTGCTTATTGATACAATTTTAGCAAGTTCTTTGGGTTATTTTTGGATTGACCATAATAACTTTCTGGTTTAAAAATCCAAATTACGAATGAAATCATACTGTACTTGGGGAGGTGGCATTGAGAGAAAGTGTCAGTAAGATGCGAAACTTAATTCTCACACCATGGGACAGTGCTACTGTTAGCTCTACGTGATGCCTGTCCCCCACTCCCACCCCAACTGAGCTTGTGGGAAATCATCATTCCTCTACGTTGAATGTGTTAAAAATGGACTTGATAGAAACATACAGGAGGCCACTTTTGTTAACAAAGTGAAGGCATTGCTGAAAAAAGCAAATCTGGAATTTGAAAATCGACTTGTATAATATATAGTCTGCCCTGGAAATAATGTATTTTGGTTTTAGTCCCTATGTCTACCACACATCCAGCAAACAAGCCAAAAACCAAACTAACCCACAGACTTATTGAGTTGAAAATGTGAACGTTAGTGTTTTAAGTTCTTAAAAGGTTACTTAAAAATGGTTCTTCAAATATAAAATACTGGGAAGTGTACTGTTCTGCCAATGTAAGTAGATTATTTCCATCTAAGCTATGCTTAGATCGTCATTTGAATACTGGAAATGAATGGGAGTCAACTATGGTTAGGAATTTAATAGGGAAAAATATATTGAAGCATTGGTTTTAATTTAGTTGTTTTATAAGGATGAAGTTAAAATGATATTAAACGTATTTTAAGTCTGTCCTTTATGTAATAAGCATATTTCATTTTAAACATTGTTAAACGTTTCATTTTATTTTTTATATCTGTCATTCAGTTTAACTTTGTATGAACTCCTCACTTTATCACCTTTTTATGGCTACTATTGACTTTTAAGTTTGAGAGAAATGGAAAATTCTGGGACTAGCAGTTCGTGATCTTTTTTCTTCCCATTATTTTGTTCAGTTTGAGTTGTTAGGTCACAAGAGTGAAAGAAAAGGGGACAGTAGAAGTTTTGGCTGTTTTTGTTAAGGTTGTTTTGAGCTGTGTTATTATGTGTCTAGAATAAATCTAAATTACCTGGGGGATGGGGAAGTTCTAACTCTGTGGTCATAAAATGCTCTCTCTTCTTGTAATAGATTAAAGTGTTTTTTCCCCAAAGTCTTAAAATAAGGCAGTCATATTTCAAAGTATAGATAAAAAGTTTTACTATTTAACATATGTTCTAGGAAAGTGTCTACCTTTAACCACAACTAAGGAACTAAACCATTTGGCGTGTAGCAACATTTATGACTCCTGAAGATGAAGTGATTTCTGTTTATCATCATTGCCGCCTAACCTGATCAATATCTTGTTTCCTAAAGGTAAAAGGAAGCTAGGTTCCAAATTTATGAGTTGTAATCCATCTACTTCCCTGTGTAATAAAACCTAAATTTATAGTCCCTATTTAAGAATTCTGGTCTCTAAGAACATTATTTTTTGTTATTGATTCCTAGAGGCTGAATGAGTTTGCACTCTTATTTTCAGTAGGCAGAGCAGTTTAAATGCAACAACTCTGTGATAGAGGATTATTGTGGGTTTTTATTGGATTCGCCTGTGTCCTCCACAGAGTAGATAGTAAATGAAAGAAAACATATTAAGGTATTTCAGAACTTTGTCATTTCTTTCATCAGGGTTTGTTCAGGAAAGATCTGCCAAAGAACAGCTTCAGTAGCATGTTTTTTGGGAAAGAGGAGGGTAGAATAAAAGGGCTAAAAGTATTTTGAGCTCATGAGAGTTACTGCTTCAAACTGTTGAGTCATCTGAGCCGTAAGTCCAATAGGAGAGCTGTTGTATTTGAAATTCATGTTTTGTTCTTCAGGAAGACTTACCTAGTTTTCCACTTCCATGCCTGTTGTTCTGATAAGATTTTCCCTTCTTTTATGTTTGTTGCACAAATGTAACAGTTAAAAGAAGAAGAAAGAAAAATTAACCACAGTCTTAGCACATCAATTGTTTTTCGTATTCTATGTTCCCTTCCAGTGCTTGTCTGCATAAATATGTATTCTGATATACCTGTACGTAATCACCCATAATGTAATCTTGTCTTTGGTGTTTTAAACCTTTGCAGTCAGACAAGACAGCCTCACAGGGATGGTAGGAACAAGTGATGATCTGGTGTGAGGATGGAAAGACCAGAAATAAGTAAGCGTGGCAATTGCCTCCTGTTTTGAAGCCACCCTGCTACCATCACGGTTATGATGCTGTGTGGTACGCAGCGCGCCCAGTTTCAGAGTATCGGAGTGTAGTATTAGTTAACAGTGAGGCTTAACTCAAAGTAAGTGAAGGGGCCTGTGAGTAGGAAAATCTTTAGACTGGTTATATTATGAACTGTAGAACTCTTGCCATTTTTCTTTTCCCCAGTTATGCCCATTAAAGAGGTGTGTCTACTAGAGAATTAGGCTCAGATGGGGGAACAAGAAGCCAAGTATCATTCTCAGTCTGACAAGTGAATTTTAGGAAATCTCTAAACTTGGCTTCTGTACCTGTAAGACTCAAGTGATGTAGACAGTGATGGGAAAAACCACTTAGAAATGGAAAACAACTTACTGGTTACTCTGCTAATGTGATGGAAATTGCCAAATGGAAAATGAATGAATGCAAAAAAAAAAAAAAATACAGCTGGATTGTTCGCCACAAGTTTATTATTCAATAAATTTTCTGTGGTTTGATGTGCAGTATCGTATTTTTAATACATTCTGATTAGAAGTCCAATCCTAAAACATTCTGTAAGAATTAGACACAATTGAATTAGAAGGAAATTGACTCCATTAAAGTATTTTTGGCCTCGATAATATCCCTCAGCCATTTTTCTTGAAAGCGAGTCATTCCTGGTCTGCAGAGGAAGAAAAACAAACATATGAAAACTTTTTAACATAAAACACTGAGCCAGGGATTCCCTGTTTATTCTGTTACATTCCTAGTGAGTAAGAAGTCTTTTGAGGGTGGGGAGCAAAGGTTGTCTCTATTCTATAGGCCCAATCAGTAAAAGGATTAATGAGTTTATATGTAAAGATTCTCTAAAAGAGCTGCTGTACAAATAAAAGATTATAATATAGGACTTAATTCCATGTGACTGAAGTTTCCCATAGAAACAATAGACATGACCCACTTTGCCCCCACCATCCTTTAGCAGTTAATCCTCAAGTTTCTAATTACTGAAAAATGAGACATTAAAAAATTTTTTCTAGAACAATGGCAGAATCCTTTCAGCCCATCCTAATGGGATGGGTGGGCCAAAGAAGGAAAGTGACCATTACATGAGTTATCTGTGGCTATGGGCCCGCTAGGTTCCTGGGGTGCGATGACCTTTGCCCACCACCCTTTTAAAAATAAGTCTCCAGGGGCATCTCGCTGGCTCGGTCAGTAGAGCATGTGACTCTTGATCTCAGGGCCATGAGTTCTAGCCCCATGTTGGGCATAGAGATCACACACACACACACACACACAAAAAGTCTCCAAATGTTCATTACCTATGAACTAACGAAAGGCCCTCAAAGATATAAAAGACCTCAATGGGCATATCCTAAGAGAGAAAAGGATAACTGTTAGCTTATACCAATCATACCAACTCGTAATTCCTTCCATCCCTACACTTGTCCATATGTATACTCTTAAGTTTCTAGAATTCATCCTCCTTATTGGAATGTCTATAGGTGGTAGTTCTTTGTCACTTCAAATCTCTGTTCCCCAAAAGATCTTTTTGGCAACAAATACCTGAAGAATCTCTGCAAAATTGGAAACAAGTCAGGAAAGGCTTGTGCTCCTCATGAATAGTCATTTACCTTCTTTTTATGTTCCACTCTACTCGATGGACAGTATTTACCTCTTAGGAGTAGGATAAGAATGAAATAATATAGATAAACACGGTTTGAAAACATTTTTAAAGCAGCATAAAAGTGGAGGTTGTAATATTGTCTCAGGGGTCTCCACCCATGCTCCCTTCCAAAATTATATGTGGAATTCAGAGCAAGAGCCCTTCTCCTAAGCCCTCAATGTACAGTCTCTGGTCATGGTCTTGCTTACCTCCAGCAGCCTTACTTTCCAATCTCCAACCTTGCCAGTTAGCAAGACAGCTGATGGCAGGATAGATGACCAGGAGGAATGAGAGCTCCATGTACTTTACCTTTTTACATGATTCCAGGTTCAAATACATAAGTTAGTAGTAGGATAGGATAAATATAAGACAGAGTTGGCTCACCGTGTAGTCCTCTGTGAAGCTCTGGAGGCAGACCAAGCCTCAGGTAACTTCTGTGACAGAATGGGCAGCAAGGGGGAAAATAACGTGTGTATGTCTGCTGTATTCCAGGCACTATGCTTGGGACCAGACCTGCTCCTCTGATGACCCAAACCCTGGATTTGTGGATGTTATTTGGATTCCTTTCACACCAGCTATCAACATACTTCATATTCCTGATCTACCTGGTTGGCTACACACAGTCATTCCTTCAAGTATTTATTGAGTGCCTATTACTTGCCAGGCCTCATTTTACAGCAAAACAAAAATTCCTGCCTTTGTGGAGCTTATGTTCTGGTAGGGGGAACAGACAATAACAAGATAATAAATTACATGGACTATCAGAAGGTAATAAAGTGTTAGGGAGAAAAAGCAAAAGCATGGAGGAAGGGATAAAAGTGTGACGTAGGAGGTGAGAGCAGGATGTGCACATACCTAGGGGAGAGTGTTCCAGTCAGAGGGAACAGCAGGTGCAGAGGCCCTGAGGTGGGACTCTACCTGGATTATTAAAGAGTCGCAAGATCACAGCTGGAGGAGAGGGAGGGAGGGAGGAGGAGGAGGAGGAAAGCAGAGATAGCAAGAGACCAGGTCACGCAAGGGCCTACCAGGCCCTCACTACTCAAAAGTGTACTCTGTGGGCAGGCACACACCTGGGAGCACCACCTGGGAGCTTCTTAGCGATGCAGAATCTCAGGCCCCACCCCAGACCTGAATCAGAATCTTCCTTTCAACAAGATCTGCAATTAATGTGCATGCACTTTGAAGTTAGAGAAACACGTTGGAACATTTTAAACAGAGCGGAGTGACGTAAGTTCATTTTATCAGGCTCACTCTGGCTGGCGGCTACTATTTTGAAAAGATACACAATGAGGTCAAGGGTGGAAGCAGAGCGACCAGTTAGGAGGCTATTGAAATAATCTTGGTAAGAGAGGATGGTGTCTTGTACCAAGGTGGTAGAAGTGGAGTGGTAAGAAATTGTTGGGATTCAGGACCTATTTTTGAAGATAGGGCCAATAGGATTGCTAATGTGTTGGGTGAGGGATGTGAGTCAAGGATGATGCCAAGGATTTGGGCCATGAATGGAGATGAGAGGTCTGCGGGCAGGTCCGGTTGGGAAGGGAAAATTGGAAGTTCAGTTTTGGATACAAGAAGTGAGATGTTTATTAAACATCCAAGTGGCAGAGATCTGGGCTGGAGATGCAGATTTGGGAAGCATAAGCTAGAGGTGGCATTTAAAGTCAGGAGACGATGAGATCACCAAGGAGAGGAGTAGAGAGGACAGGTTCGAGGCCAGTAGAGACTGAGAAGGAATGGTCAGTGAGGCAGGAAGGAAAACCCAGATAGTGTGTGGTTCTAGCAGCCAAATGGAACATTTCATGAAGCAGGGAGTGAGCAGCTCTGGCAAGTGCTGTAGAGTGCCCAAGCAAGATGAGGACAGAAACAGGACTTAAGTTTTACAAAGAAGGGGTCATCAATGACCTTGACAGGAGAGGTCTCCATTTTCATCGAAGTCTCATCTAAGCGAATGGGGCAGGAAAGGAAGAGCTTACTAGAGGTTTGTTTTTGATGATCTTGATGGTGAAGTAGGCAGAGGCGGTGACTTGGGGCATGGGTTTCTTAGCAGTCGGGATGCTCCAGCGCACACAGTAGTTATAGTGGTAGCTGTGAACCAAGTCTTCCCTCTCTATAAACTCTATGTAGTACACCCAGCGGTTTTGATACTCCCAAGTCTGTTTCATATAAAAGAGAAAGAACATACAGAAAAGCGAACTTTCTTTCAAGTCCTCTAGGTAAAGGCGACAACACGGCGGTAGGGGTTACAGCCCAGCTTCGGGCATCCGTTTCTAACATTTTTGACTGGGATGCAAACTAGAGTCAACTCCCAATCCGTCTCCACAAGTGGAGGAGAGAAAAGGTAGAGCCGACATGAAATGAGTGAATAATGCGACCTCCCTGGAGAGCGGGCTTTGGAACCCAGAGGCGCACGGTCAGGTGTGTAGGCGCACAAATACCCCACACGCACACGTACACACTGACCTCCCGCCAGACCCTGACTTGGGAGGCAAGTTGGGTTAGTTGGAGAGTAACTAGAAAGGGATTGGAACATGTGTTCTGCTCACTCCTCTTGGGAGGCCTGTAGATGTCACTGATGAAAGTAATGAGGCTGATTTCACAAGCTGTTTTTGAAAATCAGCCTCACTTCAATGCAGCCATCGGTGGTACATAAACTAAGTTTAGAAAAGGAATGAGTCAGGCACTGGGATCATCCAGATCCCTGACATCCCTATTTTACCCCCTTGGAGAAATTTTTCTCTCCAAAGCATGAATCTCACTAGTGCCTAGGGCCCACAGAAGTCACAGTGCAGCCCCGATTCTCAGTCCAGTGCCTTGAACGCTGTAGGTATTCAACAAGTTCAATTCAACTGAACCCCCTTGCGTTGGCTATTGGGGCACAGGAAGCTTCCACATCAAAAAAAAAATCCTGAATTTAGCTGAAGGTCCACAGAAGGAAGGAAGTGGGACAGTCTAACAGTTTCAGTGATGTGAGGAGGAACAGTTGGAGGGAGATGGCTAAAAGATATCAGGCCCTCTAAAAAAAATTTTAAAAGTAGGTTGGCCTTCTGCCTCAGCTCACTTTCTTTCTTTCTTTTTTTTTTAAAAGATTTTATTTATTCATTTGAGAGAGACAGACAGAGAGAGAGAGCACAAGCAGAGGAGAGAGGTAGAGGGAGAAACAGACTCCTCGCCGAGCTGGGATCCCGATGCGGGGCTCGATCCCAGGACCCTGGGATCACGACCCAAGCCAAAGGCAGACGCCTAACCATCTGAGCCACCCAGGAGCCCCAGCTTACTTTATTTCAAACTTATACCCAATTGATTGTTTCAGTCAGTCAGACAGGAGCACCAGACTCTAGATTCCCTGGGATCAGAATTGTGTTTTACACAGATTATCATTCCTTTTATGAAGGAGCCTGCTACTTAACCCTTTGTGGCCCATTGGAGCGTGGCTTTCTTTCCAACCTTTCTATATGAATATATTTCTTCAGCCTTCGTGTTGAATCTGTCAGACAATCAAAGACTTTGTATCATCGGAAAGGGCCCTAGACATCATTTAGGGAAGTCCCTCCCTTTGCAGATGAGAATATTGGGGCCTAGCCATGGGAAGGGACAGTACAACGCAACAGTGGGGACTGGGACCCAGGGCTCCCAAGCAGCCCGCCCAGTGCTCTCTCCCCCCGACCAGATGTCTCTGTTCTAAGATTCTCTTCCTCTCAATTTGGTGCCCTAGAGGTTTTTTTTTTTTCTTTCTTTTGTGAACTAAGGCAGCCTTAGACACATTAAATTCAGCCATCTCCATCAAGCCAGTTTCCCCATTTTTATCACTGTTCAGGCAGCTGACTCCTACGTAGCTCCAGTGAGTATGTGTTATCCTTGTGTTTTGTAATTTTTACATAACATTGCTTCATATACTCGCTTCCAGGAAACAATATCTCATTGTGCTACTCCACCATGGATGGCTTAGCCAATTACATATTATTGGACACTCAAAATCAACAGGCACCTGGAAGTATATGCACAAAACTGTTATCAATGGTAAGTGACCCTTGAGGGAGTAGAACCGGGTATTGTGGGGGTGGAAGGAGAGCTTTCCTTTTCTACTTTGTGTCCTTTGGCTCACTGGGGATATTCCTTTTTTAATATAATGTCTTATTTTATCATAAAAATAATTTTAGGGCTGCCTGGGTGGCTCAGTCGTTAAGCATCTACCTTTGGCTCAGGTCATGGTCCCAGGGTCCTGGGATCGAGCCCCGCATCGGGCTCCCTGCTCGGCAGGGAGTCTGCTTCTCCCTCTCCCACTCCCCCTGCTTGTGTTCCCTCTATCGCTGTGTCTCTCTCTGTCAAATAAATAAATAAAATCTTTAAAAAAAATAATTTTAACTGGATGTTAGGTGTTGGGGATTTTCCAGCTTTTCTCTTAGAAAGAACTTATTTGTATATTCATGTTGCCAGGTTGTGTTCCTTAAGAGAATAAACAAATTGTGCCCATTGGCCGTGTGTAAGTGTACCTCTTCCCTCTCCAAAACACACGAGCCTTTGGACATCAGGTTTAATCATTCTCATTCACATTGTAATACCTTAAAATCTTTTGAATTTGCATTTTTCACTGATAGTAAAACTCTGCATTATTTTTGTCATCAAAAAGAACTTTTCAGGGGCACCTGGGTGGCTCAGTTGGTTAAGCGTCTGCCTTCGGTTCCAGTCATGATCCCAGAGTCCCGGGATCGAGCCCTGAGCCCTGCATCGGGCTCCCTGCTCAGTGGGGAGTCTGCTTCTCCCTCTGCCTGTCCTCCCCACTCATGCTCACTCGCTCTCTCTCTCGCCCAAATAAATAAATAAAATCTTTAAAGGAAAAAAAAGAACCTTTCCTATTATGGTGGCCAAAGTATATCAGACCTGTGATCAAAACTTCATTTTGCTGCTTAATCAGAAAGACTTAGGACAGGGGTGCCTAGGTGGCTCAGTCGGTTAAGTGTCTGACTCAGTTTCAGCTCAGGTCGTGATCTCAGGGTCATGGGATAGAGCCCCACAATGGGCTCCACACTCAGGGCAGAGTCTGCTTGAGATTCTCTGCCTCTCTCTCTCCTTTTGCCCCTCTCCCCACTCATGCACGCTTTCTCTTCCTAAAATAAATAAATAAATAAATAAATACAGTCTTTAAAAAAAAAAAAGAAAGACTTTGGACAAATAGTCCAACCTCTCTGAACCTCGGTTTCTCATCTGTAAAATCGGTACACTGATGTACCTACATGCAGGTTCATTGTGGGGGTTAGGTGAGATCATGCATGTGAAGTGCTCAGCGATACTTGACACATAGTAATGCTCAGTAAGTGGCAACTACTAATTTGGCATCCCCTGGTGTAGAGTGGACTCTGGGAAATCTGCAGTAAGCTTGATCAAGAAAGCTCTCCATCAGAAATGTCTGACACTTAGATGGCAGACTTTACTTCTAGGGCTCACTGCATTAGCAGGGCTGGGAACAAGGTGACTTTATGTCAGTAGCTTTATAGAGCTTTTAACGTTTCAGTTACTTTCTACTTTCTAATCATCTTATCCTCATAACAGTGCTACACAGTTCATCTGTGAAAAATAATGGTATGGCGAGAATAAATCTGTCCGTGTAATCAACACATATTTTAGAGCATCTCCGTGTACCTGAGCTTTCTAGGGGCGGGGGACAGAGAATTGAATAAAAGCCTCTGCCCTCATTGACTATTTGATCATTGACTATTTGGAAGAAAGGCAAAGGGTAAGTAAATAAAATCTAGTATCTTAGGTAGAACTGAATACTAAGGGAAAAAGTAAATCAGAGGAGGAGAATGGGTTGCAATTTTAGATGAGGTGGCGAGGAAAGGCCTCAGTGAGCAGGTAGAATTTTTTTTTTAATTGAGCTGCAGTTGACATACAGTAGTGTATTAGTTTCAGGTATACAACATAGTGATTCAATATTTATGCACATTATGAAATGATCACAATAGGTCCGTCACCATACAAAATTATTACAATATTAATACTATTTGCTGTGCTTTTCATCTGTGTGACTATTTTATTTTATTTTATTTATTTTTAAAGATTGTATTTTGAGTAATCTCTGTGCCCAACGTGGGGCTCAAACTCACAGCCCCGAGATCAAGAGTCACACACTCCACCAACTGAGCCAGCTGAGCGCCCTGTGACTAGTTCATTTTATAACTGGAAGCTCATACCTCTTAATCCCCTTCACTCGTTCCACCCAAATCATACCCCTCTCCCCTCTGGTAACACCAGTTCTCTGTATTTGAGTCTGTTTCTGTTTTGATTTGTTAGTTCATTTGTTTGGTTTTTTAGATTCTACATGTAAGTGAAATCATATGTTATTTGTCTTTCTTTAACTTCACTTCTTAGCATAATACCCTCTGGGTCCATCCATGTTGTCACAAATGGCAAGATTTCATTCTTTTTTATGGCTGAATAATATTCTATTTTATATATATCACATCTTTGTTATCCATTCATCTATTGATGGATGCTTAAGTTGCTTCCAATCTTGGCTTATAGCAAATAATGCTGCAATGAACATGGGGTGCATATATCTTGTCAAGTTAGTGTTTTTGTTTTCGGAAAAATACGCAGAAGTGGAATTGCTGGATCATATAGTATTTCTATTTAAAATTTTTTGAGGAACCTCTATACTCTTTTCCACAATGGCTGCACGAATTTACATTCCCACCCAACAGTGCATGAGGCTTTCCTTTTCTTCACATCTTCACCAACAATTGTTATTTCTTGTCTTTTTGATATTAGCCATTCTGACTGGTGTGAGGTGATATCTCATTGTGGTTGTGATTTGCATTTCCCTGATGATTAATGATGTTGAGCATCTTTTCATGTGTTTCTTGTCCATCTGTATGTCTTCTTTGGAAAAATTTTCTATTCAGGCCATCTGCCCGTAAATGAATTTTTTTTTGTGGGGGGTGTTGAGTTGTATGAGTTCTTTATATATTTTGGATATTAACCGTTTATCAGACATATCATTAGCAAAATATCTTCTCACATTTAGTAGGTTACTTTTTCATTTTATTGATGGTTTCCTTTGCTGTGCAAAGGTTTTTTTAGTTTGATGTAGTTGTAATTGTTTATTTTTGTTTTTGTTTTCCTTGCCTGAGAAAAATATTGCTAAGGCTGATTTCCAGGTGTTACTTCCTCTGCTTTCTTTTAGGAGTTTTATGGTTTCAGGTCTTACATTTAGGTCTTTAATCCATTTTGAGTTTATTTTTGTGTGTGTGGTTAGAAAGTGGTCTGTTTTCATTTTTTTTTAAGTGTTTATTTGAGAGAGAGAGCGTGCGAGCAGGGGGAGGGGCAGAGGGAGAGAATCTCAAGCAGACTGCACTCTAAGCGCAGAGCCTAATGTAGGGCTCGATCTCACTACCCCGAGATCATGACCTGAGCTGAAACCAAGAGTCGGACATTCAACTAACTGAGCCACCCAGGCACTCCTCCAATTTCATTATTTTGCATGTAGCTGTCCAGTTTCCTTAACACCTCTTATTGAAGAGACTGTCTTTTCCCCATTGTATACTCTTGCCTCCTTTGGCATAGATTAATTGACCATAAAAGTGTGGGTTTATTTCTGGACTCTGTTCTGTTCCTTTGATGTGTAGGTCTGTGTTTGTGCCAGTACCATACTGTTTTGATTACTATAGCTTTGTAGTATAGTTTGAAATCTGGGAGCATGATACTTCCTGCTTTACTCTTCTTTCTTAAGATTGCATTGATTAATTGAGGTCTTATGTCATTCCATATAAATTTTGGGATTATTTGTTCTAAAATGTAAAATTGCCATTGGTATTTTTATTGGGATTGTATTGAATTCTATAGATTGCTTTGGGTAGTATGGGCATTTCAACAATATTAATTCTTCCATTCCATGAACATGATATATCTTTCCATTTATTTGTCGTCTTCAGTTTCTTTCGTCACTGTCTTATAGTTTTCAGAATACACGTCTTTCAACTTCTTGGTTAAATTTATTCCTAGGTATTTTATTCTTTTTGATGCAATTGTATACGGGATTGTTTTTTCAGTTTCTCTTTCTGATAGTTAATAGTGTATAGAAACGCAACAACAGATTTCCGTATGTTAATTTTGTATCCTGCAACTTCATTGAATTCATTTATTAGTTCTAATAGTTTTTTGGTGGAGTCTTTAGGGTTTTCTATATATAATATCATGACATCTGCAAATAGTGACAGTTTTACTTCTTCTTTACCAATTTGGATGCCTTTTATTTCTTTTTCTTGTTTCATTGCTACAGCTAGGCCTTGTACTATATGTTGAATAAAAGTGGCAAGAGTGAGCATTCTAGTCTTGTTCCTGATCTTAGAGAGAAAGCTTTCAGCCTTTCACTCTTGAGCATGATCTTAGCTCTGGGTTTGTCATATCTGGCCTCTCTTATGTTGAGGTATGTTTCCTCTATGCCCACTTTGTTGAGAGTTTTTATCGTATTTGAATGTTGAGTTGTGTCAGATGCTTTTTCTGCATTTATTGAGATGATCATATTATTTTTATCCTTTATTTTGTTAACATGGTGTATCACATTGAGTAATTTGTGTATATTAAATCATCCTTGCATCCCTGGAATAAATCCCACTTGATCGTGATATATGATACTTTTAATGTATTGTTGAATTCGGTTTGTTAATATATCATTGAGGATGTTTGCATCTGTGTTCTTCAGGGATATTGACCTGGAATTTTCTTTTTGTGTAGTGTCTGTCTGGTTTTGGTATCAGGGTAATGTTGGTCTCATTGAGTGATTGGGAAGCATCCTTTCCTCTTTAATTTTCTGGAATAGTTGGAGAAGGATAAGTATCAACTCCTTTTTAAATGTTTGGTGATGGGCACCGGGTGGCTCAGTCAGTTAAGTTTATCTGCCTTTAGCTCAGGTCATGGTCCCAGGGTTCTGGGATTGAGCCCCGCATCAGGCTCCCTGCTCCACAGGGAGTCTGCTTCTCCCTCTCCCTCTGCCTCCCCCCTCATGCTCTCTCTCTCTTATGCTCTCTCTCTCTCAAATAAATAAATAAAATCTTTAAAAAAAATAAATGTTTAGTGAAATTCACTTGTGAAGCCATCTGGTCCCGGACTTCCTTTGTTGGGAGTTTTTTTGAGTACTGATTCAATTTCATTATTAGCATTTTGTCTGTTCAGATTTTCCATTCCTTCTTGATTCCAGTCTTGGAAGATTGTTTCTAGGAATTTATCTATTTCTTCTAGGTTGTTTAATTTGTTTACAACAAATAATTTTTCAGACTAGCCTAGTCTCTTATAATCATTTGTATTTCTGTGGTGTCAGTTATAACTTCTTTCATTCCTGATTTTCTTCATTTGAGTCCTCTCTCTTTTTTTTCTTCATGAGTCTTGCTAAAGGTTTTTCAATTTTATCTTTTCAAGGAACCAGCTCTTAGCTTCATTGATCTTTCCTAATGTTTTAAGTTTCTATTTCGTTTATCTTCTCCTGATACTTATTATTTCCTTCCTTCTACTAATTTTGGGCTTTGTTCTTTTTCTACTTCCTTTAGGCATAAGATTAAATTGTTTATTTGAGATTTTCAGATTTCTTGAGTTGGGCCTGTAGTGCTATAAACTTCCCTTAGCGTGGAGTCTGCTTAAGTTTCTTTCTCCTCCCTCTGCCCCTCCCCCCTCAAATAAATAAATCTCTTTTTTTTTTTTACGATTTTATTTATTTATTTGAGAGAGAGAAAGCGCACACGAGTGGCGGGGAGGGACAGAGGGAGAGGGGGAAGCCGACTCCCAGGTGAGCAGGGAGCCCGATGCCGGGCTCCATCCTGGGACTCTGGGATCATGACCTGAGCCGAAGGCAGACGCTTAATTGATTGAGCCACCCAGGCGCCCCTAAATAAATAAATCTTTAAAAAAAACACTTCCCTCTAAAACTTCTTTTGCAGCATCGCATAGATTTTGTACTGTGTTTCCATTTTCATTTGTCTCAAGGTATTTTTTAATTTCCTTTTTGACTTCTTTGTTCAGCCATTGATTGCTTAGTATCATGTTTAGCCTCCAGGTGTTTATAGTTTTTTTCCAGTTTTCTTCTTGTAATTGGTTTCTATTTTCATACCATTGTGCTAAGAAAAGACGCTTGATACGATTTCAGTCTTCTTAAGTTTATTGAGACTTGTTTTCTAGCCTAACATGTGATCTGTCCTGGAGAATGTTCCATGTGTACTTGAAAAGAATGTGTATTCTGCTGTTTTGGGATGGAATGTTCTGGATATATGTTAAGTCCATCTGGTCTAATGTGTCATTCAAAGTCACTTTCCTTATTGGTTTTCTGTCTGGATGATCTATTGATAGTAAGTGGGGTGTTAAAGTTCCCTACTATTACTGTACTACTGTCAATTTCTTCCTTTATATTTGTCAATATTTTCTTTATATATTTAGGTGCTCCTATGTTGGGTGCATAGATATAAATATACAAGTCTTATATCTTCTTGTTGGGTTGACCCCTTTATCATTATATAATGCCCTTTGTCTCTGGTTACAGGTGTTTTTTTTTTTTTTTTAAGTCTATTTTGTCTGGTATGAGTATTGCTACCCAGGTTTTCCTTTTTTTTCTCTCATTTGCTTGGAATATCTTTTCCCATCCCTTCACTTTCAGTCTGTACGTGTCTCGAGGATTGATGTGAGTCTCTTGTAGACAGCATATAGATGGGTTTTGGTTTTTTATCCATTCAGTCAGCCTGTGTCTTATGATTGGAGCATGCAGTCTATTTACATTTAAAGTAATTACTGCTAGGCATGTACTTATGATTAGTTTGTTAATTGTTTTCTGGTTGTTTTTGTAGTTCTTCTCTGTTCTTTCTTCCCTTGTGATTTGATGACTTTCTTTAATGTTATGTTTGGATTCCTGTGTCTTTTGTGTATCCGTTATAGGTTTTGGGATTGTGGTTACCAGGAGGTTCATCTGTAATGCACTATGTATATATCGCAGTGTATTTTAAGCTGATGGTCACTTAATTTGGAACACATTGTAAAAGTGCTACATTTTCATTCCCTCCTATTTTATGTAGTTGACATCATATTTTACATCTTTTTATTTTGTGTATCTCGTAAGTAATTGTCATAGCTATAATTGATTTTACTACTTTTGCCTTTTAACCTTCATACTAGCTTTATAAGTGATTGATCTATTGCCTTTACTATATGTTTGCTTTTACCAGTGAAATTTTTTCTTTCGTAATTGTCTTCTAATTATGGCCTTTTCTACTTAAACAAGTCCCTTTAACATTTTTTGTAATGCTGGTTTAGTGGTGATGAACTCCTTTAACTTTTTTTTGAGAACTCTATCTCTCCTTCAGTTCTGATTGATAACCTTGCTGGACAGAGTATTCTTGGTTGTAGGTTTTTCTTTTCAGTACTCAGAGTGTGTCGTGCTACTTCCTTTTGGCCTGCAAACTCTGCTGAAAAATCAGCTGATAGCCTTATGGGGGTTCTCGTATACGTAACTATTTGTATTCTCTTGCCGCTTTTAAGATTCTCTCTTTATCTTTAATTTTTGGCATTTTCGTTATTATGTGTCTTGGCAAGGACCTCCTTGGGTTCCTCTTATTTGGGGCTCTCTCTGCTCCCTGGACCCAGGTGTCTGTTTTTTTCCCCAGGTTAGGGAAGTTTTTAGCTATTATGTCTTCAGATAGGTTTTCTACCCCTTTCTCTCTCTTTTCTTTCTGGGACCCCTATAATGCAAATGTTGGTATGCTTGATGTTGTTCCAGTGGTACCTTATCCTACTCTCATTTCTTAAGAATTCCTTTTTCTTGGGCGCCTGGGTGGCTCAGTTGGTTAAGCGTCTGACTCTTGATTTCTGCTCAGGTCATGATCTCAGGGTCATGAGACTGAGCTGCGCATGGGGCTCCGCACTAGGCAGGGAGCCTGCTTGGGATTCTCTTTCCCTCTCCCTCTGCCCTACCCCCACTTGAGCTCTCTCTCAAAAAATAAAAGTAAAAATATTTTCTGTCTCTTTGTTGAAGTTCTCACTGAGTTCATCCATTCTTCTCCCAACTCTTGTCCTCTTGTGAGCACCTTTATGACCATTACTTTGAACTCTTTATCAGATAAATTGCTTATCCACATTTTTAGTTCTTTTTCTGTGGTTTTGTCTTGTTCTTATTCCTCCGTCTCCTCATCTGGTCTGACTCTATGTGTTTGTTTCTATGTATTAGGTACATCAGCTCCGTCTCCTGGTCTTGAAAGTGGTGGCCTTATGTAGAAGGTGTTCGGGGGGCCCAGTAGTATAATCACCCCTCATCACCAGAACCAGGCACTCCAGGGGTGTCCCACGTGTGGGCTGTGTGCACTGACCTGTTGTGGCTCAGCTGTGACTGCTGTGGGGGGCGCTGGTGAGTGGGGCTGGCCCTTGCCCCCCTCCCCCCAGCTGCAATGCCTCGTAGTGACTATTGTGGGAGTGCTGGTAGGTGGGACTGGGCCCTCCCACCCCCGGGGCATGAGTTGCTTTGGAGGGACACTGGTCTTGGCCAAGGCTGCCCACGAGCTGTGGCAGGGTGGTAATTGCTTTGGGGAGATGCAGGTCCCAAATGACGCTGCCTGGCAGGGCCAGGAGCTGCTTTAGCGGGCCACCTGCCAGGGCAGGGTCGGTAGTCCTAGCAAGGTGGATGGAGAATATCAGAACTGGTATCCACCAGGACCTTTGTTCCCAGAGAAAGTTCCTACAGATCCCTGCCCCTTTGGCACAAAACCCTAGAAGTAGGGTTTCAATCCCCGTCACATATAGTCCAGGCACCTTTCAAACTACTACCTCTGGGCTTGGGCTCCGAGAGAGTGTGATAGGGTGTGGGCCCTTTAAGAGCAGAGTCTTGGTTCCCTGTAACACTCTGGCCCTCCCCTGATTTTCCAAGCTCCTGGGATGAAACGCTGCTGATTTTCAAGGCCACGTGTTGGGGGGTGGGTTTCATCTTCCTGGCGCAGTCTCCAAGGTGGGTGGTGCCCAGAGGTGGGGCTTGAACCTCCCGCTTCTCAGGGAGTGCCTGCGTGCCTGTGATTGGGCTCCCATGTGTGGGTCGCCATGCAGGGGTTTAGTTCCCAACTTTGTCTCGTCCTGGCTCCCCTTCTTAATATGGCTTTTTCTTTATATCTTCAGCTGTGGAAGAGCTCTTCTACTAGTCTTCAGGTCATTCCAGAGTGAGTGAACAGGCGGCATGTTAACAAAGAACTCAAGAGAGGTAAGGCCCGACCCATGAGAACAGATCGGAACAGATTGCAGGGGAGAGGGTTCCAGGCAGACAGCCCTGCATGTGCCAAGGCCCTGAGGCGGGAGCAGGCCTGGCAGTTGAACGGGAAGGAGACAGGTGTGGCTGCGGCAAGGACGGTGAAAGGGGAGAAGGTAGAAGGTGATGACCCTGAGCGATAAGTTGGGAGGGAGGAGGGGACTCAGATCACTTCAAGCTCTGCAGCCCCTTGTCGGGACTGACTTTTGCCTTTTATTCAGAATAACTGGTGGCATTGTTGGGGGAAACTTTTCTGCTTGTTCTGTGTCCCATTCCAGTCTGATTCACAGACCCTGGGCGCAGTAGGCAGAGGCTTTTGCCCAACTCCAAAGGGAGACGTTCCCCAGAGCAAGAAGGTCCAAGAGTAAGTAGTACTTTGAGCCATTCATCATCATGGTGCTCTAGAGACCCCTTGTAATTGAAGTGTGCCTGCTGGGGTATGAGAGGGTGTGGAGCCACCTCGCTGCCACCCGATGGGGCCTTCCTAGGGCCTAGGAAACTGCCCTTGGGGCTGTAGACTGTGATGGGCTGGCCAGAGAAACGGAGACAGCAGGAAGCTTCTCCGAGGGGTGGGGAGTTTGCCTCCACCTGTTTCAACTCATCTCTCTTCTTTTTTTTAAAGATTTTCTTTATTTGAGAAAGAGAGAGAGAGTACAAGCAGGGGGAGCAGCAGAGGGAGAGGGAGAAGCAGGCCTCCCGCGGAGCAGGGAGCCCGACGCGGGGCTCGATCCCGGGACTCCGGGATCATGACCTGAGCCGAAGGCAGACGCTCAACCGACTGAGCCACCCAGGCGCTCCCCCCCCCCTTTTTTTTTTTCAACTCATCTCTCTTCTGAGGAAATACAGTGAGTGGGGATTTCAGGCCACTTCTTAATCCACCTCGCCAGTTATGCAAAGCAACCCAGGGCCTTCTCTCCAAAGCTGCCAGGATAAGCCACACAAATGGGTCAGAGCCAGGCACAGGCAGAAAAGGGAGAGGAATTCACAGGCATGCACATCATAATGTGTGGACATTATGTTCCAAGACCAAATCAGAAAGATCCATCGGCATCCCCTCTGTTCATATGAGATTTCTAAAGTTGGTGATGGAGAATTCCCGTTTTGGAACAGTAGCTCCCTCCTTTGGCCACTAGGCCCCCGCTTAGAGCACCAGCATGGGAAAATGGCTTAACTGGGAGTATCAGATTTTCCGAGGGAGATGTAAGGTTAGGATGATACAAACCAGGAAATACGATTGTGCCTTTCACCATCGAACCATACCATGGTGAATTTGGAACCCAGATGGGGACAATGTTTACTTAGTCACCTTTGAAATCACCTAGGGTTTCCGGGTTTTAAACTTTTCATTGTTCCTCGCCCTTGTACACCAATCTGGAGTGGTCAACTAACTTACCAGAATGAACTCCTCAATTTGCTTATGGCCCCTTTCTGCTGTGAATTCACCGTGTGTGACCCATTTGATATTTTTGATGGGCTTTTCTTCTTCTGCAAAAAAAAAAAAAGGTGAGAATTTGTTAGTTGCCTGGTAGTGTGGCATTGTTTAATGGGCTAGTCCTTCACACCTGCAAGCAGGATTACTACCTGCTACAGTCTTAACAGCAGCACTGACGGCACTCTTCACTACCGCTAATGCTAGTTCATTCAGATTGCCATTGTCTTCTTCTGTGTCTGTCTCCTGGCTTGTAGGACTTGGATCCACATCCATCCTCTGGATTTTGAAATCTTCGGTCCCATCCATTTTCTTTTGCCTGGAAAAAGAAACTCAAGAAGTTATCTCTTGCGCGTGTGGCTACACACTCATCTAAGTTCAGACCACCGCTTGAAGGATAACAAGACATAGGAAATGGTTGTTGCCTCCAGGGGGCAACAGGGGCTTAAGGGTGGGGATAGGAGTGAGGCCTTACACTTTACCCATTGTGCCTAGCTTCAGAGATCTATTTTTCCTGAAAACCAAGGATTTTCAGATTCTTATAACCATGAACAGTTTAATCAAGATGTAGTAGAATGAGTCCTAACTTCTTTGGAGTTCTAACAATATTGATTTCTAGTTGAGTCTTGAATAGGACCTCAATCCCTGCTTAGGCAACTGAAGGCACATGGCTCTCTTTTTTTTTTAAGATTTTATTTATTTTATTTGAGAGACAAAGAGAGAACGCACGCAGGAGCAGGGGGAGTGGCAGAGGAAGAGAGAAAGAGCAGACTCCCCACTGAGCATGGAGCCCGACGCAGGGCTCGATCCCACGACCCTGAGATCACGATCTGAGCCAAAAGCAAGAGTCGGATGCTTAACTGACTGAGCCACCCAGGCACCCCAATTTTAATTCACTTTAAAGAACTATGTGCCCTGGGGCGCCTGTAGCTCAGTCAAACATCCGACTCTTGATTTTGGCTCAGGTCGTGATCTCAGGGTTGTGGGATCAAGCCCTGTGTTGAGCTCTGTGCTCAGTGGGGAGTCTGCTTGAGCTTCTCTCCTTCTTCCTCTGTCCCTCCCCCTGCTCGTGCTCTCTCTAAAATAAATAAATAAATCTTAAAAAAAGATAAAGTGAATTAAAAATCATCAGAGGCAATACAGCATAGAAGGGGGTGGATTTTCAGTTTTTCTCTTGGATTCTCCAGGTGTACAAATTATATCATCTGCCAGAAACTATCATTTTCTTACCATCTTTTTTCCTAAAATATATAGTTCCATAGTATTCGCTTTGGTTAACACTTCTGGAGAAATGTTCAGTGAAAGTGAAGATAATGTGCATCCTTTTGTGTCTGACTTCAGTGGGTTTGCTTTCTGCTGTTCCATCGTAAAGTGTGATGCTGGTTTATGGTGAGAGATTTATCACATCAGGAAACTGTTTGCTCCTGTTTTAGTAAGAGGTTTATCATAAATGATCGCTGAAATTTTCCAAATGTTTTTAACATCTATTGAGACTGTGAAACTTAATAGTTACTCGGGCTGTGAACGGGATTCATCCCAGCGCTAGGACTCTGCATATTTTCCGTCTTTTCCTCTTGAGTCTTGGATTCTCTGTCTTTCCCGGCTACTACTTAAGTCTCTTCACTTATGAGAAATCACTTACTTCTGGCACAGTTACGCATCCCTGCGGGCAATCCTTACGTGGGGGGTGCTGTATCAAAGTGGGTATCTCTCTCCAAAGGGAGCTCGTTGTTTTTCTATAAATAGCAACTCCCAATTTTGGGGTGTTTAATGTGCCTTGTTTCCTTTAACTCACCCCTGGCCCATGAGATCGTGCACCAGACACCTTCCGTTTGCCCTTTCAGATCCACTCCTCCCCGTCTCCCCTGCTCTCTCCCTTGGAAGGCTGACCTGACTGGACTGCATCAGTGGGCTCTCCCATGCCCTCTGGCTTCCAGGAGGTTCCACACAATGCGGAGACAAGGCTGAGGAAGGAGAATGAGGGCAAGTGATATGTTCCCTGGGGAGTGGTCCCCCTGCAGGGTCCCCTGTGGCTGGAGCGGCCCTGCTTGTCCCAGGGCAAGGGTCTCACTTCTCAGCCCCGTAACGGCAGTTATGCTCTCCCCTTAGCCCTGTGGCCCCACTGTTCTAGCCCCGGGGGGAGCCGCACTTGCCCTTGTTGCCCTCCTGTCTGCCCACACCTCCGTAAACACTCCCTTTGCTTAACCCTTCTCTACCTACCCTGCTCTTAGTATGCCAGGTTTCCTGCTGAGACCCTGGGTCACAGAGAGACTCTTGTTTTTGTTTTCTTTAAAGATTTTATTTATTTATTTGACAGAGAGAGACACAGCGAGAGAAGGAACCCAAGCAGGGGGAGTGGGAGAGGGAGAAGCAGGCTTCCCGCTGAGCAGGGAGCCCAATGGGGGCTCGATCCCAGGACCCTGGGACCATGACCTGAGCCGAAGGCAGACGCTTAACGACTGAGCCACCCAGGCGCCCCTCAGAGAGACTCTTGTTACCATGTGAAAGGAGGAAGCCAAGTTCATGGCCAGACTGGCTCCACAGCGGGTGCACTCAACTACCCCACTCTCCTCCCTCCAGGACTCACAAAGAGTTGTGGGGCCCTGTTCTCACATTCCCATCTGAAGTCCAGAATGTGCTCACTTGCTTTCTGTGAGCCTCCTTCAAGAAGAGTCACCCTGGGCGCCTGGGTGGCTCAGTCGTTAAGCGTCTGCCTTCAGCTCAGGTCATGATCCCGGGGTCCTGGGATCGAGCCCCACATCGGGCTCCCTGCTCCGCGGGGAGTCTGCTTCTCGCTCTCCCTCTGCGCCTCCACCTGCTTGTTCTCTCTGTCAAATAAATAAATAAAATCTTAAAAAAAAATAAAATAAAAATAAAAAATTAAAGGTAGTGCCGCATGGGGCTCCCTGCTCGGCGGGGAGCCTGCTTCTCCCTCTCCCACTCCCCCTGCTTGTGTTCCCTTTCTCGCTGTGTCTCTCTCTGTCAAATAAATAGAATCTTAAA
>NC_138385.1:25457224-25473716 GCF_054177405.1 Leptonychotes weddellii
GGCGGGGAGCCTGCTTCTCCCTCTCCCACTCCCCCTGCTTGTGTTCCCTTTCTCGCTGTGTCTCTCTCTGTCAAATAAATAGAATCTTAAAAAAAAAAAAAAGAGGGGCACCTGGGTGGCTCAGTTGTTGAGCGTCTGCCTTCGGCTCAGGTCATGCTCCCAGGGTCCTGGGATCGAGCCCCGCATCGGGCTCCCCGCTCCGCGGGAAGCCTGCTTCTCCCTCTCCCACTCCCCCTGCTTGTGTTCCCTCTCTCACTGTGTCTCTCTCTGTCAAATAAATAGAATCTTTAAAAAAAAAAAAAAGAAAGAAAGAGGGGCACCTGGGTGGCTCAGCCTTTAAGCGTCTGCCTTCGGCTCAGGTCATGATTCCAGGGTCCTGGGATCGAGCCCCACCTCGGGCTCCTGGCTCGGCGGGGAACCTGCTTCTCCCTCTCCCTCTGTCTCCCCCCCTGCTCATGCTCTCTCTCTCTCTGTATCTCTGTGTCTCAAATGAATAAATAAATAAAAACAAAACAAAAAACCAGGCAGAAGAGGCAGGGGTCTCATCCGTGGAAGGACCTCCTTAAGACCTTCCCTGGGAGCCCTGTATTCCGGCAGGAGAAGGAAAGGGGAGCGGGGCTCGGCAAGCAGCTCACATTGCGCCCTCGCTCGTCCATGGGCACAAATCCTTCGTAAGCGTCCCTCGGACTGGCCTGTCCTAGTGCTTTGGCTCCCCTTCCTAGAGAGGCCAGATGCGCGGCGCGGGTGGGAAGGGCCGGGGGTGTGGTCAAGCGGGGGGGGGGTGACGACTGCGCGAGGCCTCTTTGCGGCGCCCCCCCTTCACAAACACCCCCCCACCCCCACCCGCACCCCCACCCCGGGCACCTGAGTGAGCGGATCCTTGTTTGGAACAGTATGGGCCTCAGACTCCCGGCCGCCCCGCCCCACGCCGCCAGGCAGAATGTTTACACGTGCTTCCAGGGCAACACCCATTCCCACCAATGGGAAGCAAAGCCCTGAGTGTCCGCCGGCTTCTGTCAGTCAGTTCCAGCAACGGTGTGACCTCCACCCTGTGGTGTTGGTGGCTTCTTCCCAGCCGGGGGGCGGGGGGAAGGGGGGCGCCGCAGGGCTGTGCCAGGAGGAGCACGCATGGCAGGCCACAGGAATCCCTTCTCTGTGCTGGCCACCGTGTGCAGGGCTGTGTGTGTGAGCTCCCCTCCTCCCGGCAGCCGGCCGTGTGCAGGGCTGCGTGTGTGTGAGCTCCCCTCCTCCCGGCAGGGCTGCGTGTGTGTGAGCTCCCCTCCTCCCGGCAGCCTGGAGGCCGGCAGTACTTGGGGTACAGGGGAACCCACTGAGGCACCAAGGGTGTTAAACCCAAGGCCACTGGCCTCACGATGGAACTTCTTACTTCTCCAGGCCCACATTGTGAGGTTCGGACCTCCCTTGTGGCTTGACTGTTTTCAGAGATGTCTTTTGTGAATCAAGGATGAGCTTCCAACATAATGGTTATCAGCCTAGGCCCAGGAACAGTGTACTTCACATTTCTTAGTTTCCTTGTCTACACAGTGGGGATCACAGTGCCTGTGGAATAGGGGTTCGTAGGAGGATCGGATCAGACGATTCGTGTGAAGACTGAGAACAGCATCACAGCTGTCTTTACAATGGTCAGATCATTTTTCTAGTAGTAGTAGTAGTATAAAGTGTTCTAAATGGTGAAATCAAAAGTTGTGGGCCCTGGGGCGCCTGGGTGGTTCAGTCGGTTAAGCGCCTGCCTCGGGCTCAGGGTATAATCCTGGGGCCCTGGGATCGAGCCCTGCGTGGTCGTTGTCAGGCTCCCTGCTCTCCCTCTGCCTCTGCAGCTCCCCCAGCTTGTGCTCTCTCTTTCTCTGTCAAATAAGTAAATAAAATCTTTTTTAAAAAGTTGTTGGCCCTGTGTTAAGACCCAGTTTTATTTTATTAATTTGATTAATCCGTGAAATCCCTCCGTCTCACAACCCCTGCTGTTGACCACCGTGCTTTGTGTACAAAGTGCTTGGCTTCTCATCCTACGACAATCAGTCCCGATCCCAGTGAAGAAAGGAGAGTGATTTGCTAAGCGTCCTCCTGATCCAGGACGAAATGCTGAGCTCGCTGCTGGGAAGGCGCCACCCACGGCCTGCGCACCGAGCCTGCTGGCGCCGTGACGTGGGGGCTGGGGCTGGGGCTGGACGGGAGTAGTGTGGCTTACTCAGCCTCTGACCCCAAAGGGTTTCACAGGCGAGCACTGGGATTCTTAAGGGCCCAGAGGAGAAGGACGTGCAGGCAAGTGACAAGAAACTCCTTGTAGGCAAGATGCGTTCATGGGGGAAGCCAGGCGAGAAGGCGCCTCTTTGAATCAGGAGCTTAAACTCCGCGGCCAGAACTTCACCCCCTCCCATCCCTACCTCCCAACCCCCAGCCCCCAGCCCCCAGCCAAGCCTCTTCCCCAAGCCACAGATTCTGGCCCTGGGCTCTCCCGATTGAGCGCCCTTTGAACACAGGCAGTGCTGAGGACGGGTTCTTCCAAACTGCGCCCTACTCGGATGCTTTTGCTCTCCCCGAAGCAGGGGAGTGCGGCCCGGGGGCGGAGGGGAGAAGAGAGGCGCAGGTGGGAGGGTGGAGGAGGAGCCCAGCGCAGCCCCTCGTTCCCCAGGAAGAAGTAGATGCAGCAGGCCAGGAAGCCCCAAGCTCAAGTCCCCACCTTGCTGCCCCCCCCCCCACCATGAGCCTCTCCTCACACAGGGCGTCCGGCCTCCTCGGAGCCCCCCGGGCCCGCGGTCCCGGCTCGGACACCGGCCTGTGGTCCAGTGATGCGCCTCTGTTCACCTGAGAGCACGGGGAGCCCGGGCGCAAAGACGTGCGGCCACAGCGGGCCCCGGGCCCTTCCAGACCATGCCGAGGGGCCTTCGCCGCCCGCAACGTGCTTTGCGTCCACTTCCACCGAGACCGGCGCGCAGGGCGGGCGGGACGGGCATTTTCACTGCCTCCCAGTCTCTGCGCCCTCCCGCGCTCCTGCCCACCTGGTTTCTCTCCTTACCCCGCCCTCCTCCCTACCCGTGCCTGGCAAGGCGGTCAGCACTCCGCCACGGAGCCCTGGCCACGGGCCGACAGCGTCCGGTCAGGTGAACCAGGCCGCCGGCACGGGGCTTTTACGGCCCCGCGACAGGCACGGGTGGCGGGCACTGTGGGCGAGCGAGGGTGGAGGCAGGACCCGGCCCCCAGCCTCGCTCGGTGCGCTGAGTCTGGTTGGCAAGCTACGGCACGCCCACATGGAAAGAGAACCAGCAAGGCGAGCTGGGTTTGGGCAGCATCTAAGCCAGGAGCGCTGTAGGCCCGCGCTCCCGGTCTACGAGGCCGCCAGACTGTCCCAGGAAGGGGCACGAGGAGGTGGGAGCCCGGGCCTTCCCCAGGCTGCGGCCCAGCCTCCAGCACTAAAGGCCAGGGACCCCGAGCGCTATGCTGGTCCACCCCAGGTGGGCGGGTCCCGAGAGTCGTGCTGTCCCGAAGACCTCTGAGAACGTTCCAGCCGTCCCTGAGCACTCAGGTCCGGCACGAGTGCCTGGTCGAACAGTGCCTCGCTCGGCACCAAAGCACTGGGGCGGAGCTGCTCCTGGGAAGCCACACTTCTGCCAGGGCGGCCCTGCTTCTGGGCCGCAGGCATAAGCAGGGTGGGCCGCTCTTCCAGGCCCCGGGCCCAAACGCCAGGGTTGCTCGCGGAGACCTGAGCCACCCCACCCCCAAGTCGGGTCTCTTACAGGTAAGAGAGGAGAGGGGGCTTCTGGGGGCCACCCTGTTTTCTGGTCTCCAGAAACCAAGGGTATTAGGCCCAGAAGGAAAAATCTCTGTGCAGTGAAAGAGACATTCCGGAGCCACGCGGAGGTGGTACACAGGCAGGGGGCGGGCCAAGTGTACCAAAGAAACTCTAAGATACACGGGAGAGATTTTTGTTTTCTTGGGGCCCTAATGCTCAGTGTTTCCACTGTCTTCCCCTTTTTCTCTTGTCTTTGGAATTACAATTCTTTGGGGTCTTCATTGAAATTGCATGTTTGTTTGTAAACTTTATTACCTGACCACTCTCTGGCCCACAGGTAATAACTGGTTTCTTCACGGTTTCTGGAACTGAGGAACATCTGCCAAGAAACAAGACAACAGAGGACACAAAATGTGTTCCAATGGGGCGCCTGGGTGGCTCAGTCGTTAAGCGTCTGCCTTCGGCTCAGGTCATGGTCCCAGGGTCCTGGGATCGAGCCCCGCATCGGGCTCCCTGCTCCGCGGGAAGCCTGCTTCTCCCTCTGCCTGCCGCTCCCCCTGCTTGTGCTCTCTCTCTCTCTGACACATAAATGATAAAGTCTTTTTAAAAATGTGTTCCAACTAATAAAGCGACAGTTCTGTGGGCTTACACAAGACCTGCTAGGCCATTTTCTCATGTGATGCCCTGAAAAGAACAATTAGGTCGCCAATCCTGAGTCAAGATTTGTGGGAATCCCACAAGCAGTGATTTGGCTCTTCATTGCACAAGAGCCTTCCGGGGTGGCGATGCATATTACAGCAACAGCATCAGACACAGAGGGCACACAAATCCGCCGGAGAAACCCTCAACAGTGAAAGAGTACGCAAACATGGCATTGGATTTATCCTTTACAGGAATTTCCTTGTCCTGTCTTTCATCGACAATGCACCAAAATGTAAAGGCTGTAAGAACATTGTGAACCCCGGCTCAGTATGCTGTAGGGCGTGTTTCAGCTTTGTCTCAAAAGCAAAGGAAGGGGCGCCTGGGTGACTGAGTCGGTGAAGCGTCTGCCTTCACTCAGGTCATGATCCCAGGGTCCTGGGATCGAGCCCCGCATCGGGCTCCCTGCTCAGCGGGGAGTCTGCTTCTCCCTCTGCCCTGCTCATGCTCTCTCCCATTCTCCCTCTCTCTCAAATAAAGAAATAAAATTAAAAAAAAAAAAAAAAAAGGCAAGGGAAGAGCATGCCCTGAAAGAATGCTCCAGTGTATGCAAACCTCAGAGATGCACTCTTTGGGCAGGGGGGGGTGGCTGAGTTAGGGGGGAGGAGAGGAGCGTTACACAAGCACACACACGCACAAGCACACAATGCCAGGCTCTGGGTATCTGAAGTCCGCATGGACATACCTGGAGGAAAAAACTCTGTACCTCTTCCATGTGTCTCGTGTCTCACAGAAGTACAGTAGAATAATTTGTGTTCTCAGGTCACGAAAGTATCAGGGTGAGAGGAAATCTTGAAAAGCAAGTGATGGGGGCGCCTGGGTGGCTCAGTCGTTAAGCATCTGCCTTCGGCTCAGGTCATGATCTCAGGGTCCTGGGATCGAGCCCCATATCGGGCTCCCTGCTCAGCCAGGAGCCTGCTTCTCCCTCTCCCGTTCCCCCTGCTTGTGCTCTCTCTCTCTGTCAAATAAATAAAAAATCTTAAAAAAAGCAAAGCAAAGCAAGTGATGCCCAGCTCTCAGGCCGCACCCCTGCCCTCATCCAGAAGCTTCCTGTTGAGGACGGCCGGCTTCAGTGCCGTACAGGGGAGCGAGTTGAAGCTGCCTGGCCGGGCAGGGCGGGCCCAGGCTCTCACAGTGGCATTAAGCCGAATTCTGCTCTCCGCTCTCGGAAAATGCCTTCAGAGCCACCACTGAGCTGCGTCTTTTCTGTCGTCTTGGATGGCGGTGCTCTGGGAATACCTCCGTTGTGACCATTCATTCTAAGAGGGAACCCCGGGCCGCTGCACTCGGTCAGGCGCTGGGCCTGACGGTCCCCCGACATCGCACTTGGCCAAGTGCCCTTTGGGGCCCGAGGAGCGGACTGGACGGCTACTCAGGGGGTGCTTACGGTGCCAGCAACGATCCCTCCCACATGCACAGGGCTGTAGTTACAAGCCGACTCCCGCACATGCCTTCCTCCGCTACCCAGGGCCGCGTGCAGGGCGCACACTAGCCTCACTGGAGAGACGGGGGACCTGGGGCTCAGAGCAGTGCAGCGACTTGCCTAAGGTCGCACCGCCGACAGGTGGCGGGGCCGCCTGAGGCGCTGGTCCTCCCGGCACTCGTGAGTCCCCGCATCACACATCAGCTCTTCCCGAAACAAACGGTCCTGGGCATCAGAGGACGTTGAGAAGCATTGCGGGCCTCTACCCACTAGGTGGCAGTAGCACCGCATGAAAACCTGCTAAACTTTGCGAGCGTCGCCCTGGCTGGGGGACCCCGCTTGGGTCGGTCCTCCGCAGAGCCGCCGGGCAGGGGTATGCCTGTCGCCGTCGAACTCCCGCTTCCTGCCCTGCGGAGGCTCGCAGCGGCCCCAGGAGGGAGTCCAGCGCCCCGACGGAGATGGACCGGGCCCTTCGGGTTCTGGGCCCCGCCGGCCTCTCCAGTCACGCTTCCCCGCTCCTTCCCGCCTCCCCCCTTGCTCTAGTTCTGCACCCCTGCTCGTAGGGCTCTCCTGCACAGCCCTGCTAGGCTGTGGCCCCAGCCGGGCCGTTTTCTCTGCGTGCGGGGTCCCCCCCTCGGGGGTTGAGCTCCTAAACCCTACCCAACCTTCGCGACTCGGCTTGGTGTGGGCATCACCTGGGAGCTTACCCTAAAGCCTTTTCCCTTCCCGCTCCACCCCTTCCGCCCCCCCCCTCCGCCCGGACTGAAGACTGAGTCAAGCCCCGCCCTCTTGCTCCCCGCACCTTCCGCAAACTTCTGTTCCTAGCAGTCCTCACCCCAAGCCGTCCTTAACTGTTTCACCCCTACTGCGAGCTCCAGAAGGGCAAGGCTGGGTCTTACTCAAATCTGAGGCACAGTGCCTGGCGTGTAGCTTTTTTTTTTTTTTAGATTTATTTGTTTGTTTGTTTGTTTGAGAGAGAGAGAGAGCACAAGCAGCGGGAGAGGGAGAGGGAGAAGCCGGCCTCAGGACCCCGGGATCATGACCTGAGCTGAAGGCGGACGCTTAACCGACGGAGCCACCCAGGCGCCCCCCTCTAACCTTTTTCAAAGTCTCTTCCTATTGACTATTTCACTGGACCCTAGAAATAACGACAGCAGCCTGGTAGATGTCATTCCAAACGAGAACCATTCTTGCAAACAAGTGACATAAACTGTATCACATGTTACCTTTAGGGAAGACAGAACATGTGTTTGTGTTCAGACAAACACAAAGAGCCCCTTCGGGTGGTGTGACAATGGGGAGGTGCCGGGCAGGGGATTAGAGCAAGTCTTTTCACTCAATACCTTATATTGTTAGATGTTTGAGCTATGTGAACACAGTATTTAAAAAATTAAAGGTAGGGGCGCCTGGGTGGCTCAGTCGTTAAGCGTCAGCCTTCGGCTCAGGTCATGATCCCAGGGTCCTGGGATCGAGCCCCACATCGGGCTCCCTGCTCTGCGGGGAGTCTGCTTCTCGCTCTCCCTCTGCCCCTCCACCTGCTTGTTCTCTCTGTCAAATAAATAAATAAAATCTTAAAAAAAAATAAAATAAAAATAAAAAATTAAAGGTAGTGCCGCATGGGGCTCCCTGCTCGGCGGGAAGCATGCTTCTCCCTCTCCCACTCCCCCTGCTTGTGTTCCCTCTCTCGCTGTGTCTCTCTCTGTCAAATAAGTAAATAAAATCTTTAAAAAAAAATAAAAAATTAAAGGTGGTGAATAAAACCAAGTGAATGGCATTGTTCCCCAAGCATCACTTCAATCTTTGTTTCCCCAAAGATATATTTATTGGAGGTGGGGGGCAGTGAGAGAGGGAGAGAGAATCTCCAGCAGACTTCCCACTGAGCGCGGAGCCCGATGCGGGGCTCGTTCCCAAGTCCCTGAGATCAGGACCTGAGCCGCAATCAAGAGTTGGAGGCTCAGCCGACTGGGCCACCCAGGCGCCCCACATCATTTCAATCTTAAGAGCAAGCGACCTATGGATCAGGGGTGGGGGGGAGGGGGGTCCGTGGCCAGACCACCTCTGTCAGAGCTGCTGTAAGAAAACGCTTCTGGCCGATTGCACTTGCAAAAAATCCAGAGAAATGCAGGCTACAAACCACCACTATAATCTTCTAACTGGTGTTTTCATCTGGTTCACTCGCTGCAGCGGAGTATAATAAGGCTGCTAAATTTTATAGCAGGTGCCACAGGAAAGGGAGGTGAAGGGTTCAGACCCCAATTCTGAGCCTGACAACTGATCGCTACCTGTCATGTTGTGGCCCTTCACTAGACAGGCCTGAATCCGTCTAAGGAGATACGCTTAGCGGATGACCCCTGCCTAGAGGCACAGTAGACAGGTGACAGACCTAAGACTCCACAGACTCGGCGGTAGACCAGTCATCCACAGCCCTGTCTGTACGCCTGTCCTCTCCCTTCCCCGAGCTAGTTCTCGTGACCGTCAACCAAGTGAGGCCTGTGCACAGCCAAGTGCAGACCTGAGTTGTGTGAAGTTTGTCATCGTATGACCATGGCTCTCCTTCAGCACTTTCATCACAGCATGGCACGGCAGAGGGTAATGCTCCAAGTGTGACCGCCGCCTCCCTCCTCTCATAGGCCCTGCCCTGCGGCCTGAGTTCAATGGAAAGCACCCAGCGCCGGTGATTAAGGTCATCAGCACATCAAAGGTTAAAAGGGTCAAAGATGGGAGATGAAAAACAATTTAGTTTTCTCACCCACACGGCCTGTGGTCACCTGGGGGGTTGGTCTACACACACCGGGGATTACCATCTCTCAAGGTCACACCTTTTCAGATCTTTGTACTGTTGGGCCACCTTTAGGGGTGAACACGCAACTCTTTATTTCAAGCAGTCAGTATACTCATTTGAGTAAAATAATGATGGCTGGCCCTGCTCTCCATGAACAAAAATCAACACTTCAGGGCATCCTAGGTGTTAGATGCAGCACGCACGCAAGTTGAAGGTGCATAAAAGCATTCCACCTGGGGGCGCCTGGCTGCCTCAGTCGGAGGAGCATGCGACTCTTCACCTCAGGGTCGTGGGTTCGAGCCCCACGTTGGGTGTAGGGATTACTAAAAGGAATAAAAACTTAAAAAAATAAAAGCATTCTACCTGGAATTCTTTTAAAATTATTTTTATTATTTATTTGTCAGACAGATCGAGAGCACAACCAGGGGGAACAGCAGAGGGAGAGGGAGAAGCAGGCTTCCCGCTGCACTGGGAGCCCGATCTGGGACTCGATCCCAGGACCCTGAGATCATGACCTGAGCCGAAGGCAGACGCTTCACCGACTGAGCCACCCAGGCACCCTTCTACCTGGAATTTAACACAACAGCTATCACCCAGAAAGAACTGGGGGGGGGGGGAAGTTCTCCTTTTTCTGTATTCTCCTAGTAATCTCTAAAGGAATGATGTCTCTTTTTTTTTAAGATTTTATTTGAGAGTGAGAGAGAGCGCACAAGCAGAGGGAGAGGCAGACTCCCCGCTGAGCAGGGAGCCCGACGTGGGACTCGATCCCAAGACCCTGGGATCATGACCTGAGCCAGAGGCAGATGCTTCACCGACTGAGCCCCCCAGGCGTCCCGGAATGATGTCTTTTTTAATATATTCCTATCTATTCCAATAGTAACTACAACTACCATGGGTGACACGTCGGGCAGTGGGCACAAGGGCACGTGCTTGCTGTACATTCTATCTATAATTTTAAGCCTCAGTTGCCTCCTAGTTTGTTTTTTTAAGGTGATAAAGCTACATTGGGTAGATTGCTTGAGCTTGTGTAGTACTGTTTTGTTTTTTTTTTTAAGATTTTATTTATTTATTTATTTGAGAGAGAGAGAGAAACAGCATGAGAGGGGAGAGGGTCAGAGGGAGAAGCAGGCTCCCCTGCTGAGCCGGGAGCCCGACGCAGGGCCCGATCCCAGGACCCTGGGACCATGACCTGAGCCGAAGGCAGATGCTTCACCGACTGAGCCACCCAGGCGCCCTTGTGTAGTACTGTTATAAAAAAAAGGCAAAGAAAGCCCTTGATTTTACTTTTTTGTTGTTTTTATTATGCACTACATTAATACACTGCATAACCTTCTAGAAGGGGTAGATGAGTATGACTGAGTTATTTTTCATCAATCAGGAAAATGCTTCCTTAATCGATATTCTCCAAACCCTGAAAAACAGAACAAAAAGGCAAGTGTGAGAATTCCGTTGCGGCCACAAACGTACAAATGCGGCGTCCTTCGGAGGTACCGTGCGGCGAGCTGCAGAGCACCGCGGCGACGAGAGCTGACGGAACGGCGCACAGAGAGGTTGTGCTCGGGCGCTACTGCCGTCTGTTAAGTGCGCGACCGCGTACGTCTACAGAACCACCTGCACACCTGAATTTCAAAATGCCTTAGTGCTAAAAAATGCAAACCATCATCTGAGCTCTCCGTGAGTCGTAAGCACTGATCGCAGATCACCGGAACAAATAGCAAGCAGCAGCTTGAAATAGCTTGAGAATTACCAAAACGTGACACAGACACAAAGTGAGCAAATGCCGGTGGGAAAATGGCGCCCACAGACTTGCTCCATGCAGGGCTGCCCCAGAGCTTCCATGTGCAGAAAACCCACCACCTGTACACGCCAGGAGGAATGCCGGTACTCCTAATTCCGGCGTCAGGGGCATGCTCTGTCACTCAAGAAAGTACCTGCACATCCCACCTTTCTCTCACTGCACCAATAAATTGAACTGAATTTTATAATCACTAAAGTACGAAGAATAACCTATAACGATTTCTAGTTTTCATTTTCTGACAGAAGCAAACATCACTTTATATGAAAAGTGCCCCCCCCATCAGAACGAAAACCAGTTACCATGTGGATCCTTCAGAGAGTAAGGACAGTAAGGTAAAACCGTTAAAAAAAAAAAATAACAGCCAACATGAGGAAGATACCCTTAACCTCATTCTACTTTTTTTACAGATGAACAAATGGAGACTCAGCTTAAAAGTCTCTTGCTTAAGTCAGTAAGGAAGTGCAGAGCCAGAATTCAAGGTCAGGGACCCCCAACTCCAGAACTGTTGCCCTGTAAGCCTGACACTGTTTATTCAGAAGACCCACTCTTTCTTACTTAGTTCATGACCAAAGACTTCAGAAACTAGAGAGTAAAAGATTAATCAGTGATGACATTTCTTCCACGTGTTAAAATAACATAGTCCAGGTATTTTGTTTACTTTTGCGGGCAGAACCACCTTGAGAAAAAATGAAAATTGCTTAGTCCTAGGAGCCACCCTGTAGAAATTCTAATTAGGAATCTTCATTTTACTTCATATGCCAGCTGACTCTGATGGTTATTCTTGGACCACACTTTGAGAAATACTGCTTTAGTTGAGTTGATCTCATCATCATGTTCATTAGATCCTCAAAAAGCACTATATTGACAGGCAGATCACCTAGGTTGAGTCCTTACAGTGTTATTTAACCACTCTGACCCTGTTTTCTCATCTATAAAATGAAATTAATATTAACCTAGGTTCACTGTGAAGAATAAACGAGCAAGGAGAAAATGTTAAAAAGTAACTACATTTTTTTAGAAGAATAATGGAGATGAACTCCTACAAGATCTAAAAACATCCTAACAGGTTTAATCATATGAAAATGCTACTGCTTGGCTATATCCGACCTACAAAGACAGCAATTCCACAGGATTCAATCAAATATGTAAAATTATAGTAATTCTTTACATACGGTATTGGGTGCAGGAACTGGCAAACTCATGGAGTATAAAAGAGTGTATTCGTGAAACAGGACCACGTGTATACGGAAATTTAGTTTACTAGAATGGTATTTCAAATAAAAAATGAACTGTTCTATAAATGGATAATTGTGACAACTGGCTATCTCTTGGAAAAAAGTGAAATTAAATCCTGTGATTTCACATTATACCCCCAAATGACCTGGAGATGTGTCAAAGCACTAAATGTAAAAAAAAAAAAAAGAAAAGAAAGAAACAATATTTGGAGAAATTTTAAAAATATATTTATAATCTTGGGTAGGAAAGTTATTTGTAAGCAAGACATAAAACCCCAAATCCTGACTGACAAAATATGATAAACTAAACACCAAAAGTGAAAACTATCTGATGAAAGACATCATAAAGTGAACAAGACAGACTGGTGAAAAAGATCTGCCACATATAAAACAGACAAATGATTAATAACCATAATATATAAAGAACCCCCATTAAAAAAAAAAACAAAAACAGAACAAGCAAAGCACATAGGCAGACAATCCACAGAATAAAAAATACAAACGATCATTAAATTTCTGAAAGGCTGCTCAACCTCACCAGTAGACAAGACAATGCAAATTAATTAGCACCGTTAAGACATCTGACAAAACATTGCCAGAACCCATCTCAACCCTGACAGATGTCTAGCAGCAAAGCCATCTTACCTTTGACACATAGTAACGATTAACTCCAGAGACCCGCCTATCTCTTTGCATCAAACTCCACTGATACGGATAATAGGCAACCCTTTTTTCCTACAATTAAAAGAAATCATTATTGCACAATGTTTAAGAAAATGAGTGACCCAATAGAGGGCTACCAGAACTCATAAGTGACATTCTAGAAAAATGGAATCATCGCCGAAACAAAAACCAAATTAAGACCAGATCCTAAATCAAATCGGACCATTAAACTTCAAAATTAAGATGGTAACCAAGAGTTCTTACACTTTCTATTTTAACCAGCATGTTTTGTTTTTGTTTTTTTTCTTTCCTCCTTCCCTCCCACCTCCCCCACGCCCCCCTTAAAGACAGGACTACTTGTTTCCTTTTGGGGTCTTAAAGAGAAGAAACAATAGCAGTAGATCACACGTGAAGAACAATCAAAACCAGAAGGCAAATACATTATACCCTGTACCCTAGAGACAACGTGAAGGGCTAGGAGAAGAGGAAAATTACAATCCTGATGTGAAAAGCAGGATCTTGCGGTAAATTCCTAAAGGCTTGGGGAAAAAAGTGGGGGATAAAAAATGTCAAAGTAGGGCGCCTGGGTGGCTCAGTTGGTTAAGCGACTGCCCTCGGCTCAGGTCATGATCCTGGAGTCCCGGGATCGAGTCCCGCATCGGGCTCCCTGCTCGGCAGGGAGTCTGCTTCTCCCTCTGACCCTCCCCCCTCTCGTGCTCTCTATCTCATTCTCTCTCTCAAATAAATAAATAAAATCTTAAAAGAAAAAATCTAAAAAAAAAAAAATGTCAAAGTAAAAACCTAGTTAAAGGTAAGGAGGTGAAAAACCGAGAAGGTACCAAGATGCGGACGCGAGAAATTACAATCAAAAGCTCAGCGATCCGAGGGAGTGGAGGCAAGACTAAAGCGACGCCCAGGAGTCTGGGCCCACCTTCTGATCTACCTTGTCAGCCCCCGAACCTACTCCGCCCTCCTGCCCACTCTTCACCCACCAACTAGCCGCTTCTTGCTAGAGCAGAATGTGGTTTCCGTCGGGTTTCGTTCCGCAAGCCTCTGCTTTTACGCAACACGAAGAAAGGAGGGGGGCGACCCCGGTGTCCCCCGGGTGGGAGAGCGGCTCCGGACCCCAGCGGCCTCCCACCGCCCGCTCTGTAACGCCAGTCCGCCGGGTCAGCCGTCGCGCCGGAGAGGCCGCCTCACCTTGCCGCCGTTACTGAACCTGTGGATGTGCGCCGTCGCTATGCCGGGGATGACCAAGCACACGGCCATGACGCCGATCCCGGGCAGGATCTCGAACCACATCGCAGCGCCGCTGCCGGAGCCAAACCCCTGCCAGCCCGGCCCGGTAAAGGTGACCCGGCCTCGGCCCCCTTCCCAGTAGGCTCCGCGGCAGCCTGCCCGCGGGGCGGGGCCCCGCACGCCTCGGGAGGAAGCGACGGGGGCCGGCGGGGCTCAGGAGCGGCGCGCGCTCGCACTCTCGCACGCTCGCGCTCCCGCCGGCCGCTTCGCGCAGCCCATTTCGCCGCGACCGGCGAGCGCGCGCGCGACGTGCGGTGACGTGAAGAGGCCCCGCGCGGCCGAGCGCGCCGCAGCCTTCCGGAGCTCGGGACTCCAAAATGGCAGAGCAACTGTCTCCGGGCAAGGCGGCAGAGCAGGTGTGCACCTTCCTCTTCAAGAAGCCCGGGGGGCGGAAAGGGGCTGCAGGCCGCAGAAAGCGCCCGGTCTGCGACCAGGAGCCCGGAGACAGCAACAGCAGCAGCGACGAAGGCAGCACTGTGGTTCGGCGGGAGAAGAAGCGGGCCATCCACAATCCGATGATACAGAAGACTCGTAGCAGTGGTAAACAGAAGGCGGCTTACGGCGACCTGAGCAGCGAGGAGGAGGAGGAGAACGAGCCCGAGAGTCTTGGCGTGGTGTACAAGTCCACCCGCTCCGCAAAACCCGTGGGACCAGAGGATATGGGGGCGACTGCCGTCTACGAGCTAGACACAGAGAAGGAGCGTGACGCACAAGCCATCTTTGAGCGCAGCCAGAAGATCCAGGAGGAGCTGAGGGGCAAGGAAGATGACAAGATCTACCGGGGAATCAATAATTATCAGAAATACATGAAGCCCAAGGATACGTCTATGGGCAATGCTTCCTCCGGGATGGTGAGGAAGGGCCCCATCCGAGCTCCCGAGCATCTACGTGCCACCGTGCGCTGGGATTACCAGCCCGACATTTGTAAGGACTACAAGGAGACTGGCTTTTGCGGCTTCGGAGACAGCTGCAAGTTCCTCCATGACCGTTCAGATTACAAGCATGGGTGGCAGATCGAACGTGAGCTTGATGAGGGTCGCTATGGTGTCTATGAGGACGAAAACTATGAAGTGGGAAGCGATGATGAGGAAATACCATTCAAGTGTTTCATCTGTCGCCAGACCTTCCAGAATCCAGTTGTCACCAAGTGCAGGCATTATTTCTGCGAGAGCTGTGCACTGCAGCATTTCCGCACCACCCCTCGCTGCTATGTCTGCGACCAGCAGACCAATGGCGTCTTCAATCCAGCGAAAGAATTGATTGCTAAATTGGAGAAGCATCGAGCTGCAGAAGAGGGTGGTGCTTCCGATTTCCCAGAAGACCCCGATGAGGGTCCAATCCCCATCACTTAGTTTTCCTATTATTCTCACACCTCAAAATAAATCCTTTTGTTGTTTGGAAATCTTAATTCGTCGTGTCCTTCCTTTCTAGGGAAAGTGAAAGGAAAAGGCGGGTGGTGAAATAGGGTCCTGGATGGATGGCTTGTAAAAGCCTCGAGGTAGGTACAGTCTGGATTTTTACCTGTTATATATGCTGCCTGGGTGTAACGTAACTTTTCAGAACCCCTTGGCATAAATTCCGAGGATGGGAGAAGTTTGAGAAAAGAGCTAGAATTTGCTTGAAGTAAAGCTGTAATGAAAGCAAGAACTGAACCTATTATATCACGTTTCTGTATCACTTAATAGTTTACAAAGTTACCTCCATGCATGAGCTCTATTGGAAGCCTGTGTACTACTTCAAAATCTGCCAAGCTGTGTGTTTGGGGGGTGGGGTGTGAGTGGGAGAATTGGGTGGGGGAGCTGGTAGCTAGCCCCAGAGTGCATGTATGGGAAATGGTCCTTGCTCTCTTTAAAGCACCATAGGAGGGCGCCTGGGTGGCTCAGTCCGTTAAGCGTCTGCCTTTGGCTCAGGTCATGATCTCAGGGTCCTGGGATCCAGTCCTAGGGTTGGCTCCCTGCTCCTCAGGGAGTCTGCTTCTCCCTCTGCCCCTCCCCCCACTCATTCTCTCAATCTTGCTCGCTCTCAAATAAATCTTTAAAAAAAATAAAGCACCATAGGTAACCCCCTTTCCACGAATGATTGAAATGGCTTGTGCTGTGCTGTCCAGCATGACAGCCACCAGCTTCATGTGGCAGTTGAGTACCCGAAATATGGCTGGTAGCCACTATATTGGACAATGCAGTTCTAGACTGAACTTGTAAGCCAAGTTCAGAGGACGAAAACCTAACATTTTATAATCCGCTGTCTGAAACTGTGTTCTCACAGACTGTAGAAGAGCTGATCATGTTAATCTATGTACCTGTCTTCCCAACTAGTTTGGAAAGTCCTCAGTGACTAACCCAGTGCTTGGCATATAATAAACAATAAATAAACCCAGAGATGTTTGGAAAGGGATATTGGGGTCAAAGCCTTGAATCCAGGCTGAGGAGCTTTGACTATATTCTGTAGGTAATGAGATAACAGGTATGGGGAGGGGAACACAATCAGACTTTCTCTCCTTTTTTTTTAATGTTACTGTGGTTGCAGGCTATTGGATAGATTACAGGAAGATGGAAGACGAGAGGCAGAGAGGCCAGTTAGACCAAATGATGAATAAATTTTCACTGATCTACTTAGTATTTGTGCCGATCCCAGAAAACAGATGCAATAGTAAGTTATGGGTTAGAGTTTTTTAATTCACACTCATTAATCCATTCAAATATATTCTTTGAGCACCTACTCTGTGTCAGGCACTGTGCTTGGCTTAGGGGATATTAGCAAACAAGAAAGACCCAGCCCCTGTCTTGATGGAGCTAGACATCAAACAGTGACAGATGTGGGGTGCCTGGGGGGCTCAGTTGGTTAA
>NC_138385.1:25474216-25497230 GCF_054177405.1 Leptonychotes weddellii
CTCTTGATTTCAGCTTGGGTCATGATCTCAGGGTCGTGGGTTTAGGCCCCACATCAGGCTCTGCGCTTAGTGGAGTCTGCTTCTCTCCCTGACCCTCTCCCTCTGCCCCTCCCCATGCACTGTCTCTCTCTCAAATAAATAAATAAATCTTAAAAAACAAAAAAAGAATACTTCATAGATAGAGGGGTGCCTGACTGGCTTAGTCAGTAGAGCATGTGACTCTTAATCTCAGGGTTGTGAGTTCAAGCCCCACGTTGGGTGTAGAGATTACTTAAAAATAAAATCTTAAGAAGAGAATACTTCAAAGATTGTGTTGTGTACTTCCTGTTGCATTATATGAGGAAGCATGGGACATATGGTGTCTTTCTAGTGTAATGTTCTGATCAATCAATAGCAATTGTATTGTGGTTATGGAACAGGATGTCCTTGTTTTTCGGATATACAAGCTGAAATATTTAGGGATGAAGGGTCATGATGTCTGCAACTTACATTTCTATAGATTTAAAATTTCTCAAGGTGATAAAGTTGAAAAAACCATTGATCAGTAGGTTCAGGTATTGTAAGCCTGATCCATCTACTATAAAAAATTTTTAGCCTGAAATTCAGTTTATATAGGAAAGGCAGGATAAACACTTGATCCTTTCCCTTTATGTACCAGCATTGAGAGTAATGAGTTGGTATCCCAGCCACTTCTAGGTAATCAGTGTTTTGTTTTGTCTGTAATAATTTGTGGATTTAGAAATATTTGGTGTATTCCAACTTGTTATTATCAGTTATTGTCCTTGTTGAGGTTTACATTGTCCCATCTTTGCACAGTGGAAGCCCCATCATCCATTTCTTTAAATACTATAATACTATGCAGGAATCTTCCCTGTTTCAACATTTTATCTTATAAAAATAGTGAAACATTTTGTTGGAATTATTCAGTTGAGAATAATGCTTTAAGGCTAACTTTCATACACCAGGGAGAAAGAGTAAGGAAGGCTCATGTAATTTTTTGTTGAATTCTAAAAAGGGCCTATATATCTAAGTTTTCCAGGATCATACTGTCATAAACCACATACGTTACTTGAACTGAGAGGTACGTGATGACTTTAATTTGAGGCTTATTTAGGAATCTGAGATCTAAAATGCCACCTAGAGAGTCTCAGGCTGGGGTGTTAAGTTGCCATACATGAATTAAGAAATAATCATGTTTGTGGCAAGTTGCATGGGGTCTGAGCTCATAATTTCAGGGAGGTCGCCACTTAAGACTGCATTCTTTATTTACTTTTTTTTTTTTTTTAAGATTTTATTTATTCATTTGACAGAGAGAGAGAGAGCACAAGTAGGCAGAGTGGCAGGCAGAGGGAGAGGGAGAAGCAGGCTCTCCGCTGAGCGGGGAGCCGGACGCGGGGCTCAATCCCAGGACCCCAGGATCATGACCTGAGCCGAAGGCAGCCGCTTAACTGACTGAGCCACCCAGGCGCCCCTCTTTATTTACTATTTTACTCCTAAAATTTTCTTATGTGGCAGTGAATGTTAAAGTCAATTTAGTGATGGGGAAGAGAGGCAATGGCTGAGGTTTTGAAGTAAAGGAAATAAAAGCTAATTCAGTTCATCTTGAAATGGTTAAGAAAATTATTGAAAACGTACCGTAGGCTTAGAAAATAATACTTACAAAATGGTTGCTTTTATTTGGAGATAGGGGAAAGGAAGTGGGCAGTTAAGAGGCAAATTAACCATCAGCACTGTCAGGGACTGTGCCCTCACATTTTTGATCTCGTAGGAGTTGTTTTTGGTATATATCAATACACAACTTATGACTCTGAAGATCCCCTGTAAATGTTTAGTGGCAGTGTTGTAACATTAACATTTAATTTTATTTTAGGATCGCCCAGCAATGCAGCTTTACCAACCAGGAGCTCGAAGCCGAAATCGACTCTGTCCGCCTGATGACAGCACCAAGTCTGGAGATTCAGCAATAGAAAAAAAGCAGGAAAGTGGTATTAGCCATAGAAAAGAAGGAGGAGAGGAGTGATAAGTCCAAAAGGCCTTAGGTGTCCTGACTGTCTAGGCAGCCAAAGAGCATGTATTAAGCAATCCAGAAGTGCCTTCAGGGCAAAGGAGTAGAGAGAGAGAAAGGGGATCGCTGTGCTGGTGGGGTACACTGCAGAGGAGTATGTTTTTTTTCTTTGCGTCAAAGCAGGAACCTGATCGCAGGTTCAGGTTGGAAGTTCAATTTCATTTTTTATGCAGTTCCTACAAATTAATTTTAAAGTGTCAGACAAAGATGAGGGAGAGGACATGCATTGCAGTTTGCAGGCAGGAAAGGTCAGGTGAGGACTTAATTAGGTATGACACGAGGAGGGGAAAAAAAAGACAGCTGGTTCTAAAAGCAAGGTTTTGTTAAATCCTGGATTGAATTTTCTTAATTTGAGTGGAACAGAGTCACTGTGAAGTCTTGTTCAGATCTAGTTACATTCATTGTTGATGATAACTGTTGACTTTGTGTAGTATAGATGCAACAAGCATGTAATTGTAGTACAAGGACAGTGGAGGATATAACAAATTTTCGTCTGTACAAAAATTTAAATAGTCATGTCATGTCTATATCCTGTGTCCTAAAATTTTAGGATTTAGTTTTTTGTTGGCTTACGTGAGCTTAGCATAAAGAGTATTTTTAAACATCTCCTTTTGCCTTTAGCAGTTTTTATATTAATAAGTAAAATTTAACCCTTGTTTGTTTCTTGACAATCCAGTCTTTGTTTTAATCTTAGGTCTCATGATCTGAGTGCATACCCTCTCCAGGAAGGAAACTGTATCAATATTTGTTCCTGTCAAATAGCAACTTTTAGTCCTGGCTTGTTTTGCATTGATGTCAATAAATATCAACATCACTCAAGTATGAAGCCAAGTGTATTTATTAACTTTACTAAATTAGCTATTCATTTTGAGACATTAAACTTTCGATACTGAATTAACCCCTTGGGTATTTTGAAAGGGGATGAAGGATACTTATTTCTGCGTTCACTAGCATTATTTTATTTTGCCCACCAAGAAGATCAAATCATGGTTCACTACTCTTGTTCCACAAGAACCAAAATGTTTGGACAACATCCTTGAGCTGCTGCTTAATATTCATCCCGACAGCTTCTCCTAATGTGGCGTCAGTCTGCCTTTACTTAATAAGTCACTGCTTTAGTTTTACTCAGCTTTTAGAAACCAGTATCCCAAGAGGCAGGTGAAGAGGACTGAAGATGACTAAAAGAGAATAGTTCTCAACTGGGAGAGAGGACTAAAATACAGGAAGGGAAAATTTCAAAGAGAATGGCTGGCAGTGGTCCGTGCCACGGAGCGGTCAGGGAAGCTGAGATGTGTTCACCGGGCTTGGCAGCATTGAGGTCAGTAGTGAATTGCTGAGGCAGAAACCATGTTACGGTGAGGGGTGAGTGGCGGGTAGGAAATGCGGATGGGGCAGCTGGATAAATGGGCCTTGGAGCTCAGAGAAGAGATCTGGGCTGGAGATACAGATTTGGAATTCATCTAGTTCTAGGTGATCATTGAAGCCATGGGTCTAGATTTAGTCACTTAGGAAAAGAGAGTGAAGAAAGAACAAGCAGACCTAGGGCCCAGCCTTGAAGAACCCCAAGGTTACAGGTGAGGAGAAGTATCTACAAAGAAAAGGAGGAGCCAGAGAGTAGGTGGCAAACCAGAAGGCTCCGACATTCCCTAACCCAGGAGAAAAGACTGAAGAAGGCGAAGGAAGTGGCCATTAGGGTTGGACGCTGCTGGAAGGTCAGGTGTGATGCTCAAAAAAAGGCCACGGGTTGCAGTGACTTACAAATCTTTGATGGCCTGGAATTATAGGGAATGGAAGCCAGACGAGGTTGAGAATGGAAACAGCAGAGAGAGAAGTTGGCAGTGAGAAAATGAAGACGGGTAAATGGTGGTGATACGAAGGATTATTTTAAGTAGGAGAACTACTAAAGCATGCTTGGAAGCCGAAAGGAAAGCTCTGAGAAGGACCCAGGGGAAGTGATCATCAGTAGCGTAGGTCTCCTGGGAAGGCAGGTGAAAGCGGGGCAGCACAGGGGACAGTAGGCCTGCGGAGAAGTGGAGAGGCGATGCTCCACAGCCCTGAGCTGGTACCGCTGGGACCATGACCCGAGCCGAAGGCAGTCGCCCAACCAACTGAGCCACCCAGGCGCCCCTCAAGTCCTTGTCTTGGAGAAACCATGGTCCAGTGGTGGCAAGAAACAACTAGAAATAACCAGAGCACGGTGCACCGTTGTGAGGAGGGCTATGATGGCCTGGCCTGCCCCTAAGCTGCCAAGTGTTGCTGGAGAAAACCCCGAAACCAGATCAGCTGGTGAGACTACAGGAGGGCCCTCCGTCCTGCTGAGCAATTTAAAACATCCATCCTGACTTCCTTTTCCACAGGGCCGCCTTGCTCTCCCTAGTTGGCTCCCCTTCCTCCTAACTCATCCTTTCATGGTCTTAGTGAAAACCAACTGCTGTAAACAACGCAAAAGTAAGCATTCATTCCATTTTTGCCTACTTCAGACAAAGGTTTGGTTTGTATGGGAACAACGACAGGATGGAGACAGCGGAGATTTGGGGTATGGGAACATTCGCTGAGCATCTCGCATGTGCTGGCACTAACACTGTGAGTGAACAAGGTCCCCACCCTCACGATACTTAGAGCCGTGCGGAGCTTGCTGCTCTGGTGGGCAGTGATACTAAGGGAAGCAGGCAGGGAAAATTCAAGGGGCGAGGGCAGTGGGATTCGGTCCCTTCAGGGCAGTGACAAACGGATGGCTTTGGGCATTCAGGCCTTCAAAAACAGGAACCGCACCCCCTTTCCCCAGCAGGCCTACATAGGGTGGTCCTGAGGCAGTAGCTGAACTCGGGTAGTAAATGAAGATCTGACTCTCCGGGGTATTCACAGATGCCATCTTTAATTCCATAGGAGAAAGGTTAATAAGAGTTTTGGAGCCTTTTGTCGGTATACAGAAACTCCGTGTATGTTTTATGTTTTTATGGGGCCTGCCCAGAATTTTCTTTACAATCTCTGGGGCCGTATTCTATGCCACAAAAATCTATTATGACCACTTATGTCATTATTAAGGAAGGCAAGGTAGCAAAGATAGGTTCACATGTGGTGAGTTCTTAGAAAGTATACATTGACAGCTACGTACATAGGATTAGCCATCCTTAGAAAACTCACATTTATTCATTCACCAAATAATTATCAGTAATTATCAAGCTCCTACTATGGAGACATGGGTAAATACGTAATTGTTCATTACTACTGTAATATAGGGTAGATTATCTATATTTCCAGACTTTAAGGTTCTCTTCCATATCTCCGGCCCTGCCACCCCCCTAATCTCAGATGCAGCTGCCTGCTAAACATCTGTACCCAAATGACCCACAAGTATTTCTGGTCCCAAACTGAACTCAGGTTCCTCCCCCTCCTGTCGAGGATGCCAACCACCTATCCACTCAGCATTGAGAGTCATACTTGACTCCATCCTCACTCCCTACAGCCAATCACTGTATCGTTTGTCCAATTCCTCTCCCTCCTCTCCATCCCTTCACTGCCCTTGTTCAGGTTACCATTATTTATTCACTCATTCACTATTTTTTGAGCATACACCATGTGCCATTTATGTTCTAGACTCTGGAGTTATATATCAGTGACTAAAACACAAAATTCCTGCCTTCATGGAGCTTATGTTCAAGTGGAGAAAGTCAATAAAGCAAGCAAAATAAGCGTTGTTAGAAAGTGACAGGTGCGGGGCGCCTGGCTGGCTCAGTCAGAACATGCGACTATTGATCTCGGGGTTGTGAGTTCGAGCCCCATGTTGGGTGTAGAGATTACTTAAAAAGAAAGTGACAGGTGCTTGAGAGAAATAATAAATGAGGGAAAGGGAATATGATGTTCATGGTTGGGGGGTTGAAAGGCCTACATGAGAAGGTGATTTCGGAGTAAAGACTTGAGAAGGAAATGAGGGAGCTAGCTCCATGGGTATCTGGGGGTACAAGCCTCCAAAGGAAAAAGTATGTGAAAAGGCCCTGGGGTTGGAGCGTGCCTGGTCTGCTCAGGAATGGCAAAGAGGCCATAACGGCTGGAGTAGAGTGAGCAGTAGAGTGAGCAAGGAGGAGGGCAGCCAAAAGGGATGGAGTAAAGTCAGAGAGCTAACAGGGGCAAGATCCTATAGGTCAGAGTTAGGACTTGGGCTTTTCTTCCCTATGATATAGGAACCACCACAAAATTTTGAGCAGAGGTGTGATATAATCTGACTTAATACTTTAAAATAAAAGGGTCCCTCTGGCTGCTGTGTTGAAAACAGACCAACGCAGGGGAAAGAAGGACAAAGAGAGGATAAGCTATTGCAGTAGTCTAGTGGAGAAATGATGGTCGCCTGGACCGGATGGCGGCAGTGGAAGTAGTCGGAAGTGATCACATTCTGAACATACTTTGTAGGGAGAGCCCACGGAATTTGCTGACTGACCAGATGTGGGCGGTGAGAGAGTCAAAGATTTTTTAAGCAACCGGAAGGATGGAGAAAGGATTCAGATGGGGAAAACTGCAAGAAAAATGGTGTGTGTGTGTGTGTGTGTTTGGTGGTGCAGGGGTTATCGGGGGCTTAGTTGTGGACATGTGAAGCCATGAGATGGAGATCATCATGGGAGTAAGTATAGATTGAAGGGAAGAGATTTGGGGCTGAGGTCTGGAGCGCTCAAGCATTTAGACATAAGATAAAGAACCAGAGAAAGATTTTTTTTTTAAGATTTTATTTATTTATTTGACAGAGACAACGCAAGAGAGGGAACACAAGCAGGGGGAGTAGGAGAGGGAGAAGCAGGCTTTCCGCTGAGCGGGGAGCCTGATGCGGGGCTCGATCCCAAGACCCTGGGATCGTGACCTGAGCCGAAGGCAGACGCTTAACGACTGAGCCACCCAGGCGCCCCCCCCCCTTTTTTTTTAAGATTTTATTTATTTGACAGAGCACAAGCAGAGGGAGAGGGAGAAGCAGGCTCCCCGCTGAGCAGGGAGCCCGATGTGGGACTCGATCCCAGGACACCGGGATCGTGACCTGAGCCAAAGGCAGACGCCCAACCGCCTGAGCCACCCAGGCATCCCCCAGAGAAAGAGATTCTGAAGGAGCAGTCAGCAAGAGAGGAAGTAAACCAAGCAAGTGTACTGTCCTGGAAGCCAAGTAAAGAAAGTTGATTTCAAGGAGAAGTCAACTAAGACAAATGTTGCTGACAGGTCAAATTAGATCCTATCAGAGAAATTAACTTGGGATTTAGCAACAGAGAGGTCACTGGTGATCTTCAGAACAGTTTCGGTTTGAGTGCTAGGTGAAAACTGGATTGGAGTGGGTTCCTGAGAGGATAGGCACCCACTAGGATGGCTATCAATTTTTTTTTAATGGAAAATAACAAGCATTCACAAGGATGTGGGAAATCGGAACTCTCCTACATTACTGGAGGGAATGTAAAAATCATGCAGCCACTGTGGGAAAAAAAACAGTCTGGGAGTTATTCAAAAGGTTAAACATTAAATTGATAAGTTATCATGGGACCCAACAATTCCACCGCTAAGCATATACCTCCAATCACTGAAGACAGGTACTCAAACAGATAACTGCATGCCAGTGTTATTTTATTCACTATAGCCAAAAAATGGAAGCCACCCTCGTGTCCATCGACTGATAGACAAAATATGTCCATACGGTAGAATATTATTTAGCTGTAAAAAAGGAATGAAGTACTAACATGCTACAACGTGAAGGCCCCCTGAAAACATGATGCTAAGTGAAAGAAGCCAGACACAAACGGCCACATAACGTACGGCTCCATGTATATGAAATGTCCCGAATCTACAAAGCCATAGAGAGAAAGTATCTTAGTGGTTGCCTAAGGCTGCGTAAAAAAAAAAAAATGGGAAGAGAGCGATTGGGAACGGCAGCTATAGACAAATCTTTCCCAGTGTTATTGTAAAGGGAGGAGGGGAAAGAGCTGTAGTTGGAAAGGGAGCTGGGGTAAAGGGCAGGTTTTTAAGATGGGAGAAGTGACCCTGTGTATTCAGATGTGGATGGGAACGATGCCATGAGAAGTGGGGACAGAAAGCGAGGAACTGCCAGAGCAAGGTTCTCGAATAGGTGACGGGTTAAAATAGAGGCTGGCTGTGGCAAGGACACTTCAGCTGTAGGAAGGGGGACGAAGGCAGGGGAGGTGGGCGCAGGTGCCTGTGGCTGGGACGTGGTGGATGAGTTAGGCAAGTTCTCCCGTGACGGCTTACGGTGCCTCTCAGACTAGGAAGCAAGGCCATCAACTGCGAGAACAGAGGAAGGACTGCAGGTCTGAGGACAGAGGAGAGGCTTGAAACTGTCATCCAGGCCACAGGCTGGCTGTGGACCACACTTGGCCACTGCACATCTGTGCACAGCCTGCAAGCTAAGAAGGGTTTTTGTATTTTTATATGGTTGGAAAAAAAAAATCAGAAGAACTGCTTGCGACAATCACAAACTCTGAAATTCACATTTTAGCCTAACGAAAATTTTATCGGGACGCGGCCACACCCCTCGGTTTATGTATTGTCTAGCTGCAACAGCGGAGTTGAATGGTTGCAGTAGACGTGGGTCGCCTGCAAAGCCTAAAATATTTACCATCAGAAGAAGTTTGCCAGCCTTTGGTCTGGGCCCTTGCTACTCAAAGTGTGGGTCCCCGGCCCAGGGGTACACGTATCACCCGGGAAGTTGTCACAAATGCAGACTCCGAATCTGTATTCTGCCAAGACCCCCAGCTGACTGGCTTGCGCATGAAACCTCGAGAAGAACTGCTCTAGGAGAATGGAAGCGAGGCTAGATGAAAGGGACGTAGGGCTAGTGCTGAGGGGGCCAAGGAGGTGAGCGGCACAGACAGCGAGAATGGGCTAACGCCAAGATCAGTGGTATGGCAAGGGATTGAGTGGCTACGGTGTGGGGAGGACAAGCTCACCGGAGGACAGGAGCCCAAGGAGCTGGAAGCATCTGCAGGGATATTGCACTCATCAGGAGTTAGGACAAGCTGGCTCAGTCGGTGAAGCGTCTGCCTTCGGCTCAGGTCATGACCCCAGGGTCCTGGGATCGAGCCCCGCGTCGGGCTCCCTGCTCAGCGGGGAGTCCACTTCTCCCCCTCTCTCTCTGTCTCAAGTAAATAAATAAAATCTTAAAAAAAAAAAAAAAGAATTAGGACAGCAGTGGTGTTCGAGAGAGTGCCAGTGAGCCAGGAGCTAAGTTGCCAAGGAGTGGGAGGGAGAGACCCAGGGACCACTAGGCAACTGCAACAAAAGAGAACACGGTGTCATGGGGGCTGTGGCGCCAGCCCCCCATGGGTCTCTTTGTTTCCACTCCTGCCTCCGCCCCCATCTGCTCTCCACACGGCTGCCCATAGGGTCTCTCTAAAATACTTCCATAATTGCCGCTTACCCTTCCAAAGCTTTCAATGGCTCCCATTTGCCTTCAGTAGTTATTTTCAAACTACACTGAGGAACCTTTTTAGCTGGGCCGAAGTGCTTCAGGGGTTCCTCAAAACAGGAAGTGCCCAGGCCAAACAATGAAGATGTAAACTGCCCCGAGGAGCCCATTCTTGTATTTTAGCTGGTGGATGCATTAGACTCCATTCATCCATTCTTCAGATGTTTACTGAGCGCCTTCTGTGAGGCACTAGTCTAGGCTCAGGGAAGATGGCAGTGAACAAAACCTAAGACCTCACAGGGTTTACACTGGAGCCCCATGCTGGGTGTAGAGATTACTAAAAAAAAAAGAACTTAAAAAAAAAGCCCCCATGGGGCACCTGGGTGGCTCAGTCGGTTAAGCGACTGCCTTCGGCTCAGGTCATGATCCCAGGGTCCTGGGATCAAGTCCCACATCAGACTCTCTGCTCAGGGGGGAGCCTGCTTCTCCCTCTCCCTCTGCCCCTCCCCCTGCTTGTGTTCTCTCTCTCTCTCTCTCTGTGTCAAATAAATGAATAAAAAGTCTTTAAAAGAAAGAAAAAAAGAAGTTGCAGATTGTTGGCCTCCAGGATAAAGCTCAGACTCCTGGGCCTGCCCTGGGAGGCCCAGGATACCTGCTCCGGGTCTCTACACCTTTGCAAATATAGAGTTCCCTCTTCCTGGAAAGCCAGAAAGCTGTCCCTCACTCCCCTTGTCTGCCGCTTCCCATTCCTTCATCAGGATTTCCCTCAAGCAGCCACTTCTCTGAAGACCTTTGCCCTGACCTTCTCCTGCCCAGGCTGGGGGAAGGGGGTGCTCTGTGCTCTCCCAGCATCCCATGTGTCCCTCTCAGCACGTGGGCCACACTGGGCTGCAGATGACGGTACCGTCCATCCCACTATTGCACACAGTGAGGGCATTCGACTTCCCCAGTAAACGCACGCATCCACTCCACATCCTTTCCCCTTTTTCCAGATGCCTTTCCTCCCTGCAGAAGGCTGGTGAGCCTCATTTCCTGCACTCCACTCCACCTGCCGTGCGCCACCCCGGGCTCCTTCCATCCACCTCACAGGCTCTCTTGTATGTGCCGGGCTGCTTGTCATAGGAAGGCAGGGGCGGGGGTTATTCAAACAAATATATGAATATCTGAAATGACATGAAAATGAAAATATTCAGGGGGCGCCTGGGTGGCTTAGTCAGTCGGGCAGCCGACTCTTGGTTTCGGGCTCAGGTCATGATCTCGGGGTCACGGGATGGAGCTCCAGGTCAGGCTTCATGCTCAGTGGGGAGTCTGCTTGAGATTCTCTTTCCCTCTCCTTCTGCCTGCCCCTCTCCCTGCTCATGCTCGCTCTCAAATTAACAAATCTTAAGAAAAAAAGAAAATATCCAGGTATTTTCCAAAAGAAACAATGGAAGGAGAAATCGGCAACCAAGAAAAATTACCTATGGGGACAAACTAGCTGATGGGGTGGTTGGGGCAGACTGGGATGGCAGAGAGTCTTCTGTAAATTGTTTCATCTACAGTTTTGTCTGTAGACCCAGGGAGATGTGTTTTGAACTTTACGCTGAAACAGAACCCCCATACAGAAAAGGGCGCAAACCCAGAGCGTACAGCTAGATGAACTGTCACAAAAGTGAACACAGCCACGGAAACAGCACCCAGAGTGAGGAACAGAGTATGACCAGCGCCCCCTCCCCGCAAGGATCACCACTATCCTGACTTCGCATGGCACAGAGTCCGTTCTCCTGGCTTGGGCCTTTCCGTAAATGGAATCATACGGTATGCGTGCTTTTGTCTGGCTTCCTTTGCACCACGTTCTTTTTTTTTTTTAAAGATTTTTTTATTTATTTGACAGAGAGCGAGACACAGCGAGAGAGGGAACACAAGCAGGGGGAGTGGGAGAGGGAGAAGCAGGCTTCCCATTGAACAGGGAGCCCGATGCGGGGCTTGATCCCAGGACCCTGGGATCATGACCTTAGCCGAGGGCAGACGCTTAACGACTGAGCCACCCAGGCGCCCCCTTTGCACCACGTTCTTGGGGATGTTTATGAGATCAGCCACGGCGGCGTGGGTATTTGGAATTTATTTTCATTGCTGGAGAGGAACGGTCGGCAAATGTTTTTGTCTTTTTTTTTTTTTAAGATTTTATTTATTTATTTGACAGACTGAGAGAGAGAGCACAAGTAGGCAGAGCGGCAGGCAGAGGGAGAGGGAGAAGGCTCCTCGCCGAGCAGGGAGCCCAATGCGGGGCTCGATCCCAGGACCCTGGGATCATGACCTGAGCCGAAGGCAGACGCTTAACCCACTGAGCCACCCAGGCGCCCCCAAATGTTTTAGTCTTAAGACTCCTTTACACTTAAAAATCACTGAGGACCCCGGAGGACCTTTGCGTGGATTACATCTACAGATACATACTGTAGGACACATACTGTGTTAGAAACTGAAACAGTAATATTTAAAACACACGAGCAAGCATTCTATTGTCGGTCAGAGCAAGGAAGTCATTCTGAGCCGTGTAGCCTCTTGAAAACTCCACAGTACACTTAGGAGACCAGGAGAGTAGAAGAAGCAAGTAGCTTCTTTGTATTATTATAAAAATAGTTTTGACCTCCCGGACCCTCTGAAAGGGTCTTAGCCCTCTAGCCTTCTGTGGATCACACTTTGAGAACTGCTGTCCAGCAGCTCTTGGTAAATGTGCAATGTATCTGTTTACCTGGTGATAGATTTGGACCGTTTCCAGTTTGGAGCTGTTACAAAGAATTCTGCTATAAGCAATTTAGTATATACCTTTGGATGCACATGTGTTCACCTTCCTGTCGGAGAAACACCTTGGAGAGGAAAGGTAGGGTTATATAGGATGGAACCATGTAAAATATTTACAGAATTTAAAAACTAAATTTACAAAAAACATTCTCTCTTCATGTCTTTCTTCTTCCTTCCCACTGCAGGAAACGACTGTTCTCCTCTCCAAGGGAAGCTCCTCTCCGGATGCCCTTCAGCCTGCCCGCACGTGTCCTCCGAGCTCCCCACCAGGACCCACTATACCTGCATTTCCTTGCATCTTTAATCTCTTTGCTTCCCATCTTCTCCAAGATCTACCAAAAACGACCAACTCTTGAGCTCACCACCCTCTTTTACGGCCCTTCTTAAGCTCCTTCCCTTCACACTCAGACGTCCTAAAAGCATCTCTTCCCTTCAAGCCCTGCCCCACCTCACCACCCACTCTTTCCCCTTCTTGCCACCTTCCTCACCTCCCATCTATATGGCCCACCTTTCACGGGCACCAAGGAACACCTGACGGCAAATCCTGGAGCCTCTTCCCAGCCCTGTCCCTTCTGACACCTGTGGGATCCAGCTCTGCTGGATTCTGGTCCCTGAAATTTGCCTCTCCTGGCTCCAGCCAATCACAGTGTACTGCACATCCATTCTTGTGGCGTGCTGCGCCTTCTGGCTGGAACGCCCTGCTCCCCAACTCCCCACGTCCTGCTCCCACCTGTATTCGTCTGCTAGGGCTGCCATAACAGAACGCCAGACTGGGTGCCTCAAACGACTGAAATTTCTCACAGTTCTGGAGGCTAGAAGTCCAAGGTCAAGGCATCAGCAGGTTTGGTTTCTCCTGAGGCCTCTCTGATTGGCTCGCAGATGGCCGGCCACCTTCCACCGTGTTCTCACGTGGTCTCTGAGCATCCCTGCGGTCTCCCTGTGCATCCTAATCACTTCTGATAGGGACACCAGTCGGATCGGACTAGGGCCCACACTAGCAAGCCTCATCTTAACTTAATCACCTCTGTTAAGGCCCTAACTCCAAACAGTCACATTCTGAGGTCCTGGGGGCTAGGGCTTCCACGTATGAATTATAGGGGAACTCAGGTCAGCCCGTAAAACCACCACTCCCCTTCTAAGGCTGGGTTCAAATGCCACCCCCTCCCCCTCGCTGGCAATCAGCACCCCTTCCACATTCTCGTAGTAGTTTATTTGGCTCTGAGCACTGTCTGCCCTGTTACAATACAAGGGAATGAAAGTAATCATGACTGCTGTGTACAGAGCTGGGTGGCTCCGATGGGCCAGGCGTATCCGGACGCAGGGCTTAGTAGGTGCTTAACATGTCTTTTTTTTCTTTAAGATTTCATTCATTTATTTAACAGAGAGAGAGACAGCGAGAGAGGGAACACAAGCAGGGGGAGTGGGAGAGGGAGAAGCAGGCTTCCCGCCGAGCAGGGAGCCGGATGCGGGGCTCAATCCCAGGACCCTGGGATCATGACCTGAGCCGAAGGCAGATGCCCAACGACTGAACCACCCAGGCGCTGCTTAGGTGCTTAACATGTCTTACCAGTAACCCTGAACCCTCGCCACAGCACTAGGAGGTAGGTAATAGGATTTCTCCCCATTTTCCAGAGGAGAGAACTGAGGCACAGACAGGCTCAGTGATGGATCCAAGGACATGCGGCTGGTGTTTTGCACTGCTGGTATTCAGACTCAGGTTGTCCTGGCTTCACAGTCTACCAGCCTTCATTTAGTGCCCTTTTCAGTTCAACGGACTCCCAGGCCTACCATGTGTCAGGCTCGGGTCTTGGTGCTGGGAGTACAGGAGCAAACAAATCCAACAAACGAAAACAAAACCAAAACCAAAACCTGCCCTCGTGGAGGCTTGTGGTAATGGTACAGTTCTGTATTTTAGCGTGGTGGTAGTTCATGAAGTTACACATGGGATAGAACTATATAGACCCATCCATACACACACACAGACAAGGTGAAATCTGAGTAAGCTCTTTGGATTATTCCAGCATCAATTTCCTGGTTTTGACACTGTATGTTAGTGACACAAGACACTGACACGGGGCGCCTGGGTGGCTCAGTCGTTAAGCATCTGCCTTCGGCTCAGGTCATGATCCCAGGGTCCTGGGATCGAGCCCCACGTCAGGCTCCCTGCTCCGTGGGAAGCCTGCTTCTCCCTCTCCCACTCCCACTCCCCCTGCTTATATTCCCTCTCTTGCTGTCTCTCTGTGGCAAATAAAATCTTTAAAAAAAAAAAAAAAAGACACTGACGCTAGAGAAGGATGAGCAAAAGGTGCACGGGACTTCTCTGTAGATTTGGGGGAGTTCTTATGGATCCCCGATTATTTCAAAATAGAGGGTTAAAAAAAAATCTCTCCACCCTCACTGAGCTTCATTCCAATGTGGAATTAGATGATACATAAGTGATATGACAGGATGGGAGGTGGTATTACTGAGAAAAGCAGGGAATGGGGCTACAGACTGTTGGGGGGATGGTCTCTCTTAAACGGAGACATCTGAGCCTTGACTTGTAGGAGGCGAGGAGACCAGCCACGGGCTACCTGGGGAAATGGGAGTCCCCGGCAGAGAGAACACCTAGTACTAAGGCTGTGAAGAGAACTGTGTCCGGTGTATGTAAGGAAGGGCAAGGAGGTCGGTGAGGCTTTAGCAAACTAAATGAGAGAGAGTAGCAGGAGGTTGGGTCAGAGGAGTAAGGTAGTCCAACCTCACTTATTTGCCACAGCAAATTCCTGTACTTTCTTTTATCAGGAGAGGGATAGGGAGCCACTGAAGAGTGTTGAGCAGAGGAGTGAGGTGATCTGCCTTAGGTCTTGAAAGGGTCACTCCGGCTGTTGTAGAGAAGCCGGAACAGAAGCAGAGAGACCAGTGAGGAGCCTTAAATCATCTAGGTGAGAGCAGGTGGCTTGGACCCGTGGAGAGGTGATGAGAAGTCCTCAGATTCTGGATAAAATTTCAAAGTCAAGCTGACCAGATTTGCTGACAAACCAGATGCGGGATGTGAGAGAGAAGAGTGGAAGATAAATTTTGGCTTAAGCCACGGGAAGAACGGAGGTGCCATCTGTTGTAATGGGGAGACTGAGTGACCCAGTTGGAGGGGGGGGAGATCAGGAGCTCTGTTGGGGACATATTAAGTTTAAGGTATCTATTAGACATCCAAGTGGATGTTGGGAAGGCAGGAGGAGTTCAAGGAAGGTCCAGATATATGTTTGGGTATCATCAACCAAGAGTATTTAGAGCTGATACTGGATGAAATCGCCAAAGGAGGGAGTGTATATAGAAAAGAGAAGAAGTCCAAAACTAAACCTTGGGGCTCTCCAATGTTAAAAAGGAATTGAGATAAGGAAGAATAAGCAAAAGAAACTCAGAATGGGTAGCGTGCAAGGTAGAAGGAAAACCAGGTAGAACGAAGAGCGCCCTACAAAGCTGTAAGAATTAAAAAGATGATTTCCCCTCCCCGGTACCTGCTCCCAGTGGCCCTGAGGGTGCGCAGGCCAAAGAGTAGGAGGCGGGGGGAGCTGGTGTGCGGATCTAAGTATCCTAGAGGTGCACTCCTGGCAAGAACTGGGAGCAGGAGGAGGAGACGGCAAGAGTACGCTCAGGACCAATGGCATCCAAAGAGTAACAAACAGTAAAAAAATCTCAACGTGGAAAATGCCAACCAAGAAAACAAAATAAAACAAAAGGACAAAAAGGAGCAAGTTGCCAATAAAGGAGAGCCCTTGGCCCTCCCTTTGGAAGCTAGGTGAATACTGTGTGCCTAGAGTCAGTGCTCGGCGGTTCCCTGTTAGGCAGCCCAGCCTGCAGTATGGGTGGGCCCTGATTCAGAGGCTTGGAGAGTCACAGGTAAGGATGAGAGAAGAGAATATAGAAAGGACTGGGGAGAACGGGAGACAGCTGAGGGAAAAGCTGAAGGGGGGGTGGGGAGCAATTCAGTCACAGACTGCGGGTGGGCGGTCAGCACCGACCCTCCTTACCATGACCATCATGATGAGGTTCGCCTTATGTCTTGAATCTTGATGTGTTCCCCGAAGTGAACAGAAAGACACACTTGCTTCCTAAACTTACATATTCTCAATGTATCCTTGTTGTAATCCTTTTGTTACATGTCTCCTGTGGGTCTCCTATTACTTCTTCCTCTGCCCCTCCCCCCCACTTGCGCATGTTCTCTCTCTCAAATGAATAAAATCTTTAAAAAAATAAAAAGGCAAAAAAAAAAAAAAGATGATTTAAGGGCGCCTGGGTGGCTCAGACAGTTAAGTGTCTGCCTTCGGCTCAGGTCATGATCTCAGGGTCCTGGGATCGAGCCCCGCGTCGGGCTCCCTGCTCTGCAGGAAGCCTGCTTCTCCCTCTCCCTCTGCCTCTTCCCCAGCTTGTGCTCTCTCTCTCTCTCTCAAATAAATAAAATCTTTTTTTTTAAAAAAGGATGATTTATATAAGCTCTTAGCAGTGTCAATCACACCCTAAACCTGAGGTAAATAGTAGCTATAATGATGATGATGATGATAATAGTAATTTAGCAACTAAAGGTTTATCTGCTGCTCTTTGGGCCACCAAAAAGAAAATACTGGCTCTCAAATAAACAGTAAAAATCTAGGTTAAGAGGCCTGAAGTCTCACTTCAATTAAACGTAAAATTATCTGGATGATGAAAAAAATGTATCCGGATGACAGTCTGAATTTAAAAACTGGATGGGATTAAAGTAACTAAACTTTTGCTGTTAAAAAATGCTTACTAAATTGGGCTCAAGCTTCCTATTGTTTGTGTATTTCTTCTCTAGACCTAAGGCACCAGCATCCAGTTGCTCAAGACAGAAACTTGGAGACCAAGTCCTGTTAATGTCACAATCATCTCTTGATTTTATTTCTTCTTATTCAACATCCTGGGGCCACCCAATGTGGGGCTTGAACTCACAACACCAAGATCAAGAGTCGCATGCTCTACCAATCGAGCCAGCCAGGCGCCCCATGGGCCATCATTTCTTGCCCAGACTTTTTCCAAAGTCTCCTACTAGTTTGTTTGTTCTACCATCTGTCACGATACGCCAATACAGGGATTCCTAACCATTTTTGTGCCATGGAATCCTTTGGCAGTCTAATGAAGTTTATCTTCAGAGTGTTTTTAAATGCATAAAACAAAGTACATAGGATTACAAAGAAAACCAGTTACACTGCAATATAGTTATCAAAATATTTTCTAAAAGAAATGTGTGCTGTAGTAACATACAAGCTTCTTAACACAGTTCTCCTTAGGGGTCTAATAACTACAGTTGACCCTTGAACAGCACAGGGGTTAGGGGTGTCAACCTAGCACAGTGGGAAATCTGCATGTAACTTTTGACTCCCCCAAAACTTAATAGCCTACCGCTGACCAGAAGCCTGACGGATAACAAACAGTTGGTTAATACGTATTCTATACAGTATACATATTATATACTGTATCCTTACGACTAAGTAAGCTAGAGAAAAGGTTATTAAGAAAATCATGAGGGGGCACCTGGGTGGCTCAGTCAGTTTCATTTCTGCTCAGGTCATGATCTCAGGTTCGTGAGATCAAGCTCTCTGATGGGCCTGGAGCCTGGTTAAGATTCTCTCTCTCTTTCCTTCTCTCTCTGCACATCTGCCCCCCCCTCCTGCTCTCTCTCTCTCAAAAAAAAAAGCGGGGGGGGGGGCGCCTGGGTGGCTCAGTCGGTTAAGCATCTGCCTTCTGCTCAGGTCATGATCCCATGGTCCTGGGATCGAGCCCCACGTCGGGCTCTCTGTTCAATGAGGAGCCTGCTTCTCCCTCTCCCTCTGCGGCTCCCCCTGCTTGTGCTCTGTCAAATAAATAAATAAAATCTTAAAAAAAAAAAAAGAAAATCATAAGGAAAACACATTTATAGTCCTGTACTGTATTAATCGAAAAAAATCCACCTATAAGTGGACCCATGCAGTTCAAACCCATGTTGTTCCAGGGTCAACTGTACTGTAATTTCAAAGAAGTGATGAATGTATAAATGATATTTCAAGACGTCTGCATCAACTGCAGTGTGATATGAAACCATCTTTGATTTCTATTGGTGACAAAGTCATAGGGACTGTTAACGCCGCTACAGTTTGCTGCTTACATTTGTAAAGAAAGAAAGAACTAAATTTCAGACAGTTTGATAAAAACGAAGTTGTGATTTTCTTCCCCCCATCCAAGTTCATGTATTCTGTGAGTTCTATACATGGACCATTTGGACCATTTGGACCATTAAAAACCCTTACCTTAATCTACTGGTGCAAAAACTGCTTGAGGTGACTGCAAAGAGAGAGGTTTTTGTTTTTAAATGTGGAGAAGACCAACATGAAAACGGGTATCATTAACATCCAAAACGCATGCCATCAATTCCTATACATTTTTGCAAAGTGGGCTAAAAGCCTGGGATTCCTAGCAGCCAAGGAAAAGGTTGTCCCGAACTTTCTCAGCTTAGACCTCCATTAGCCACCTCTTGCCTAGGCTTACCGGACCCTCCTAGCGCAGCCCCCGCCGCCCTCTCCTGCTTCCTCCAGCATCACCATCCCTTCCCGTCCAGCACGGCCCAGCCAGGTCGAGACGACTTGTCGAGGTCGAGACAGGACCGAGACGGGCGCCGCCGGCCCAGCCCGGCGGAGGGTAGCCCTCGGGCCACTCCCTCCGGCGCCCAGGACCGAAGTCCCTTGCACTCGGACGTGACGTCTCCGCTGCCCGCCCTGGGAGTCAGCCCCGCCCGCTCGGCTCCCTCTGCCTTCGGGAGGGGTTAGCACTTGGGGCTCTACCGCGGGCCGTGTGCCTCAGCCACGAAGCACGGCGCCCGTAGCACACTGACCGGCTCCTGAGGGACGCACTTACGGAAGCGCGGCAAAGCGAAGTCCAGTTCGCCCGGACCGCCCGGTGTGCCCAGTTCCCACGGGAGCGCGGGCGCGCGCGGGGGGCGGGGTGGGGGCCGCGGCCGGCGGCCTGGGGGCTCTGGCGTAATCTTCTAAGCTCCGCCCTCGGCTGCGTCGTCTAAATACGTCCTTCCGCCCTGTTCCTCCTTTTTCTTTTTCGCCGCCATCCTGCTCTGCGTGGCTGGCTGCTTCTCACCATGGTAGGTTCATCCGTTACCATCGGCTCCGGGCTGGTTTCCCGAGGCCTGAGGCCCCTGCGAGCTCGCTGGCGCCGCACACTGCGTCGAGGTGCGGGGGCCTTCTAGAAGCCTTTTTCCAGGGAAGGTCGAGTTCGGCCACCGCTCCAGTCCGCGGGCCTAGCGGGAAGCTAGCAGGCGTTCGAGGAGGGGCCGGCTGCCCTGGCCATGCGAGGTCGGAGGGGTGGTGCTTTGTGCGCGGCCCAGGCTAGCAGGGGTTCCCACTGCCCTTCGCCCTTCTGGAGCGAACTGTGATTCTGGGGCAGGGAGAGAAGTCGGGGTGGCGGGGTGTCCACTACAGAAATCGTGGCCGCCACGCGCGCCGGGCATCGAAAAGCGAATGGGGTCTGCTGGTTTTCGGAAGATTTTTTTAAGTTGGCGGCCAGGATCATACCACGTTATGAGCTTACAGGACTTGTTAGGCCTTTGTTAGGGACTTGCGCATCTCCCCGTGGAAGCACCTGGAAGGAGAGGTGCTGCGGTGTGGATCAATATGCCATTCGGGCGTTCTTCGTAAAATGCAAGCTGCGGACAGTTATGGTCGTGGGTTTTACCTGTGATCGTTTTCTGAGAAATTAAAATTGCTATATGCTTCTAGGTGTGGAGAGGATCGGTATCTGGTTTTTTTAGTTGGCAGGAAATTTACAGCTGCTACAGTGAGCTGAGAGAGAGGAGTGTAGTCTTCGCCTTCTTTGTAATAGGCCCCTATTATGCAAGGTGCAAGGGTGTGTCGGACCACGTTGGCCAGGCTTGAGACTACCTGCCATTTCTGGATTGTCCCGCAAACTTGAGCGGGAGTGGTTGGGGTTGGACTTAGATGACCCAAGTTCTTAAAACCAAAAAATGAAATGAGAAATTGGGAAAGTCGTCCTTGAAAAGGATATTTTAAGTACAGGAGAATTCATACCAAAATGGTAAGTGATGGGGGCGCCTGGGTGGCTCAGTTGTTTAAGCGGCCCACTCTTGATTTCGGCTCGGGTCATGATCTCAGGGTCCTGGGATCCAGGCCTGCATCTGGCCCCGCCCTCAGCGAGGAATCGGCTCGGCTGGGGAACTGACTCCTGCCCTTCCCCCTCGCTCTGGCGCACGCGCTCTCCGCGTCGTTAGCCACCCCTATTTTACATAATGCACGGAAACTCATTGACTGGCAAGTGCTGGATTGTTCTGGTTGACAAAAAGCTGTGTTCTTTTGTGAAAACCAAGTTCCCCAGCCATCCCCAGTGGTCCGCTGGGTCCTGGGGTGACAGCAGGGAAGATGGGAAGGTACCCTAGCTTTGGAAGCATAGATGACCTGGGTTTGAATCCCAGCTCTGCGCATTAGTAGTAGGTTACTTACTTTCATTGCTGATTTTTATTCGAATAATGGGGATTATGGTATCTGCCTCCAGAAGTTGTGAGGAACAGCAAAGGGCATGGTGGGTTTAGCATTGAGAAGGTTGTTTTTGGTATAGATGAAGCATTCAGATGTTTGTGGATTGAGGGCGTTCCTGACTTTGGATCAGTGGAGCAAGCTCTGGTGTTGCTGTCTAAATTGATTACGTTTCCTTCCCAGTCTTCTCACAAGACTTTCAGAATCAAGCGATTCCTGGCCAAGAAACAAAAGCAGAATCGTCCCATTCCCCAGTGGATTCGGATGAAAACTGGTAATAAGATCAGGTAAGGACCCCCCCACAACCACCTGCTTGTTTTTTGTGGTTGCTATTTTATTTTGTTTTTAATTAATTATTTTTGGGTGGGCAGCAAAGTAAGGTTTATTGGGCGATAGCGAAGTGATAGTACAAAACTCCCGAGGAGGGAGGGGACCCGAGAGGGTTGCCCTGTGGTGGTTCTTTTAACGCGCTTCCTCAGTGTTTCTGGACAGCAACCCAGCCCATGGCTGGGATTAGAGGCAGACATTCCATATTTGTTAATTTCCTGTTGTCTTCAGTCTGAGCCAGAACATAAGGTGGGAAGGCTGTCTTCATTACTCATCGCAGTGCGGAAGGCCATGTTGCGCACCCAGTCCATCTTGAGGTGTTTATCTTTTCTAAAGATCGGAAGATTGCTCTCTACTGCAGAAGTAGTTGAATTGATGGTTTTGGAAAAAACAGGACTCAGATGGCTGCAGAGGGCCTCCAGGGTCACCTAAGCGAACAGGCAGAGTTAAACCTAAAACTCAGGTCTCCTGCATGCCTTTCAGTCTCACTGTTCTATGGGGGACCAGCTGGACCTTGAGACAGGTCTCAAAAGGAAGAAAAATAAGCCTCAAAAGGGCTCACAACCAGCAACAAGCCCCTGTGGGTTAAACAGCTTCCAGAACTTGGGTTTGTTTAAAATGAAGTATTAGATTCTCTGGCTTTCCTGAATAAGGGAGCCCAACAAAAGACCACAAAGGAGGAGGAAGCAAATACTATGACCAAAATTTTTATTTGAGAAGCCTCTTGAACCTGAGACTCTAGAGCAGGCCTAGCCTTGGGTCCCTTTTGCAAGATAGAGACTTTGAAGTCATGATACCAGTATAGAACTCTGATTTGACTGAATCACAGAAGACCAAGATGTGAATTGGGGGGCCTGTTTCCTTAATTCTTTTAGCCAGTTACAAAGACAGGTGAAAATCACCACACTCTGTCGCCTTATAGGCCAGGTAGTTGCTGCCTTTAGTTTGTCCTGTACTGAACACTGGCCTTTGTTATTTATATTAATATGTATAGGAGATGTCTCACTGTGAGAAGTGCAACGAGATCTTAAAACCCCTGGTGTTGGCCTCGTAACAATACTGAGAAAAAGAGCATTGAGTCACTTGGCGAAATGGTTACTTTGGAGCCCAGCCCTTGTACGAGCTTGATGAGTTTCTCTTGAGAACCTCAGACATCCATAGTAATGCCCCTTTTTAATGTGTTGACATGAACATAGGCTTCGGTGTCATATCCCCATCTGGTGGTGGGACTTGCGGTTCCTGGGTTATTGTGCAGAATGAAAGTGTATACACTCAGCCCGGAGAACTGGCAACAATTGATTTTTCTGTTACCTCAGCGGTCTTGCAACTTTTTGAAGTGTGTTGAAAGCAGGTTGCAATTACAGTGTTTCCTTTTGTGGAAGTACTGACATTATCCTGCTGAAAGAAAATCTGTCAGTCATGTTTGATTTTGCCTTAATGAGGGTAAAGTCGTGACCGATTGACATGGACACTTCTGAGGTGGCCTTAGCTCTGCAAAGCTCTTGCTTTGATTTTGAAATGATTGGGTGTGTTAACCTCTTGTAAAAATTAGTGTGGGGGCTTTTATATGTGTGTGACCCATGATGTAGAAATGCTGCTTCTGATGAAGTTTGGAAGGGGGGGGTTCAATAGAAATGTGTCTGGGTCTACCCCCCAGGTGTGTTGAATCAAAAGTAGGTGGGTGTACCCTTGGGAGGGGAGGGAGCTTCCCCACTCGTCTAGTCTCGAGTAAGAACCAGTGTGTTTTCCTAGCCTGGAGTCATTCTCAGGTAAAAATTTGATTTGATGAGTTCTTAAACACATCTAGCAAATCACTTTCTACTCTCCAAAGAGAGCTCCAAACCCGTTAAAGGAAGGAAAAATGGGACCCTTTGCCTTCCAAGGATTTTACGGTACTGACAAGGCAGCGTTTGTGGTAAATGAGGGCAG
>NC_138385.1:25497330-25535827 GCF_054177405.1 Leptonychotes weddellii
ACCTTTCACCTCCACTGCTGTTGTGTTTCTGATTTGCGAAGGACTGAATCCCCCACCTGTCAGATCATGCATAGCACTGTCAGAACTCTCTGCAGTGATGGAAGTGGCCCTTGACAACCAGTATGTAAAGTGTGGCTAGGGGGAGCCCGGATGGCTCAGTGCCTTAGGCCCAGGTCATGATCTCGGTCCTGGGATCGGGCTCCCCGCTGAGCATGGTATCTGCTTGCCCCTCCCCTGGCTTGTGTTCTCTCTCCTCAAATAAATAAAAGCTTTAAAAAAAAAAAAAAAAGTGTGCCTAGTTTGAGTAAAGAACTGACTTGAATTTTTTTTTTTTTTTTTTAAAGATTTCATTTATTTATTTGACAGAGAGAGACCTAGCGAGAGCAGGAACACAAGCCGGGGGAGTGGGAGAGGGAGAAGCAGGCTTCCCCCGAGGAGGGAGCCCGATGTGGGACTCGATCCCAGGACCCTGGGATCATGACCTGAGCCGAAGGCAGACGCTTAACGACTGAGCCACCCAGGCGCCCCTGACTTGAATTTTTATTTAATTTTAATTAAGAAGCTCCATGTGGCTAATGGCTCTTAACACCTTACGGGTAGTGAGTATGTGTGTCGTCCTCATACCTCTGGGTAGCACATTCTTAAATAGCATCTTTTTCTGCTATTCTATGATGCCAGTCTTTTTTTTACAAGTCTATATTTGTAAAAAATAATCTACAGCTAAAGCTAAATTGGATTTTTAAAATCAAAAGTTCATTTAGTGATAATGTACAGTTTATAGTAAAATTGTAAAATACTTTGATAGTTTAAACAAAGTATCATTCATGTAAAAACATGGCATGTAAAATTAGAAAGTTTATAGTTCACAAAATTACATTTTTTTGCTGGTAGCTCATGAGAACGTTACAGTAAGTTTACTCAGGATACAGAACAAAATTCACAGGCTTGACATTAGTACTATAAAATTTTACACTGAATCCATTGACATTTCTGTTAAGGTACACTTGAAATAATTGATTCAGACTACCAATGAACTGACATTGTATACCAAGATCTATTGGTTTTACAATATGGCTAGTAATCAGTTATTTCACCAACAATTTAAATGAGAGATCTAGTTTTAACACCACCGACATACACCCTTAGGATAACTAAAATAAAAAGCATTAGCAGGGGGCGCCTGGGTGGCTCAGATGGTTAAGCGTCTGCCTTCGGCTCAGGTCATGATCCCGGGGTCCTGGGATCGAGCCCCGCGTCGGGCTCCCTGCTCAGTGGGGAGCCTGCTTCTCCCTCTGCCTCTGCCTGCCGCTCCCCCTGCTTGTGCTGTCTGTCAAATAAATAAATAAAATCTTTAAAAAAATAAAAAAAAGCATTAGCAGCTTTGATTTTCATTTTCATGAATACATACAAATCTGTACTTTATAGTTAAAATTTGTACGAAAAGTCAAGCCCTGAAGTATTTTACCCCCAAGAGAAAAGTTCAGATGTTAAAACATTGTTAAAAAAAACAAAAAGTAGGGCGCCTGGGTGGCTCATTCGGTTAAGCGACTGCCTTTGGCTCAGGTCATGATCCCAGGGTCCTGGGGTCGAGTCCCACATCAGGCTCCCTGCTCTGCGGGGAGCCTGCTTCTCCCTCTTCCACTCCCCCTGCTTGTGTTCCCTCATCTCGCTGTGTCTCTCTCTGTCAAATAAAATCTTAAAAAAAAAAAACCACAAATAGTATGTGAAAGGATTTTTACTTACTGTTGAACCCCTGCACCACTTAAAATGAAATTTAAACTACATGTTAACATTTTGCCGTTCTAGAGTCAAATTTCTATACCTCGTAAGGTTAAAGCTGGAATGCCATTAATGAATAGCGGTATAGAAGTGGAAGAACTTGGGTGAATTCAACAAAAAAGAACATTGCATTACATAATGTGCAGTTAATAGTTCAGTGATAATCTGTTTGGTGGTAATGTGAACAAAGTATTCTAAGTGACCTTCCTTCAGTCCCAAGACTTCCTCATATATCTTTACCATAGAGAGAAAATAGCACTTAATTGTTTCCATAGCATGTAACTGTTACAAAGGTACCCATTCTAGCCCTACCATGAAATTAATAACAGAAGTAGCCATAAGCCACAGGGAACTTGGGCCTACTGCAGTGCTCATGCATGTTGTACAGGGAAATCAGGCGAGGAATAGAAGTCAGCAGCCTTACCCTTAATTCTAAGTGGGTGCGTTGGAAAGTAATAAATAGCCTCATAAAATAAATAGCAATAAACTACCTGTCCAAGGTGAATATATTTTTTTCATAAAGTGTAGGCAGTGTTCCTAGAAATCCCATTAGGGAAAAACCAAATGCTCCTATAAAAAAGTGCCCAAGTTTGTCCCGTGTAAAAATCTCTTTGGGGGGGCGCCTGGGTGGCTCAGTTGGTTGGGTGACTGCCTTCGGTTCAGGTCATGATCTTGGAGTCCTGGGATCGAGCCCCGCATCGGGCTCCCTGCTCAGCGGGGAGTCTGCTTCTCCCTCTGACCCTCCTCCCTCTCATGCTCTCTGTTTCTCATTCTCTCTCTGAAATAAATAAAATCTTTAAAAAAAAAAAAATCTCTTTGGGTGTATTTTATAATACAAAATGATTCATACTACTCAAATACATTAGAGTATAAAAGCACACCAACAAAACACACACCAACAACAAAAGGAATGATTTCCAATGAGATGGGAATGAGGGTGAGAGGAGATTAAGGGAGTCTCACGTATTACCTTGATGGAACTGCCTTTTGTGTCATTAAGTTATACGCATATGGAATGAGTCTGTAAATGTGATACAGGAAGAACAAGCTTTGAACTTGAACAACTGTTACAGGTTCTTAATTCAGGAACATGGCTTCAATGCTTTATGACGTAGGAAGCAACTCCCCAAAACAGGCAATTGGTTTGATTTCTTAGATATTAGGGGAAAAAAAAGCATTTAAAAAAATTACTTGTGGGACGCCTGGATGGCTTGGTTAAGTGTCTGCCTTTGGCTCAGTTCGTGATTCCAGGGTCCTGGGATCGAGTCCCACGTCAGGCTCCTTAGGGAGTCTGCTTCTCCCTCTGCCTGCTGCTCCCCCTGCTTGTGTGCTCTCTCTCTCTGACAAAAGAAAATATTACTTGTAACAATTAGCAACAGAGGAACAACATTAAAAAATCAAAAAATACAGGGAACATAGGAGCTGAGGTCCCCAAGGTACCAAAGGACCGAATCAGATTTTTTCACATTAGAATTTTTAAAAAATGCCGTTGAAGGAAAAGCTGACTGGGCTCCGCACAGCAGGTTAAATATGCAACAACTTCGAACGGAAGTGATCTGGTCCTCTCATGGTTCTGAGAATGTGCGCTAACATCCGATAGTGCCCTAGAGACAAAATAGCAAAAGCACAGGATGCCTCCTGGGTGGCTCAGTCGTTAAGCGTCTGCCTTCGGCTCAGGTCATGATCTCAGGGTCCTGGGATCGAGCCCCGCATCGGGCTCCCTGCTTGGCGGGAAGCCTGCTTCTCCATCTCCCACTCCCCCTGCTTGTGTTCCCTCTCTCGCTGTGTCTCTCTCTCTGTCAAATAAATAAATAAAAATCTTAAAAAAAAAAAAAAGACTCTTCCCTGAAACTTCTATGCCGTTAACTTCTAAAACTTCATCATTACAGCTAATAGTCCTGTGCTTTGAGCCAGATTTGGTCTGGATATAAAGATCCCTGGGACCTTCTCTAGGCCATGCGGTGTGACCCTGACACAAGCCATCCCGGATGTAGAACCCTAAGGGTTTCTCAGTGCCGTATTTGTAAAGACGAGCCCTACGATGTGTTTCTGGGAGAATATCCACATTTATAATAGAAGACACAGGTCTGAAGTCTTGGGGCATACTAATGACTAGGGTGGCTTTTTTCTATGGTTGTCAGGACGCAATAGATTGGTTAAAAACATTCTTCTTTATTAGTGTGTCTGTACCAAAGGCACTGTAGTCTGCTTCTCCCTTTTTTTGTATAAAAATCCTAAGCAGTGGATTGGCCAATTGAAACAGCTTTGTGATAATTATCATCATTATTTATAGGTAGTAAGTCTCCTTGGATGTCTGTGTAGCCTACTAAAACGCCAACATTGGGTATCTTCTGAACATGTCGCAGTAATCCATAAAACCCAAATTTTCCAGGTTTTGATCTGTCCAGTGAAAACCGACAAAATTCAGCTCCAGACTTGCTCTTCCCCTGCATGGTGCCCAGGCAGCTGCTGGCCGGCCCGAGCCGGTGGCTGTGGTTCATGCTGAGGCCCGGCCGCCCCTCGGGAGCGCAGGGAGCAGGGAGCGAGTGCGCGGCCCGCAGGCTGGGGACGCGGCACCTGCCGAGGGGCGGCCTCGGCTCGGGTCACCGCGCAGAGCCGGGCGCGGCAGGACCGAGGGTCAGACTAATGCCCGTCTTCAGTACAAGTAGGAATCCTCTGATCCAGGGGTTATCAAACTGGTCTGCCTGGGCTTATAGAGCCTGTGAACTAAATGTCTGCATCTTTAAATTGTTGAGAGAAATCGAAAGACCATTTTGGCATTTACTAAATTTAGATCTACTGGGCATTTATGTGTCAGGCACCGTTCCAGGTACTTGGGATTAGTTGGTGGATAGACACCTGTATGTTAGGCTAGCGACAGGCCACGGTGGAAGCCGGAGCAAATGTCTGAAAAAGGTGGGAAGGGAAAAAGTTCCCTAATTACCTGTGGAATGAAGGTGAAACTATAGCAAGAGAAAAGGGGGGGAATCAAGTTTGGTGGCAACCCCGTATCTAGTTTGTAGGGACCCCGTGCTGGGCGTAGCAGAAGCAGCAAGGGGTAGGGGTGGCATGGACAGGGGTCCCTAACCCAGGACCCCATTTACAGGCTCCAATGAGCGTAATCCTTAAGGACCAGGGTTGGCCAGAAATTGGAAGAGTGGGCTACAGAATACCAACTAGCCAGCCTGGGAAGCTGGGACCTGCGGCTGTGTGGCTAGCCGTAAGCATTGGCCTGCTATAGATGCTCTCCCGGGCCAAAGCGGAGGGACTTGCTCTAATTGGCAGTCACGTGATGTGATGTTTTGGAGCATTAAAAATACCTTAGCCTCACTCTTCAGGGGAGGTTGGCACAGGGCGAAGGTGGCACTGATGCAGAGGGAGCTTCCCTACAGACCTCACATAGGTAGTATTAGAAATGAGAGGGGAGGGGCGCCTGGGGTCTCAGTCGTTGAGTCTGCCTTCGGCTCAGGTCAGGATCCCAGGGTCCTGGGATCGAGTCCCGCATTGGGCTCCCTGCGCCACGGGAAGCCTGCTTCTCCCTCTCCACCACTTGTGCTCTCTCTGTCTCAAATGAATAAATAAAATCTTTAAACAAAAAGAAGAGGGAGACTTAGCCAAAATCATACCTACCTTGGGTTTGTAAGGACTGAAAATGTCTGTAAAAGATCAGTTGTACCAGGTGTTCTCCTATTGTACAGATTCAAGAAGGTTCTGCAGCTCTCATTCCTGCTAATATAGCAACCAGCATTTTGAGTGCTTAAGCTGCCAGGTAGCTGCTGTTAGCAGGAGTGGCGATGAGAACCAGATGGAACGGAGTGAAATATTAACCATTTACCCTTCACTGAACCTGTTCTATTCCAGAGAAGAGAATATCAAACCCCTGCCCACGCAAAACCCTGGTGGGTGTTTGGGTGTTTGGGCAGCCAGAGACGAGTATGACGTGCAAGAGTACTGTGGTCAAGGCCACGTGCACATGTGTATGTGCCTGTGTCCATCGTATGTGCGTGTCTGGGAACAGAGGGAGGGACGGTGGCAGACCCTCATCAGAGAAAACTGATTGGCCTGACCGAAATAAATGGTTTGACAGTCTTCATTGGGAGCGATTTTGCTGCTGGACCTCTCCCTGCCCCGCCGAGGGGACATTTGACAATGTCAGACCCCTTTGCTTAGACAAAGGGAAAGAAGGTGCCACTGACAGCTAGTGGATAGAGGCCAGGGATGCTGCTAAACATTCTCCAATATGGGGCGCCTGGGTGGCTCAGTCGTTTAAGCATCTGCCTTTGGCTCGGGTCATGGTCTCAGGGTCCTGGGATGGAGCCCCGCATCGGGCTCCCTGCTTGGTGGGGAGTCTGCTTCTCCCTCTGCCTCTCCCCCTGCTCATGTGCTCTCTCGCTCGCTCTCTCTCTCAAATAAATAGATAAAATCTTAAACACAAAAAAACCATCCTTCAATGCACCGGGCATTCCCCCACAGCAAAGAATTGTCCGACCCCAAACGTCAAGAGCAACGAGTTGGAGAAATCCTGGCTTCCTAGCACGGCAGCCAGCCAGAGTGAGCTTTTGGAGACACCGATCTGCTCAGCACACCGCTCCCCTTTCGCGCCACTTCACACTGGGATCACGACGCTTAACGACTGAGCCACCCAGGCGCCCCGAGAAAGTTTAAAATTTAACGCCTTCCTCCCCCCCCCAAAAAAAATCTGGAGTTAGAGGCTATTTTAAAAATTCTTTTAAAATATACAGGGGTGTCTGGGTGGCTCAGTGGGTGAAACGTGTGCCTTCGGCTCAGGTCATGATCTCAGGGTCCTGGGATCGAGCCCCGCATCGGGTTCCCTGTGCTCAGCAGGGAGTCTGCTTCTCCCTCTCTCTCTCTGCCGCTCCCCCTGCTCATGGTCTCTCTCACTCTCAATCTGAAATAAATAAATAAATAATCTTTAAAAAATAAATAAAATATAACATAAAGAAAGGTGCACGTATCTACTCTAAGAGTATAGCTCGATGAATTTTCACAGGATGAATCCAGTTGTGTCACCACCATCCAGGTCAGGAAACAGAACGTGATCAGCATCCCAGAAGCCCCTCCTTGGGCCCCCTTCCAGTCACTATCACCCTCGAATGTAACCACTGTCCCAACATCTAACAGCAGAGGGTAGTCTTGCCTATTCTTGCCTTTTATATGAATGGGATAATTAACTTTGCCCTTACTGTGTCTAATTTCTTTTGCTCATTCACCATCATACGAGATTTTGGTACTGCGTGCGGTTGTAGATGTTCATTCTCATTGCTGTATAATGTATTAACCTTAAAAATAAAACTCAGTTAGGGATGCCTGGGTGGCTCAGTCTGGTAAGCATCTGCCTTCGGCTCAGGTCATGATCCCAGGGTCCTGGGATGGAGCCCCGCATGGGGCTTCCCGCTCAGGGCGAGGCTGCTTCTCCCTCTCCCTCTGCCATTCCCCCTGCTTGTGCTCTTTCTCTCAAGTAAATAAATAAAATCTTTAAAAAAATAAAATAAAACTTATTTTACCAGCAAAATTGAGTTTATTCAGGAATAGCAGAGAATTGCATTTCAGGACATGCAAACTAAGGCAAAAGCAGCAAACAAAGAAGAGGAAGGCTCTTCTGGAGAGAAAAGGAGAGAGTTGGAAGGGGCTGTTATAAACAAAAAGTCCTTTGGTGTAAACTGGGAATTCAAAGTGTGGTGGCTTTTCATTGGCTGAGTTGTGACAGTTGCTCATTGGCAAGGAGAAAATCATTCTTCCTCCTCCTAGGGTAGTAAGCTACCCTAGAAGTATAGCTTCTTCCTGTGGGCAACACAAGGTACATCTCTTCCTGTCGGGGTCTGCAATTGACCTGAATGGTAGGGCATGGGAGCTCGCCTTTCTGGCCTCCTGACTCCATTTTATTTTTATTATTTTTTAAAGATTTTGTTTATTTATTTTGAGAGAGTGAGTGAGAGCGGGGGCGGGGCAGAGGGGAAAGGAGAGGGAGAGGGCGAAGGAATCCGAAGCGGACTCCACCCTGAGCGAAGAGCCTGTGGTGTGACTCAACCTGGGGCTCAGTCCCACCACGGGGAGATCATGACCTGAGCCGAAACCAAGAGTCAGACACTCAACAGGCTGAGCCACCCAGGCATCCCCCCGACTCCATTTTAGATAAGGTTTCCTTTAATCAATTTTCACAAGTGTTCCAGAATGTGAATATAACACAATTTATTTCCCCATTTTCCTCTGGATAGGCATTTGGACAGTTTCCAGCTTGGGGCCTTTATGGAGCTGCTATGAACATCTCGGTACATGTTGAACATGTGTATGCATCTCATTACAAGTGATTTAGTTTTCATTTTATATTTCTCAGGATGTATAGACCTAACAAAAATGTTTTTATAATGAGAAGAAAGCTAATTAAAATTTCTACAAGGAACATGTGTTTATAATCAGAAAAAAATTCCTTTGTAAAGAACAGGAAAATAAACTTAAACTTTTGGGGTTAGAATGGAGCCACTCACATATGTTGCCTTTTTTTTTTTTTTTTTTTTTTTAGTGGGGCCCTTAATGCAAGCCTTCAAAGATGTCTTGTGGAACCCAAGGGCAGGGGACAGCCAGGCTTCGAGAAGAACCAGAACCAGGGTCTTGAAAGCCCTTAAGCCAGGCTGTTCTCCCTCTGGGGCCTTTCTTTCAGCTTCTTTCTGAATGTCCACTTCACTCTTGTCCTTCTTGACAGACCTGTTTCCCCTGTTTCTCTTAGAGCAAAGCCAGACAAAGCATCCACTCTGTCCCAGAGAGAAATGGGTGGGAATCTCTGAATCGCAACAGCAAGATCATGAGAGGGTGAGCCTGATTGGCCCAGTCAAGAATCAGTCAACTATAGGGACGCCTGGGTGGCTGAGTCGGTTAAGCGGCTGCCTTCAGCCCGGGTCATGATCCCAGAGTCCTAGGATCGAGTCCCACATCGGGCTCCTTGCTCAGCGGGGAGCCTGCTTCTCCCTCTCTCTCCCTCTGCTTGTGCTCTCTCTGTCAAATAAAATCTTTAAAAAAAAAAAAAAAGACTCAGTCAACTATAGATGAAGGCAGGGTCCTATGGAACCATGACTGCCCAGTGGGTGGCTGGTGCCTAGAGAGTACAGTACGGACAGAGGGGACCTGCCCGCCCCAGCTCCGAGCTGGGAACAAGACACCTGCACACTAGGCCTGGTGTTGCTTCCAGCAATATTTTCCTTCTCTGGGCCTCTGTCCTCTTTTGGCTGCTTCTCTTCACCCAGTGCTTTCTACAGTTCTTTATGTTGGTTTTTGTTTAAGTTTGCTTTGCTGTGTGTATTTTCAGAAGTTTCCAAGAATCCTGAGATGTGGGAAAGATGACATGTCAAGTAAACAAGAGAGAATCCTGAAATAAATGAGACAAGCTTATGAGCTGTGGGATTTGAAAAAGACATACCCTTTTGACCTTAGACCAAATTCTTAGTTTGGGCCACAAGGCCAGTTGGAAGTTCAAGCTGGAATAAAATGTTACTTCTCTTTAGAAACTCAGGGATGAGTCCCATGTTCTTATCTGGAGCTGCTCATTCTGGAAGAAGCCCTCGTGGCCGCCTTGTACACTACAGCCTGGCATCCGAGCCCTCTGAGACGTGTATTTTCTTTTTAAAGATTTTATTTATTTATTTGACAGAGAGAGACACAGCGAGAGAGGGAACACAAGCAGGGGGAGTGGGAGAGGGAGAAGCAGGCTCCCCGCGGAGCAGAGAGCCTGATGTGGGGCTCGATCCCAGGACCCTGGGATCATGACCTGAGCGGAAGGCAGACGCTTAAACATCTGAGCTACCCAGGCGCCCCTGAGACATGTATTTTGATGGGTTCCAAACAGCACATGATAGAGGCAACTTGTTTGATTGCTATCAATTCATTATTGTGGTTGTGTTTGAAAGCGTTTTTTAAAAGATTTTATTTATTTATTTGAGAGAGAGAGAGAGCCGAGCAGGGTGGGGGAGGGGCAGAGGGAATGGGAGAAGCAGACTCCCCGCTGAGCAGGGAGCCCATCCCAGGACCCTGGGATCATGACCTGAGCCAAAGGCAGCCGCTTAATGGACTGAGCCACCCAGGCGCCCCTTGTTTGAAAACATTTAAAAAATACAGTAACCATAGGGGAAATTGTGTGCGGGCCATACGGGAACTCTCTGTAATATTCTTGCAACTTTTCTGTATATCTAAAACTGTTTGAAAATAAAACATTTATCTAAAAATAGAATGAAATAGGGGTGCCTGGCTGGCCCAGTCGGTAGAGCATGCAACTCTTGATCTCGGGGTTGTGAGTTCAAACTCCACGATGGGGGTAGAGATTACTTAAAAATAAATCTTTAAAAAAATAGAATGAAATAACCAACCAAACACCTAAGCCTAGGGGTGAAATTAATTAAGCATGCATTTTAGGGGCGCCTGACTGGCTCAGTTGGTAGAGCATGCAACTCTTGATCTCGGGGTTGTGAGTTCGAGCCCCATGTTGAATGTAGAGATTACTTAAAAAAAAGTCTTTTAAAAAAAACCAGGCATTTTAAAGTGTGGTGCTCAAGGAAGCATGCTGATGGGAAAGTGAGTTCCTGGTATGTTTACAAATCACCAAAAGCTGTTGAGGTCCACTGATGATGTCTACATCATTAACACCTATCTTTTTTTTTTTTAAACACATTTTATTTATTTATTTATTTATTTAAAGATTTTATTTATTTATTTGACAGAGAGAGACCCACAGCGAGAGAGGGAACACAAGCAGGGAGAGCGGGAGAGGGAGAAGCAGGCTTCCCGCGGAGCAGGGAGCCCGATGTGGGGCTCGATCCCAGGACCCTGGGATCATGACCTGAGCCAAAGGCAGACGCTTAACGACTGAGCCACCCAGGTGCCCAACACCTATCTTAAGGTTGTGTCTACAGAGAGTGTTTCCCCATCGGTTGGCAGAGAAAATGTACTATTTGTAGGCTGTCTGGTCTTAGTAGAAGCCTCTGTGTAGGTGTTTCGGTTAATTGTGTGGGAGCAGCAGAAGAATGCAGAAAGTTCATGGAGCTTTGGAGCTGGGCAGGTCTGGGTTTACATCATCTACCTTTCACTGGCCCGCTGGGTGACTTAGGGGAGTTACTTAACCTCCCTGAGGACATATGAAATGGAGGTTAATGCTGTGTTACAGACTTGCTGTGACAATTAAATGAGATGGTATGTCAAAAATACCTGGTCTGTTGTTGGGACTTAGTAAATGGTAACAATTTATCTTTAAGAGTTCTGGAGTAAATCTGTACCAATATTTTTTCTTCTTTCTCTTTTCTCTTCTCTTCTCTTCTCTTCTCTTCTCTTCTCTTCTCTTCTCTTCTCTTCCCTTCCCTTCCCTTCCCTTCCCTTCCCCTCCCCTCCCCTCCCCTTCCCTTTCCTTTCCTTCCCTTCCCGTCCCTCCCCTCCCCTCCCCTTCCCTTTTCTTTCTTTCTTTCTTCCTTCCTTCCATCTTTTTTCTTTCTTTCCTTCCTTCCTTCCTTTCCTTCCTTTGCTTCCTTTGCTTCCTTCTTTATCTTTTGACTGGATTGGAGGGGGGATGGACAGTTTCTGCTTCAGCAGGCAGTTAACAGAAAGTTCACACTGGTGCAGATATTTAGGAGCAAACTGAAAACTAAAAACTGAAAGTGAATGAATAATAAATAAGCTGCTGTAAGACTCCCTAATTTATGGAAGGAGTGGAAGCCTGGAGCCCAGCGTTATTAGGAAACAGTAAAGGGTCCCAAGAAGGTGAGGATGTTCATCTCCAAATAGGAAATGTCAAGAATAACATTCACTCATGTAACAAATATTTTAGTAACAAATATTCCCTCATGTGTCAAACAGCATATGCCAGCTGCTGGGGGTACAGGGGTGAACAGGCTCGGCATGGACACTACTGGGATCTCACCGTCTAGTCCAGTAGACACACACAGACACACACAGACACACACACACACCTGCAAGGTTCTTGACTTAGTATTTGTGTGCAACACATACTCATATTTTTATTTTATTCTATTTCGTTAAAAAATACATTTCATAACCCACTAATAGGTTGCATCCACAGTTTGAAAAACATTGATCTAGTCAGGGGGATAGACACACAGACTGTTAGTTATCCGACACTGTTATAAGAGCAGCGACAGAGGAGTGTTCCTAGGGGCCAAGGGGAGTATTCTGAACTCATATATTTTAAATTAAAAGGTCTGGTTAAATCTGGTGCCAAAACAGCCTATGTCCCTAGTGTGAGCTGCATTTTTTATCTTTTTTTTTTTCATTTTTGTATTTTTTATCTTTAATCACCAAAGTGACATTCCTATGTTTGCAATATGCATAGAACCATATATTTTGTATGGAATTTGGGGATCCCAGAATGGTAGCATTTTATTCAAATAAAAGCTTTGTGCTTTAAAAGCTTTTCACGGACATTTCGAAGCACACTAGAAACAGTACTTTTGTCCATTATCTATTGCTGGGTAACAAACTATCCCCAAAATTAGTGGCCTAAAACATTTTGTTTCCGGGGCGCCTGGGTGGCTCAGTTGGTTAAGCAACTGCCTTCGGCTCAGGTCATGATCCTGGAGTCCCGGGATCGAGTCCCGCATCGGGCTCCCTGCTCAGCGGGGGGTCTGCTTCTCCCTCTGACCCTCCCCCCTCTCATGTACTCTCTCTCTCAAATAAATAAATCTTAAAAAAAAAACAAAAACAAAAAAAAAACATTTTGTTTCCATCATCATTTTGTGGGTCAGGACCTTGTATAGGACCTTGGCTGGATGTAAGGGGCAACAGGGCCGGAGGATCCCAGGATGGCTTCTTCACTTACGCTGAGAAGGAAAAATCTCCTCTACCTTTCAAAGTTCTTCTGGCTGGTCTAAGAAGTGTCTTGATCTGAGACAGATTGACAAGGGAAAATCAAATTTGATTATGTATGTATGGGGAATCCACATAAACATGAGCGATTCCAATGACAGGTAAAACGAGGTATGTATGTCATCCTGAACTAAGGAGAAGAGGGTAGGGACCTGGGACTTCAAAGGGAAGGAAAGCAACTCACAGGAAGATAGAATGGAGTAAATGTTTGGTAAACAAGTGTTTGCTAGGCCACACAGAAACAAGGGGACACAGAACTTGGATCAAACAGGCCTCACTAGGTGCCTCCTTGTCTACCATACTTAGTTCATGTTATACCGTAGTTATATATGGTGTTAGCTCTCTTTGGAGAGAGTTTCTTCCTGAGTCTTTTGGGCCTTGATTGTTTTCAGCTCGAAATAATGTGTGCAAAAGTGGCACATTTTGGGGTGATCGTTCTGAACCCCTACACTCAAACGCTGAGCACCTTGGCACTGCTTGGTCTGTTTCCCTCCACATGGCAACTCATCCTCCAGGGCCCCTCCATGAAGCTTGGGCTTCGCACAACATGGTGATCTCAGGCTAGTTGACTGCTTACGTGGCACTTGGCTTGACTGAATGTTCCGAGAAACAGGAACCGGATGCTGCTGGCAGACTCTTCGGACCTGAGCCCTGAAACTGGCAGCAGGAGTGTGTTCATGGCTGTAAAGACTGTGTAACCACACAGGGCTCCACGCTGAGTTTGATGCCCTGCTCTTTGCCGTCTTGAAATTCTTTTTTTAAATTATTCTATTTTTTTAAAGTTTATTTATTTATTTTTGGTAATCTCTATACCCAGTGTGGGGGCTTGAACTCATGATCCTAAGGTCAAGAGTCCCATGCTCTTCCACACTGAGCCAAGTAGGCGCCCGCCCCATTGAAACTCTTAATAAATGCTCAGAAGGGATCCTACATTTTCAGTTTGCGCTCTGCCTAGTATATCTCTTTTGCTGTATTTTATTGGTCTAAGCAGTTACAGAATCCACTGGGATTCAAGGGAAGGGGATATAGAGCCCACCATTGGGAAGAGTGTCAAAGAACTCATGATCACCTTTAATCCGTCACAGCATGGTGTAAGAGAGGGGTGAGAGTGCGAGAATCAAGAAATCTGAGGTCTGGGGGCAGCTGGCTGGCTCAGTCAGAAAAACATGTGACTCTTGATCTCGGGGTCATGAGTTTGAGCCCCAACATTGGGTGTAGAGATTACTTAAATAAACAAAGAAAAAAAAAAAGAAATCTGAGGTCTAGTCCCAGTTTTACAGCTACCACAGGCCTGCGCCTCACAACCACTTCAGCTCTTGGGACTTCAGTTTCCTTCCACTTGAAATGAGGAAATTGGTTCTAAAGTCATGAACCTCTAGTACCACATTTGTAACTCTCTAAATGTACATCTGATACAGTGTTCGTTAGAAAAAGTGTTTCCACGGGGTTCACCAAAGGGAGAGGGGCATGGGAACGGAAGGCAAATGAACTACTAGACGATGATTATTAGTTTAATCAGGAGGACCGTGGATCTAAATTCAAGGTCAACTGCCTCCGCCTGCCACTTGTTCATTCCAGAAACACCCGTTACAGAGTGTGAGGCAGACCCACAGTGCTGGGTGCTGGGCTGCGGTGCTGAACCACATCCACAGGCGCCGCTCTCCATGGGTTCACAGTCTACAGGCGAGCATGCAGACGGTTGCAGCCCCGAATGCTGAGTGCTGTGGCGGGGAAGGCATGAAGTCCTTGCGCACCCGTCCTGAACAGGGCAGGGGCTGAGGAAGAGCAAGCTGAGCTCTATGGCTGAAGAGGAGTTAGGTCTGGGCAATGGAGTGTGGCTGGTTCATATCCTCTGCAGAAGAAAGAGACCGTGAAAGAGGCCCGGTCAGGAGGAAGCTGGGAGACTTTAGGGAACTGAGAGTCACTGGGGGTGGGATATGTTGGATGGTGGCCTGAGACAGTGCTGACAGGAGTAGGAATGAGGCTGAAGACATAAGCAGGATCAGATCTCGGGGAGCCTCTAAGTCTTGAGAGGGAGTTTGGATTCTATCCTGAGGCCCAGAAAAACACTGAAAGTTTCAGAATTGGACAGTGGTCTGTCTGGTTGGGGTTTAAGGAATCATCGGGGTTACTGTGTGGACTGGTCAACTGTGGGGCAGGGTTAGGCCAAGAGTGGACTGGTAAGAGGCTGTGGTTTGTAGTCTGGGTGAGAAACGATGGTAACAGCACTAAGGCAGGGGGAGTAGAGATGGAGGGAAATGGACAGATAAGAGAGATTCTGTAGAAGCAGCAAGCCTTGTGATTGAGTATAGGGGAGGAAGAAGACGGCGGTGGCAAGGATGATGCCCAAGCTTCTGGTTTGAGCAACAGGGTGGATTGGATGGTGGTGTCATTTACTGAGAGGGAAACAATAGATTTTTTGGTGGAAAAGTGGAGGAGATCAAGCGTTCGGTTTGGCATATATTTCGTTTGGGACGGTGGTAAGACTTCCAGGTGAAGATACCCAATAGAGAGTTGGGTTGTGGGTATGCAAGTCAAAAGAACTGGAGGAGGCTGTGGGTTAGGAGAGGGGTTTTGTTTTTGACCTAGGAGTGACAGCTTGTTTGCATAATGATGTGAAGAACACAGGAGAGGAAAAGTAGGAAGACAAGAGGGGTCAATAGGAATAGTCAATGGATCAAAGCTCCTGAAGGCTGGAAACGGATGGGTCAGCACAGGACTAGGGATTTGTCTTACAGAGGAGGAGAGCCTAGGAATTAAGAGTTCAGACTCTTGGGTTGGGGGGATGGGGGAAGTAGGTGAAGGGAATTAAGAGTACACTTATCTTAAAAAAAAAAAAAAGGTATACTTTGTAAAAAAATTTGTAGTATTTTTTTCCTTCAAAATTGTTATTTAAATTCTAGTTACTTAGCATATAGTGTAATACTGGTTTCAGGAATAGAATTTAGTGATTCATCACTTACATATAACAACCAGTGCTAATCACAAGTGCCCTCCTTAATACCCATCCCCCATTTAGCCCATCCCTCACCCATCTCCCTCTATCAACCCTCAGTTTGTTCTCTATGGTTAAGAGTCTCTTATGGTTTGCCTCCCCTCTCTCCTTCTCTTTTTTCCCCTTCCCACATGTTCATTTGTTTTGTTTCCTAAATTCCACATACGAGTGAAATCATATGGTATTCGTCTTTCTCTGATTTATTTCACTTAGCATAATACTCTCTAGCTCCATCCACATTGTTGCAAATGGCAAGATTTCATTCTTTTTTTAAAAGATTTTATATATTTATTTGAGAGAGTGAGCATGAGCAGTAGGGGGCGGAGGGGTAAAGGGAGAGGGACAAGCAGACTCCCCAATGAGCAGGGAGCCCAAAACAGGGCTCGATCCCAGGACCCCGAGATCATGACCTGAGCCGAAGTCAGACACTTAACCAACTGAGCCACCAGGATGAACCTCTTTTTTTGTTTCTAGAGAGGGAATAGGGAGGGGTAGAGAGTGGGAGAGAGAGAATCCTAAGCAGGCTCCATGCCCACCCAGCATGGAGCCCGACACTGGGCTCAGTCTCACAACCCTGAGATCATGACCTGAGCCAAAATCAAGACTGGTATGCTTCACCGACTGAGCCACCCAGGCAACCTAAGATTTCGTTCCTTTTTTTTTTAAGATTTTATTTATTTATTTGAGAGAGAGAGAGCACAAGTGAAGGGAGGGGCAGAGGGAGAAGCAGACTCTCCACTGAGCAGGGAGCCCAATGCCAGGCTCGATCCCAGGACCCTGGGATCATGACCTGAGCTGAAGGCAGATGCTTAACCGACTGAGCCACCCAGGGGCCCCAAGATTTCATTCTTTTTGATGGCTGAGTAATATTCCAGTGTGTGTGTGTGTGTGTTTGTGTGTGTGTATACCACCTCTTCTTTACCCATTCATCAGTTGATGGACACTTGGGCTCTTTAAAGTACACTTATCTTGATGAGCACTGAGTAATGTATAGAGTTGTCGAATTACTATATTGTACACCTGAAACTAATATAACACCATATGTTAACTCTACTGGAATTAAAAAAAAGAGTTCAGGAGTGCCTGGCTGGCTCATCAGTAGAGCACACGACTCCTGAACTTGGGGTTGTGAGTTTGAGCCCCCCATTGGGGGGAGAGTGTACTTTAGGAAACAACAAAAAAAAGAGTTCAGACTCTGGAATCTGGGTTGGAACACGTGGTTCTATCACCTAGCTGTGAGACCTTGGACAAGTCACGTACTCTCCCTGAGTCTCAGTTTCCTCAACTTTAAGGTGGGAAAATGATGAGAACCTCCTGTTTGGTCTGATAATTAAAGGAGATAATGCAGGTAATAGACTTACTATTGTGCCTGGCCCTGCATAAATGGTAGATGTTATTATTATAACAGGAGCCCAGGAGTAAAAGAAAAAATGGGTACACATGCAAGTCAGTTCATAAGCTTGGTTGCAGGAAGTTGAACAAATTCTTTTTAGATGTTTTATATCTTTCGGATGAAATAAAAGATGAGGTTATCTCTGGGGGGCTATCTGCTAATGTCTCTGGGCATAGAAAAGCCACTTTTTTTGCACTGACTGGGACCTAGAATAGTCACTATCAACAGAGGGTCCACAAATCACCAGTCACTGAAATCATCTAGATTGGCTTTTAAATTAAAGTAAAAAAAAAAAAGTGGGGCGCCTGGGTGGATCAGTCGGTTGAGCATCGACTCTTGGTTTCAGCTCAGGTCGTGATCTCAGGGTCATGAGCTCGAGCCCCGTGTGGGGCTCTGCACTCAGCAGGGAGTCTGCTTGGGATTCTGTCTCTCCCTCTTCCTCTGTCCCTCCCCTGGCTTGGGCTCTTTTGCACTCTCTCTCTCAAATAAATAAATCTTTACAAAAATTAAAGTAAAAATGGGAATAGCAGAATGATTCCTGATTTTGTAGCCTAATACTGAAACTTGTGTAGAGGGCATAGTCACAAGTATTTGTTCATCTGATTTTTTCCTGATCTAGTTTCTTTAAAAAAAAAAAAAGATTTTAGGGGCGCCTGGGTGGCTCAGTCGGTTAAGCGTCTGCCTTCGGCTCAGGTCATGATCCCGGGGTCCTGAGATCGAGCCCCACATTGGGCTCCCTGCTCCGCGGGAAGCCTGCTTCTCCCTCTCCCGCTCTCCCTGCTTGTGTTCCCTCTCTCACTGTGTCTCTCTCTGTCAAATAAATAAATAAAATCTTTAATAAAAAAAATTTATTTTATTTTTTAAGTAATCTCTACACCCAATGTAGGGCTCGAACTTACAACCCCAAGATCAAGAGTCACATGCTCTCCCAACTAAGCCACCTAGGCACCCCCTGATCTGGTTTCTTAATAGACTTTTTAAAGAACAGTTTGAGATTTACCAAAAAATTGAGAAGATAATACAGAGTTAAAGTTCATGGTTTATTTGGATTTTCTTAGTTTTTACCTAATATCCTTTTTCTGTTCCAGGATCCCATCTACTTTGCATATAGTTGTTATGTCCCCTTAGGCTCCTCTTGGCTGTGATAGTGTCTTGGGCTTTCCTTTTTGATGACCTGGACAGTTTTGAGGAGTACTGGTCAAATATTTTGGAGGATGCTCCTCTATTGGATTATTTGATGTTTTTCTCATGTTTAGGCTGAGCTTACAGGGTTTGGGGAAGAAGATCACAGAGATCAAGTGCCATTCTTATCAGATCATGTTAAGGGTATATACTATCAATATGATTTATCACCCTTGATATTGACCTTGATCACCTGGCTGAAATAGGGTTGGTCAGGCTTCTCCACTGTAAAGTTACTTTCCCCCCTTCGCAACTCTTTGGAAGGAAGTCACAATGTGCAGCACACTCTTAAGGAGTGGGAAGCACACTTTAAGGAAGGAATATCCCCATAAATTATTTGGAATTATTCTGCATGTGAGATTTGTCTCTTCTTTCGTATTTATTTATTTATTTATTTATTTATTTATTTATTTATTTATCTATTTATTTATGCATTCATTCATTAATTCATTCTATCATTTCTTTATATCAGAATGCACATGGATATTTCTTTTATACTTTGTGCTATAATCCAGTACCTCCCCAGCCCTAGAATCAGCCTTTTCTCCAAGGAAACAAGGATCCTTGGTTTCTCTTATTGGAGAATGGTATTAGAAACCACAATCTGGGTGGTAGGTATCTTCCATCTGAATAAACTTTAACTTGATCACAAACCTATCACCTTGAAGTAACGTAGTTGTTTTTCCTATCAGTTAGTGTTCAGCCAGAGAAGCAGGACCAGTAGGAAATCCCTATTAAGGGATTTATTGTAAGGAACTGACTTCTGCGATGGTGAGGTCTGACTAGGCAAATTGGGAATTCACAGGGCAGGTTTTCAGAAGGGCACAGCGGACCTCACAGGTATGGGCTGTCCACAGGCTAAAGCCACTGTCCCCAGGCAGAATTTCTTTTCTTTTTTTTTTTTTTAAGATTTTATTTATTTATATTTCAGAGAGAGAGAGCGCACAAGCAAGGGGAGCGGCAGGCAATGGGAGAAGCAGACTCCCCGCTGACCAAGGAGCCTGATGTGGGACTCAATCCCAGGACCCTAGGATCATGACCTGAGCCAAAGGCAGATGCTTAACTGACTGAGCCACCCAGGCATCCCAGAATTTCTTTTCTCAGGGGAGCTTCAACCCTGCTCTTAAGGCTTTTCAACTGATTGAATCGGGCCCACCCAGGTTATCTAGGATAACTTCCCTTACTTAAAGCGAACTATAGATTTAATTACATCTGCAAAATACGACCCCCCCCCCACCGACTGCAACACCTAAATTAGTGTTTGAATAAATGGGGACTGTAGCAGAGCTAAGCTGACACATCAAGAAGACCATCACACCTTGGGGCGCATCACCCCCTTATGAACTAAAGCTTTCAGACTGTTACATACTCAGAACAGAGCTTTTGTTTTGTTCTGTTTTGTTTAAGTAAGCTCCATGCCCAACTTGGGGCTTGAACTCAAGACTCCAAGATTGGGAATCACATGCTCTCCCAACTGAGCCAGCCGGGTAACCCCCTAGACTGTTACATATTCAGGACGCCCATAAACTTCTTGCCTTCTTCAGCTGAACACTGAATACTTTGCTCTGGTCGTAATTACCCAGGGCCCCCAATGTGAACATCATTTATCATACTGAACTGAGCTCACAGAGGTGCTTCAGGGCCTCTGAGGCCTGGAAGATGACTTACCTCCAAGCCCAGGATCCTCGTTGCTCCAGGTCTTTTAGTTCCTCTGTCAACTTTCTTTTAAAGTTTATTTATTTATTTTAGTCATCTCTACACCCAATGCAGGGCCTGAACTCACGACCCTGAGATCAAGAGTCAGCAGCACACTCTTCCGCTTGAGCCAGCCAGGTGCCCCCTCTCCGTCAGCTTTCTACTGATAGACTTCCTCCTTCTTTCCTTTCTGAAGGCTGCCACTTCTCACTGTCATTAGCCTGACTCTCCCACACACTGCATGCAACAACTTTGCTGGGTGATGGGAGCTGAAAGCCAAGGGCACACAGGTTGCTCTGGGAACAAACGTCGATCCTACAGGTGTCTCTCTATCCTTGGGGTTGAGACAAGTGTCAAATATGAAATGGATCGACCAAAAGCATTATACAAAATGAACGCTCATATTTCTGTACTCGCTACTGGGGATACAAGGATAAGTAAGAGCTGATACTTTTCTTTCCTTATTTACTCAGTAACTCCGTGTGTGTGTGTGTGTGTGTGTGTGTGTTGTGGACAAGGGAAAGCATATAAGGCTATCAGCTAATCTTTCAGCAGAAAGTTAGCAGGCCAGAAGAAGGTGGCATGATGCATTCACAGTGCTGAAAGGAAAAACCTACAACCAAGAATACTCTATCCAGCAAAGTTATCATGCAGAATTAAAGGAGAGAGAGAGTTTCTAAGACAAATAAAAGTTAATGGTGTGCCTGGATGGCTGAATTGATTGGGTGTGCGACTCTTGGTTTTGGCTCAGGTCATGATCTCAAGGTGGTAAGATCAAGCCCCATGTCAGGCTCTGCGCTCAGCATGGAGTCTGCCTGAGATTCTTTCCCCTCCCTCTCCCACCCCCTGCTCCTCACCCCTGCTCTCTCTCTCTCTTTCTAAAATAAATAAATAAATAATCTTAAAAAAAAAAGTTAAAGGAGCTCATCACCACTAAGCCAGCCTTCCAAGAAATGTTAAAGGGTCTTTCAGCGGAAAAGAAAACAACGTAACTAGAAGTAAGAAAATTATGAAACAAATTTCACTGGTAAAAGCAAACATGTAAAGGTAGTATAGATCAGTCACTTATAAAGCTAGCGTGAATATTAAAAGACAAAAGTAATAAAATTAATTACATCTAAAAAATTAATTCAGGGATTCACAAAATAAAAAGATGTAAAATATGACATCATATACATAAAATGTGGAGAAGGAGGAGTAAAAATGTAGTGCTTCTAGAATGTGTTTGAACTTAAGTGACCATCAACTTAATATAGACTGCCATATACTTAGGATGTTATATATGAACCTCATGGTAACCACAAACCAAAAACCTATAATAGATACACAAAAAATAAAGAGAAAAGGGCGCCTGGGTGGCTCAGTTGGTTAAGCGACTGCCTTTGGCTCAGGTCATGATCCTGGAGTCCCGGGATCGAGTCCCGCGTCGGGCTCCCTGCTCGGCGGGGAGTCTGCTTCTCCCTCTGACCCTCCCCCCTCTCATGCTCTCTGTCTCAAATAAATGAATAAAATCTTAAAAAAAAATAAAGAGAAAGAAATCCAAGTGTAACACTGAAGAAAGTCATCAATCCACAAGGGAAGTGAGCAAGAGAAGAAAAAAAGGAACAGAGGGGCACCTGGGTGGCTCAGTTGGTTAAGCGACTGCCTTCAGCTCAGGTCATGATCCCGGGGTCCTGGGATCGAGCCCCGCATCAGGCTCCCTGCTCGGCTAGAAGCCTGCTTCTCCCTCTCCCACTCCCCCTGCTTGTGTTCCCCCTCACGCTGTCTCTCTCTCTCTGTCAATTAAATAAATAAAATCGTAAAAAAAAAAAAGAAAAGAAAAAAAGGAACAGAAAACTACAAAAGCAACCAGAAAACAATTAGCAAAATTGGCAATAAGTACATGCCCATCAATAATTACTTTAAAAGTAAATGGTCTAAATGCTCCAATCAAAAGACTAGGGTGACTGAATGGATTAAAAAAAAACAAGACCCATCTATATGCTGCCTATAAGAAACTCACATCAGACTTAAAGACACATACAAACAAAAAGTGAATGAATGGAAAAATATACTCCATGTAAATGGAAGCAAAAAAAAAAAAAACAGCTGAGGTAGCAATACTTACATCAAACAAAATAGACTTTAAAAGAAATAATATAATAAGAGACAAAGAAGAACATTACGTTATGATAAAGGGATCAATCCAACAAGAGCATATAACAATTGTAAGTATCTATGTACCCAATAGTGGAGTGCCTAAATATATAAAGCAGATATTGACAAATATAAAGGGAGAAAGTGACAGTGATACAATAATAGTAGGGAACTTTAACACCCCACTTACTTCAGTGGATAGATCATCCAGACAGAAAATCAGTAAGGAAAAAATGGCTTTGAATGACACATTAGACCAGACGGACTTAACATGTACATACAGAACATACCATCCCAAAACAGCAGAATACATGTTCTTTTCAAGTGCACATAGAGCATTCTACAGGATAGATCCCATGTTAGATCACAAAACAAGTCTCAATAAATTTTTTTTAAGATTTTTTTAAAATTTATTTATTTGACAGAGAGAGAGACAGCGAGAGAGGGAACACAAGCAGGGGGAGTAGAGGAGGGAGAAGCAGGCTTCCCGCGGAACAGGGAACCCGATGCGGGGCTCGATCCCAGGACCCTGGGATCATGACCCGAGCCGAAGGCAGACGCTTAATGACTGAGGCACCCAGGCACCCCAAGTCTCAATAAATTTAAGATTGAAATCATATCAACCATTTTTTCCAACCACACGGTTTGAAACTAGAAATCAATTATAAGAAAAAAAACAGGAAAAAACACAAACATGTAGAAGCTAAACAATATGCTACTATACAATTAATGAATCAACAAAGAAGTCAAAGAAGAAATCAAAATATACCTGGAGGCAAATGAAAATGGAAACACAACAGTTCAAAATCTTTGGGACACAGAAAAAGCAGTCCTAAGAGGGAAGTTTATAGCAATACAAGCCTACCTCAAGAAACAAGGGAAAAAGTCTCAAATAAACAATCTAACCTTACACCCAAAGGAACCAGAAAAAGAACAAAGCCCAAAGTTAATAGAAGGAAGAAAATAATGAGAATGGAAATAGATAAAATAGAGACCAAAAAAAAAAAAAACCAGTAGAAAAGATCAATAAAACTAAGAGGTGGTTCTTTGAAAAGATAAACAAAATTGATAATGCTTTAGCCAGACTCATAAAGAAAAAAAAGGGGAGGACTCTAATAAATAAAATCAGAAATGAAAGAGAAGTTACAACTGACACCAAGGAAATACAAAGAATTATGACACTACTAGGAAAATTATAAGTCAGTAAATTGGACAACCAGGAAGAAATGGATAAATTCCTAGAAACATACAATCTTCTGAGACTGAATCAGGAAGAAATAAAAAATCTGAACAGACCAATTGCTAGTAACAAAATTCAATTGGTAATCAAAAACCTCCCAACAAATGGAAGTCCAGGACCAATTGGCTTCACTGGTGAATTCTACCAAACATTTAAACAAGAGTTAATACCTATCCTTCTCAAACTATTCCAAAAAAGAGAAGATGAAGGAAAGCTTCCAAATTCATTCTATGAAGCCAGCATTACCCAAATACCCAAATCAGGTACTACAAAAAAAAAAAGAAAGAAAGAAAGAAAAGAAAATTACAGGCCAACATCCCTGATGTACATAGATACAAAAATCCTCAACAAATATTAGCAAACCGAATTTAACAATACATTAAAAAATCGTTCACCATGATCAAGTGCAGTTTATTCCAGGGATGCAAGGGATTATTCAGTATCTGCAAATCAATCAATACGGTACACCACATTGACAAAATGAAGGATAAAAATCATATGATCATCTCAATAGATGCAGAAAGAGCATTTGACAAAATTCAACATCTGTTCATGATAAAAACTCTTGACAAAGTGAATTTAGAGGGAACATACCTCAACATGATAAAGGCCATATACGACAAACCTACAACTAACATCATATTCAATGGTGAAAAGCTGAAAGCTTTTTCCCTAAGATCAGGAGCAAGACTAGGATGTCCTCTCTCACCACTTTTATCCAGCATAGCACTGGATGTCCTAGCCACAACAATCAGCCAAAAAAAAGAAAAAAAAAAAAGAAAAAGAAAAGGCATTGAAATTGGTAAAGAAGAAGTAAAGGGACACCTGGGTGGCTCAGTGGGTTAAGCATTCGACTCTTGATTTTGGCTCAGGTCATGATCTCAGGGTTAGTAGATTGAGCCCTGTGTGGGGCTCTGTGCTGGGCATGGAGCTTGCTTGGGATTCTCTTTCTCCCTCTCCTTCTGCCCCTCCCCAGTTCATGCATGTGCTCTCTCTCTCTTAAATAAATAAATAAATAAATAAATAAATAAATAAATAAATAAATAAAATGTTTAAAAAAAAGATTCTCTCTCTCCCTCTTCCTCTGCCCCTACCCTCCCATTCGCTCCTTCTCTCTCAAATAAATAAATAAATCTTAAATTAAAAAAGCAGTAATCTGGGGCACCTTGGTGGCTCAGTCGGTTAAGCGTCTGCCTTCAGCTCAGGTCATGATCTCAGGGTCCTGGGATCGAGCCCCGCATCGGGCTCCCTGCTCCACGGGAAGCCTGCTTCTCCCTCTCTCACTCCCCTTGCTTGTGTTCCCTCTCTCGCTGTCTCTCTCTGTCAAATAAAGAAATAAAATCTTTAAAAAAAAAAGGAGTTGTTTAAAAATAAATAAATAAAAATAAAAAAGCAGTAATCTCTTAGACATCAGCCTTAGCAATATTTTTCCAGATCTGTCTCCTTAGGCAAGGGAAACAAAAGCAAAAATAAATAATTGCAACTACAGCAAAGTAAAAAGCTTTTGCACAGTGAAGGAAGCCATCAAGAAAACAAAAAGGCAACCTACTGAATGCGAGGTATTTGCAAATGACATATCTGATAAGGGGTTAATATCCAAAATATATAAAGAATTCATACAACTCAACATTAAAAAACAAACAAAAATCCAACTAATCTGATTTAAAAATTGCCAAAGGGCCTGAGTAGGCATTTTTCCAAAGAAGACATACAGATGACCAACACACACATAAAAGGATGCTCAACATCACTCATCATCAGGGAAATGCAAATCAAAATCACAAAGAGATATCACCTTACACCAGTCAGAATGGCTAGTATCAAAAAGCCAAGAAATCACAAGTGTTGAGGAGGATGTGGAGAAAAGGGAATCCTCATGCATTGTTGGTGAGAATGCAAGTTGGTGCGGCCACTATGGAAAACAGTATGGAGGTTCCTCAAAAAATTAATAGCACAAATAGCATATGATCAGTAATTCTACTGCTGGTTATTTACCCAGAGATATTGAAGACACTAATTCAAAAAGATATATGCCCACCTATATTTATTGCAGTGTTATTTATAATAGCCAAGATATGGAAGCAACTTAAGTGTCCATTAGTAAAAGAGATTGCAGTATATACATGCAGTGGAATCATAGCCATAAAAAAGAATGAAATCTTGCCATTCATGACAACATGAATGGACCTAGAGGGTATTATGCCACATGAAGTAAGTCAGGGAAAGACAAATACCATAGTATTTCACTTATATGTGGAATCTAAAAAACAAAAAGAACAAACAAATCAGAAAGACTCATAAAGATATAGAACAGATAACAAAATGGTGGTTACCAGAGGGAAAGGGATGGAGGGACAGAGGAAATAGGTGAAGAGGATTAAGAGGTACAAACTTTTGGGGTGCCTGGCTGACTCAGTTGGTAGAGCACGTGACTCAATCTCGGGGCTGTGAGTTAGCCCCACATTGGGTGTGGAGCCTACTTAAAAAAAAAAAAAGAGAGGCGCCTGGGTGGCTCAGTTGGTTAAGCGACTGCCTTCGGCTCAGGTCATGATCCTGGAGTCCCGGGATCGAGGCCCGCATCGGGCTCCCTGCTCGGCAGGGAGTCTGCTTCTCCCTCTCCCGCTCCCCCCTCTTGTGCTCTCTCTCTCTCTCACTCTCTCTCTCAAATAAATAAATAAAATCTTTAAAAAAAAAAAGAGGTACAAACTTTCAGTTATAAAGTAAATAAATCACAGGGATGAAAAATACAGCACAGGGAATACAATCAGTAATATAAAAATTTTGTATGGTTGACAAATGACTACACTTCTCATAATGAGTATTTTGTAATGTATATAATTGCCAAATTACTATGTTGTACACTTAAAACTAATATAATATTGTATGTCAACTATACTTCAGTTAAAAAAAATGAAGTGTGGGCGCGCCTTGGTAGCTCAGTCGGTTGAGCATCCGACTCTTGATTTCAGCTCAGGTCATGATCCCGGGGTCATGATCTCAGGGTCATGAGATTGAGCCCAGTTGTATGAATAAAGAATTCAGGGTCCTGCTCCACGCTCAGTGGAAAGTTTGCTTGAGATTCTCTCTCCCTCTCCCTCTGCCCCCACCCCCGTTCATGTGTGTGCTTTCTCTCTCTAAAATAAAAAAATAAATCTTTAAAAAAAAAAAAGAGTTGCACGCTATTCTGACTGACCCAGCCAGGCACCCCTCCATAGAATTTTAGAACATTTTCATCACCTTAAAAAGAAATTCCCTGCCCTTTAGCTATCACCTTCTAGTCTCCCATCCCCCGAAGCCCTAGGCAACCATTAATCTCCTTTCTGCCTCTATGGATTTGCCTATTCTGGACATCTCATATCAGTGGGATCATATAATATGCGGTATTTTGTGACTGGCTTATTTCATGTCTCATAACCTTTTCAAGGTTCATCCACATTATTGCATGTATCAGAACTTCATTCCTTTTTACGGCTAAATAACATTCTATTGTATGGCGACACCACATTTTGTTTATCCATTCATCTGTTGTTGTTGTTTTTTAAAGATTTTATTTATTTATTTGACAGAGAGAGAATGAGAGAGAGCGCACATGAGAGGGGGGAGGGTCAGAGGGAGAAGCAGACTCTCCGCCGAGCAGGGAGCCCGATGCGGGACTCGATCCCAGGACTCCGGGATCATGACCTGAGCCGAAGGCAGTCGCTTAACCGACTGAGCCACCCAGGCGCCCCCATTCATCTGTTGATAGACATCAGGGTTATTTTTACCTGTTGGCTATTATGAATGATGCCGCTATGAACATTCATGGAGAAGTGTGGACATGTGCTTTTATTTCTCTTAGGTAGATACCTAGATACCTAGGAGTGGAATTTCTGGGTCATATAGTAAACAGGTTCTTGTACCAAATCCAACCTGTGTGTGTGTGTGTGTGTGTGTCGGTGGGGGGGGGGGATCCCCAAACTAACAAGGAGAAACTCTCTGACACCAGCTGGGTATCCTACAATGTAACTCAATTTCACTTAATTCTGACACTATTTACCGGGAGATAGCATCAGATTCCACAGGTTGAGGACGGAGTCCTACAAGACTCACCCCCTCCCCTGCCACCTCTAGATACCAATCATAAACCCAGGTGTCACCTGTGCAGCTGACCAACCAGCTGTAGATTGCAGGTTCCAAGGCCCCTTTTCCTTGGGTTCGATTAATTTGCTGGAGCAGCTCACAGAAATCAGAGAAACATTTCACTTATTAGACCCCTAGTTTATTATAAAAGGCTATAACACAGGAAGAGACAGACGGAAGAGATGCACAGGGCAAGGCATGGGGCAGGGGCTCAGAGCTCCCACGCCCTCCAGGGTGCCACTCACCCGCACCTCCATGTGTTTACCAGCCCAGAAGCTCTTAGAGCCTTGTCCTTTTGGGTCTTTGTGGAGGCTTCATCACATAGTCACAATTGATTAAATCATTGGCCATTGACCATTGACTCAACCTCCAGGCCCTCTTCCCTCCCAGGAGGTTTGGGGGAGGTACTGAAAGTTCCATTCCTGTAATCACATGGTTGATTCCCCTGGCAACCAGCCCCCATCTTAAGGGCTTTCCAGGGGCATCTGGGTGGCTCAGTCGGTTAAGCGTCTGCCTTCGGCTCAGGTCATGATTCCAGGGTCCTGAGATCAAGTCCCGCATCAGGGAGCCTGCTTCTCCCTCTACCTCTGCCACTCCCCTGCTTGTGCTCCTGCTCTCTCTCTCAAATAAAGGGATAAAATCGTTTAAAAAAAAAAGGGCTTTCCAAAAGTCACCCTGTTTAACATAACAAAAGACACCATGATCACTCTTTTTTTTTTTTTTAAAGATTTTGTTTATTTATTTATTTGACACAGAGAGAGAAACAGCATGAGAGGGGATAGGGTCAGAGGGAGAAGCAGGCTTCCCGCTGAGCCGGGAGCCCAACGTGGGACTCGATCCCAGGACTCCGGGATCATGACCTGAGCCGAAGGCAGTCGCTTAACCAGCTGAGCCACCCAGGCGCCCACCATGATCACTCTTATCACAGGAAATTCCAAGGGTTTTAGGAGCTCTGTGCCTTGGAACGGGGTCAGAGACCAAATGTATATTTATGATAAATCATAATATCGCATATGGTAGCTCTATGTTTAACTTTCTGAGGAGCTGCCGGCTTTTCAGAACTACTTTCCAAAGTGGCTGCACCATTTTACATCCGTACCAGCAGAGTATGAGGGTTCTCATTTCTCTGCATCCTCGCCCCATGCTTGTTATAATCTGACTTTCTGATTATAGCCATTATAGCCTAGTGGATATAAAGTGGTATCTCATCCTGGGTTTCACTTGCATTTCCCTAATGACTAATGATGTTGGGGCACCTGGCTGGCTCAGTCGGTAGAGCACGCAACTCTTGATCTTGGGTTTGTGAGTTCAAGCCCCACTTTGGGCCTAGAGCTTACTTAAAAAAAACTAACAACAGGGGCGCCGGGGTGGCTCAGTCAGTTAAGTGTCCAACTCTTGATTTCGGCTCAGGTCATGATCTTAGGGTCATGAGATGAAGTCCCATGTCGGGCTCCACGCTGAGCATGGAGCCTGCTAAGATTCTCTCTCTCTCTCTCTGCCCCTCCCCCCCAAAACAAAACACAACAAAGTCCTAATGACTAATGAAGTTGAGCATCCTTTCATGTGCTTGTTGGAGATTTGCATATATATCTTCTTCGGAGAAATGTCTGTTCAAGTCCTTTGCCCATTTTTAAGGCAGGTTGTTTATATTATTTTGTTGTTGAGTTTAGGATTCTTTATATATTCTGGATACTGGACCCTTTTTTTTAAAGATTTTATTTATTTATTTATTTGACAGAGAGAGAGAGAGAGACAGCGAGAGAGGGAATACAAGCAGGGGGAGTGGGAGAGGGAGAAGCAGGCCTCCCGCTGAGCACGGAGCCCGACGCGGGGCTCCCATGACCTGAGCCCAAGGCAGACGCTTAACGACTGAGCCACCCAGGTGCCCTGGATACTGGACCCTTATGAGATATACGTTTGCAAATATTTTCTGCCATTCTGTGGGTTGTCTCTTTACTTTTCTGATAGTTGTCCTCGGAGGCCCAAAAGTCTTTAATTTTGATGAAGTCCCATTTATCTATTTCTTGTTTTGTTTCCTGTGCTTTTGAGTTCAAATCTATGATTCCATTGTCAATCAATATCTATTTATTGAGCACCTTCCGTCTACCAGGAGCTAGGGATACTGTGGTAAATGAGACAGACTCGGTCCCTGTCCTCATGGAATGTCAGTCTAGTGGTGGCAGAGAGAGCAATTTACTAACTGCTGGGATAATTTCCTCCTGTGTAATAAGGACTATGAAAAGGAGCAAAATGAGTGAAGTGCTAACCTAGGCTGAGGGGGCAAGGAAGTCCTCCCCAGGGTGGTGACTAACATCTGAAGGATGAGCGGGAGTGGGCCAGGTGAAGAGGGCAAGGAATAGAGGGAAGAGTGTTTCTGGAGAGGGAACAGCACGTACGAATCCCAGAGGTCAGAAGAACATGGCTCTTTCAAGGAACAGCAAGGAGGACTGTGTGGCGGAAGCAGAGGGATGGAGGGAGAAGGGCGGGAAGTGGAGAAGGGAGAAAAGGACTTGGGGAGAGAATGTAGAGCGAAAAGAAAGGTTTGCTGAGACTTCAAGTTGGTAAATGCCAACAATTAAAGCTATAGGAGGTCATGGAAGACTCGAGAAGGGAGTTTCAAGGAGTAGGAAGTAGCCAACACTGGCCGGTGAGGCCAAGAAGTGAATCAAGATAAGGACTTGCATTTGGCAGCTGGGGGGTCATCGTTGGAGACCCTCATGTGTGTGGGGGGGGTCATCACTGGAGACCCTCGTGGAAACAGTTGGGTTGGGATGATGGAGGTGGAGAGCAGAATGCAGAGGGCTGAGGAGAGATTAAGAGGTGAGGAGACAGAGACACTGAGGGGAGGAGACCTCCCCTTGGAGAGGTTTGGCGGTGAAGAGGAGAGGGAGAGTCACGAGACTGGGCCAGAAGGTGGGGCGCAGGGGAGAGACTCAAGCCTGTTTGTCCCCCCAAGAGCCTGGCTTCTTAATAAATGTTTATTACACTGAGCCACACTGATGGGGAGCTTGGAGATACCGGAGAGGGACCATTGACAGCATTAGGCCCTGGGAGGAGCCGGTGTGGAGAGCTGGAGTCACATCTTGAGAGGATAGACTGACATCTCCTTCCTTCAAATGAGTGGCAAGGGGGAAGAAGAGCCCTTAGGAGGCAGGGTGTGGAATGGTGGGTAGGGGATGGAAGGGGGCTTTTGTGTAGATAATAGGGTCAGGAGATGAAGGACTTGCATGCTTTTATTCTCCTCAGAGGACTTCGGGTTTGGCCCTGACTCTAGTCTGTGACTTTCTCGGGAAACCGTATCTCACCTACTTAGTACTTGGTGGGCCCTTCCTAACTTGCGGCTTTGACTTGTGTGGGCCATGGAACAAGCTGTGGGCTCGCTGCGATTCTGCCTGAGGTCCAAGTATGTCGGTGGTGGAGAACATTAGCGAGGGAGGTACCATCTCCTTTGAGGAACAGCAGAGAGACAGGAACCTGCAATCAGTGCGCACGCATTTTAGAGAGGGGTTAACACAGGGAACCACAAGAACCTTCCGGGACCACCCTGGCCGAGAAACCAGCTTTACCACAACAGCCCGCCGAACACCTCTCCCTTCTTCCAACCGGCGGCCCATTTTCTCGGCAGCGCGCTGCGGGGGGATGCGGATCCGTGATGTCAAACCCTCTGAACCCCGCGAGGGGGATTGGATCGGTCCCCTTTTACCGATGAGGAACGCATGACTCCGAGGGGTGAGTGACCCGCAGTGCGCATCGGAACCCGGGTCAGGCCGAGCGCAGAGCCCACCAGTGGTTTTGAACCTGGCTGGGAAGGGGGGGGGGTTCTGTTCGCCTGGGCCTTTCCCACATGGGGCTTCGAGGTCAGCTTCGTGACAGCAAATTCTATGGAGGAAAAAAAAGTTTGAAAGCCAGTGCTCCCCACAGGGTTCTTTGAACTTCTCAGCTGAAGCCCGACTTTTCTTGAAGCCTTTCATTTCGCCAGAATGGCTCTGCTTGCGTGATGCTCCCCCGCCCCGTGCCCCTCACCCCCTACCCCCTACGCACCCCCCCCCCCGTTGTCGCCCTGCTCCCTGACACATCCATTCTCCACGTGACTGCCAGAGGGACTCCTCTAGAATCCCATCAGGTTACTCCTCTGCTTAGAAACCTTCTCTGGCTCCCGGCTACCTTTAGGTTAAAATCTCCGTTCCTCTTTTAGCCTCCTCTATGAGACCCTTAGTGATCTGAGCCCCCATCCACTTCTCCAGCTTTGCCCTTAATCACTCCCCAGCTCCCACCTTCCTGCCAAACCGGCTGACTTACATTTCCTGGTACTTGCTCTCTTCTCCTGGACGGACCAGACCAGACGTACCTCACTCCGTACTCCCGGCGGCTCTGCCAGGAGGCCCCTCCCCTTCTCCACCGACCAACTCCCACTCACGCCTGGAGCCTCAGACCAGGCCTTACCTTCCTTCCTGGAAAGCCTTCCCTGCATCTCACCCCCGGGTCAGGCCCCGCCCTGGTGCAGGACCCCCCACCCCCAACTGCCATGCTCACCTGTCACAGCCCTGCTTCTGTCACCTTTGCTTGTCCCTTGCTCCACTAGAATGCAGATTTGCATCATCTGCCTAACTCCGTTTTGCTCCCCTGGAAAGCAATTTCTTAGGGAATTTGTTCTTTCTCTTGGGGTAAGCATACCAGTCTTGCCTCAAAAAGCATACCAGAAATGCCAATGGCTTGATGTTAGGCATGGAGAGTTTTCAGCATGGGAGTTTGTCCCCTGCAGCCAAACCTCAATTTTACATGGAGGAGGTAGGCCAGGGACTATCACATGATGAGAAAAATCTGTGGGGAAGAATAGCTGACTGCAGGAGAAATGACAGAAAGCGCTTTCGAACCTTCTGGCTGACTTGGTTTTCTTGTTGGAAAAAGCAGGGCAGATGCTTGTCTCCGGTCCCCAGATCTGCTACTAGTTAAGATGCTTAGGTTCAGACTTTTCCCGTGAAGAGGGGACTACCTCAAAGTGTCCTTTGAGTGTGGGGCAAAGGCACAAGCCACGCTTCCCTCCAAGCCAGGAGCCTGCAGACCCAGCCATTGGGCAGGAAGGCCCTGTCCCAGCAGTCTTCACCAAGCCCCACCAGCCTTGGCAGCTCTCAAGGGCGACTGTGGAGCAGAACCTGCAGCCCTGCATCTATAAAATGGGCATGTGTGTGTGTGTGGGGGGGGCGCCTGGGTGGCTCAGTTGGGTAAGCTTAAGCATCTGACTTCCAATCAGGTGGTGATCTTGGGGTCCTGGGAGGGAAGCCCTGCTCAGCGGGGAGTCTGCTTTTCCCTCTCCCTCCGCCCCTCCCCCCTGGCTCGTGCTCTCTCTCTCTCTCTCAAATAAATAAATTCTTTAAAAAAACTATAAAATGGGCACAGGGATGGAGGGAGTTATGCCAGATGCTGATGCCAACTGCCAAGATCCAGGAACCGTTTGCTTTCCTCCTTTCAAACATTGAAGAAGTTCATTGAGAACGAAAAGTTATTGCTACATCACACTGTGTAAATTTGTTTTAAGGTGTAGTTCCTAGAAACATGTGACAGGCTGAAAACATTGATAGGGAGGGTTTGGATCATTTTACGGATGAGAAGAATCTAATGGGTTATTAAGGGAAGATTGGAACATTTCTAGCACAGAGGATGTAATGGGGGGGGGGCAAACGGGACCACCAGGTGGAGATGGAAACCTGTATGGATGAGCTCAGGGTAGTGTTTCTGGGCTTTCTGTGTTTGGTGATGACTGTTTCTCCCTGGTGTTCAAGGGCAGGGAGGGGAGGGCTGGGGATGCAACAGTCCATTGCAAGGGCGGCCCAAGCTTCTAGGGATACAGTGCTATTTTTGAAAATGCACTGTTCTCTGGGGCGCCTGGGTGGCTCAGTCGGTTAAGCGTCTGCCTTCGGCTCAGGTCATGATCCCAGGGTCCTGGGATCGAGCCCCGATTCAGGCTCCCTACTCAGGAGTCTGCTTCTCCCTCTCCTCCTCCCCCTGCCAATGCTCGCTCTCTCTCTCTCTCTCTCTCTCTCTCTCTCTCGCGCGCGCGCGCGCTCATTCTCTCTCTCAAGTAAATAAATAAAATCTAAAAAAACAAAAACAAAAACAAATGAAAATGCACTGTTCTCTAAGGCAGCATGGATCCCTAGCCACCAACTGCTTTCCCTCCTCTCAAAGTCAACCCTCCTGTATTCTACTGGCTTCATACGATTTCTGAATGGGAGCCAGTTTCCAAACTACAACTTATGTATTAGATGTAATTAAAAAGCAATGCCGAGGATTAAAGCCCTATCTTGGAAAAAGCGTCGATGGGTGTGTCCCCCAGGAGGGCAGAAGTCAAGGTAAATTACATGACTCACCACAAAACATCAGAAATGTACATTTGGAGATTTTCCCCTTTTACCACCCCTCTGCCCCCTACAGACAACTCTTCTAGGATGAGACTTGTGCCAGAAGCGGGACCTGGCTGCCAAAAGAGTCCGGGAGACAGGCAAACTGTGTGTCTCCACTCAGAGCCAAGGTGAGTGTAGCTCCTTCCAGCGCCCCGCTTGGCCATTTGCTGTGGGAACAAGGTCCAGAGCCTCCCGGATCACTAGCTCATGGCCATGGGTTGGTGAACTCTTCCCCGCGAATGTAGGAAGCTTCCCGCACTCAGTGGTTAATGGAAAAAAAAAAAGTCACTCAAAGGACAGCTTTGTCATGTGAAAGGAAAACATACCCGGCTTTAATATGCTTAAGAAGTCATCGGTGATACATTAGAAAAAGTACCGGTAAAGCCTGGATGTCTCAGGAGCAGGTTGGCGGGGGGAGGGTGAGTGCCCGCAGGAACAGCCGAGTCTAGCCTTCAGTTAGGAGCTTCCTCTGTATCAGTGGGTTCCAGTCTTAACTCATTCTTCTAGCAAGTGCTTCCCAATACACGCGGAGCTTCTGCCTGCCCAGAAATGGCTCCTGGAAGCCTTACTTTCCCTCTCCCAAGCAGGACCACACTCCTGCCCCTAACTCCTTAGTCCCCTAGTTTTGGGGACTAGTTTTGCGCCAGGACAGCTTTGGTCTTTGCGCTCTCTCTCGGTGACGGATTCCCGGTCCCCAGGTCTCCTGGCCGGTGGCCGTAGGTGACCTGGGACAGGTACCTGCGACAAACCTGGAGGTGGTCCGCTGCTTGCAGGCCCAGCGCACTCGGCTGCGGCCGGAGCTGCCGCCCCTTCGGGTGGGGCCCGAGACCACCCGAGACCGAGGCCTCGACCGCAGCGTCGCGGTCCGTCCGCGCTCTCCAGTCCCTGTCGCCCTCAACGGTCCTGGAAGAAGGGGAACATCTGGCGGAGCAGGCCCTGAATTTGCGCCACCCGGCTGCCCGCGTAGTTCTTCTCCTTGCCGGGCGCCGCCGCCGCTCTCGCCGGGGCCTCCACGGAGCTCGTGCCCACCGAGCTCGGGGTCCGTCGCAGCGCCCGGGCGGCGGCGCTGCTGCTGTTATTGTTGGCGTTGATCCGCTCGCCGCCGCCCGCCGTCTCCCAGTCCTCGGCCCCCGACAGCTCCCGCAGGCTCTGGGGCGCGTCGGGCCGCAGGTAGTGACAGGCCCTGTGGCCGCTGTAGTCGCGGCGCGAGGGGTCAGCCCCCAAGGCGCCCACCAGCACCTTGATGACCATGTCGTGGCCCTGCAGGGCGGCCAGGTGGAGGGGCGTGAGGCCGCCGCTGCCCGAGGCGCTCACGTCGAGCGGCAGCCCCCGGCGCTGGGCGAAGTCGTGCACCAGGATGAGCTCCTCGTGGCACCCGTGCTTGGCCAACCAGTGGAGCACCGTGTAGCCCGTGATCGGGTCGCAGCGCAGCAACAGGGCGGGCTCGGCTTCCAGCTGCTCCCACAGCACCTCCAGGCGGCCCTCGGCGGCCGCCAGTATCCACGCGTGCTCGCGGGGCTCCAGGCACAGCCCGCCGCCGCCCGGCCCGTTCGGCCCGGCCGGGCACTGCTCCTCGGCGCGCTCCTCCGACAGCCAGCCGGCGGGGGCCGCCCCCTGCAGCCCCAGCAGCTCCCGCAGCGCTCCCCGCCGGCGGCCCGAGCCTGCTCCCGAGAGCATCAGCGAGCCGTGGAGGAGGGGGTCCCGGGAGGCGGCGGCGTGGCCCCGGTACCTGCCCCGCGTGCCGGCGTCCGCTCTCCAGGGGCGGGGCTGCAGGGCGCTCCGCGGGCTCAGCGCGGTGGCGGCGAGGGAGGCCTTGGGCCCCGGGCTCGCGGGCCCCCGGGGCTCGGCCATGGTCTTGCCGCCGCCGCCGGCGCGGCGCTTCCAGCGTCGAGCGTTCGCTGCCCTTCCCGGGCCCCTCCCGGAGAGGAACTGGCGCTGGCGTTGGGGAAGGAAGCGGCTTGAGCAACTGGACTCTGGGAGGGAGGGAGCAAAGGAGGGGAGAGGGAGGGAGAGAGCAGCGAGCCGAGGGAGGGCCCCCGCGCGGGAGGTGGGCGGCGTGGAGGGGTGGGAGCTCCGGGCCGGGGCCCGGGGACCAGGCCCTCTAGCGCCCCGCGGGGACCGCCGCCACCTCCGCGTCCCCGGGTGGCGGGCGGCCCCGCCCCAAGCGGCCAGGTGAGCCGCGGCAGCCCCGCCTCCCGCACCGCGCCCGACGGTGGGGCTGGCGCGGGGTGGGGGCGAGCGGGCGCCGAGCGCCCCAGCCGCCGGCTTCTCGCCATCCCCGCAGCTGCCGGGATGAAGAGGCTCTAGGGCGCCCCCTCCCCGGCGGGCTGAGCTCGGCCGGCAGCCAAGGCCTCCGGGAGCGCGATCCTTGAGCTCCTGGGCGCTGGCTCCCCGCCCCCCTCCTTCGCCCTTCCCTCTTATCTCCTGCACTTTGTCCCCGAGCAGCCTTCGTCCCGCCCCTAGCATTCAGCGAGGCGGCCTGGGACTCGGGCTCCCTTGCCTTGCCCTTTGTATGGCCTTGACCCTCCCCGCAGATCCTGGAGTTGCCCGCGATTCCTGCAGAGGAACCCGAGACAAGGATCCAGGCAGAAGCTCTTGCGGGGGAACTGGGAAAATATTCGCGCCTGGGTGGCTTAGTCATTAAGCGTCTGCCTTCGGCTCAGGTCATGGTCCCAGGGTCCTGGGATTCGAGCCCCGCATGGGGCTCCCTGCTCGGCGGGAAGCCTGCTTCTCCCTCTCCCACTCCCCCTGCTTGTGTTCCCCCTCTCGCTGTGTCTCTCTCTGTCAAATAAATAAATAAAATCTTAAAAATAGTAATAATAATAAAGGTGTTCCCTTCTTCCCCGCGGGTTCCCGCTCGGCCCTCCGCCCTCTTCTCCTCTTTAACCTTCCCCAAGTTGGCTTGAAGAAGCAGGCGCAGGTGAATCCGTCAGCTGCCACGGGAATGCCCTGCCTTTTTCAGGGATGTGTCCCTGTTGTCTCCTCGAGGATATTTTACCTCATCCTGAGAGTGGCCTTCTCTTTGCTCTTCCTTTCCCTCAATAAGTGGTAGTTCTTGCCTCCTGCCCCCCACCATGTTAGGGAGTTCAGTTAGTGGGCGACAGGGACCCTCAGACGATTCTTGAGTCAGAGAGGGACACAGCCGTGATTAAGGTGGTGTTTGGGAAGACGATTCTGGGAGAGGCAGACAAGAAGGCAGGAGACTGTTCCCACAGTCGAGGCCAAAGGTGATGGGGGGTCAAGCCAAGCCAGCCCACTCCACTGGGCCCACCTGTGATGGAAGGTATCAGAGGCTTTCCTCCTTGGCCCTCAAATATTTTGCCCTAAATATCTTGAGCTTTCCTTCATGACAGCCTACGCATTTGTCATCAATGTTTGAACATTTATTATGCGCCGGACACTGTGCTAGATGCTTTATATATATGTTAACACTTTTAATCCTCCCAGCCACATCAAAAGCTAAGTATTATTACTGTCCCCAGTTTGCAGAGAGATTGAGGTCACTTGCTCAAGGTCACCCAGCAGGAAGTGGCAGAGCAGGTCTGTGTGACACCATAGCCTTTGTCCTGGCACCAAGGGACTGGCATTCAAGCCAGGCTTATCAACTGCAGATCACTCACACAAGCCCCAAATTCCAGCCCAACAGAGGGACTTGCCTTGACCTGAACATATCTTGAAGTCGCCCTCCTCTTCTAGAATGTCCTCCCTCAGAGCTTCTGTCCCGGGACGTTCTCCCTGTCCTTCAAGGTTGGCCTCAGCTTCCACCTTCTCCAGCGTGCCTCCTCTGATGACCCCAGCCCAGGGTGATCGCTCTCCGCCCCCCCCGCCCCTCCCCCCCGCCCCAGCCGGCTGGTTGTCTTCCTCCTCTGGTACGCAGCCCAGACGGCCCTGTGTTGTGTCTCTCTTCCCTTGCTCTGACACGCCAGCTAGACTCGAGACTCTTTGATGACGGTGTCATACTATCCTTGTGTAGTAGGTGCGGGAGAACCAGTTCTTGCCTTGTTCTGGTTTGGCTGCCTGGGAAGCTGTGATTGTGTGTGCACGGGGAGGGGGGCGCTGTGTGCGGGCGTGTTAGGGGGTGCGTCTGCAGCCGGAGCCTCCGTGCCCACTCCCACATCCCTGCCTCACACTGCACCTTCGGGACACAAAAAACAGCTCACAGATTTCATCGGTTCGTAGAAAATAAGATAGCGATCGCGTAGTTGCTTCGCTGAGCCAACTAGCCAAAGCCACCTCTTGGCCTTTGCTGACTCCTCAGGGACCAGGCCCAGGCCCAGGCCCAGCGTGGGCCCCAAGCTTTCAGGCTTTCATTTTCAAAATGAACCCTGACTGACAAGCAGCTACTTCCGCTGCTCTGGAAACTCCCCTCCACAACCCCGAATCTGTAAACACCAAACCACACGCGTGCACACACACTTCCAGAATATGCAAACAGCTGCAGCAATATTTTTTTTTTTAATCAAAATGCCAGCATGGAGAATGCAGGATGGAAGAATGCTTGGACTGTTAATTTTCCTCGCCACTAAGCAAGCAAGTCCCTTCCCTATCAGCACTAACAGTATCTCCAGTTCCAGTCCAAAGACCGCAAAGACAATTGCCTGACCAGCTGCGCACACCCATGCCGCACGCGCCCTCGCTTAGCTCTGTTGCCAGGGACCGAAGCCACGGCACCTCCCTAA
>NC_138385.1:25536327-25602767 GCF_054177405.1 Leptonychotes weddellii
AGCCAGGCGCCCCAGAGTGCATCACTTCTAAGCTCCTTCCCAACCTTTAAGGTTGAAGATTCTTTCTTTCTTTCTTTCTGTATTTATTTAAGAGAGCGAGCCGGAGCGGGGGTGGGGGGGTGGGGGGAGGAGCAGAGAAAGAGGGAGAAGCAGACTCCCCGTGGAGCAGGGAGCCCGATGCGGGGCTCGATCCCAGGACCCTGGGATCATGACCTGAGCCGAAGGCAGTCGCTTAACCAACTGAGCCAGCCAGGAGCCCCCTGGGTTGAAGATTCTGTACTGAGTTCCTGCACAGTCCTGTTACTATAAGGAACTGTTACTATAAGGCTCCACTTCTGTGCTGGGTCCCATTCCCTCTCGCCTGTTTGCCGCTCCTTGCCTAGCAGTTGGCCCCGCTTTCCTGAATCATCAGTTTCTCCTTCTCTACTGGATCTTTTCTATTCACACACACATATGCTGTTGATTCTCCAACTGAAGAAAAAGAAAACCGATTTCCTCTAGCTGTTGCCTCATTTCTTTCCTTCCCTTTTTTCTAAACAGTTCAAAAGAGCTGCCTGCATTTGCTGCCTCTCGTCTTTCTCCTCCAAGCCTCTCTCTCTCTTTTTACAAGATTTTATTTAATTTATTTATTTATTTATTTGACAGAACGAGAGAGAGCACAAGCAGGGGGAGCGGAGGGCAGAGGGAGAGGGAGAAGCAGGCTCCCCGCTGAGCAGGGAGCCCTATGGCAGACGCTTAACCCCCAGGCGCCCCCGCTCCAAGCCTCTCCTGTACAAACTCCAATCTGGCCTTTGCCCCCACCATTCCACCAAAGTTGTTCTTAAGATCATTGTGAGTTCATAGACAAAATATATATTGGCCTCTGCCCCCGGTTCCTGGCATAGAGCTCCTAAAACCCTTGTATTTTCCTAAGTTATAAGAGCACTAGGAGCATCTTTTATGCTGTTGGAGTGACTGTGAGTGGGCTCTGGGATGGCTCTTGGGTGGGGGCTGGTCACCAGAAAGATCAAGCCGTGGTTAGTAGCTTGGAATTTTCAGCCTCAACCCCACCCTCCAGAAAGGGGAAAGGGGCTGGGAATGGAGCTAATGATGAATTATGCCTACGTGAGGAAGGCCCCCATAGCGTCCCCAATAGTAGGGGGTTCAGAGAGCTTTCAGGTTGGTGAACACATCCACACACATCCACAACGGGAGGGTGAGGCGCCCCAATTCCATGGGGACATGGAGCTCCTTGCCCTATGTATCTCTTCATCTGGCTGTTCATCTGTATCCCTTACCATATCTTTAATAGACTGGTAAATGTAAGTGTTTCCCTGAGTTCTGTGAGCCGCTCTAGCAAATTCATGGAACCTAAGAGGGGGAGAGGTTATTGGAACTTCTGTTCCACAGCAGGGAGGTCAGAAACACAGGGGAGAGCCTGAGCTTGTGACTGGCATCTGAATTTGGGGGGCAGTCTTCTGGGCCTAAGCTCTTAACTTCTGAATCTGATGCCATTTCTGGGTAAATACTGTCAGAACGGAGTTGAATTCCCGGACACCTTGCGGGTGTCCACGAATTGCTTGCCTGCGTGGGGAAAGACCTCCACATTCGGTGACCACAAGTGTCAGAAGTGAAGTGTTCTCTGTGAAGGTAAAGGAGACACACAGGAAAGAACTGGGTTTGCCCCTACATTGGAAGGGCTAAAACCGAGGTTTTTCCTTACACAATCGCCAACAATTTATATGCTGCCAAATCCAAGGATCAATTTTCTCCATCTTCCTCTGACTTGTCCCTTCCGCATAATCAATAAAGTTAACCTCACTCCTCCCTCCAGGACACCACACTCTCCTACCTCACTGGCCCTCAGTCTCCTTTAGGTTCCTCCTCATCTCCTGACTTCTAAATGGTGGAGTGCCCCGAGGGCTGTGTCCTCAGATCTCTTTTCTTCCCTAGCGTTTCCTAGCAGTCTCATCCAGACCAGGGCTTTAAATATATACTGAACATCATTCTTTTTTAAAGATTTTATTTATTTATTTGATAGAGAGAGAGAGCACAAGCAGGAAGAGCAGCAGAGGGAGAGGGAGAAGAGGGATCCCCGCCGAGCAGGGAGTGCCAAGTGCGAAGGAGGTGGCTCCTTCATTCTCTACGAGGACAGATTCCCAGGACAAGTCTTCGGAGGCCTGAGCCAGCCTGGCCCAGGACATCAGCCCTCAGGGACACCGTTCCTATAGCTGTAGAATCCACACCTTCAATTTAACAGAGGCCTGGCTGAGCAGCTGGGGGGCTCTGGCTCCCCCAGCAGGATCCCAGGACCCCGGGATCATGAACTGAGCCAAAGGCAGACGCTCAACCGACAGAGCCACCCAGGCGCCCACTGAACATCATTCTTGCTTCTATATACAGGATAGCCCCCACGTTCGCATCTCCAGCCAGGACTTCTGTCTTGAACTCCATCCCTGTATAATCAACCTTGACATCACCGCCTGGATGTTTAATTGCCACACTGCATTCGGCAGGCTCCACACCAAATCCCCCACGCCTTACCCCCGAACCCGCTCCTCCCACCATCCACCCCACTCCGCAAATAGCAACTCCATGCTTTCAGTCACTCTGGCTAAAAACCTTGGGGTCATCTTGTACCACCCCCATCCAGTTCATCAGCAAATCCTGTCAGCTCTACCTTCAGCGTGTAGCCGGAACCCAGCCACTTTTCACTTCCCAGTAAAACATAAATCATATCATGTTATCTCTCTGCACAGAACTGCCCAGTGGTTCCATCTTTTTTTTAATTATTATTATTCATTTGAGAGAGAGAGCAAGCCAGCAAGAGCGTGAGCAGGGGGAGGGTCAGAGGGAGAGGGAGAAACAGACTCCCCACTGAGCAGGGAGCCTGATGAGGAGCTTGATCCCAGGACCCCAGGACCCCAGAACCCCAGGATCATGACCTGAGCCGAAGGCAGATGTTTAACCAACTGAGCCACCCAGGTGCCCTTGGCTCCATCTTAACCAAAGCAAAAGCCAAAGTCCTCATCTCCCAACTATTCTCCCCATTTAACCTGCTCCAGGAATCAGCAGACCTCCTTGCTATTCCTCCAAGATGCCGGCCAAGCTCCTGGCCTGGAATGCTCTCTCCCCAGATATCTGGTCTGCTTGCTCACCCACCTCCTTCAGGTGTTCTTGGTGAGGCCTTCCCTGACCATCCTACTTAAAATTGCAGCTTCCCCCTCTCTCTCCGGCCAGCCCCTCTGTCCCACTCTCCCTTCCCTGCTTTATTTTTTCCTTTGCACTCATCACCATCTGGCATACTATATATTTTACTCAAGTATGTTGTTTATTGTGGACTGTCTTCCCCCCATTACAACGTAAGCTCCACGAGGGCAGGGAGTTTTGTGTTGTGTTGTACACTGTAGTGTGGTGAGGTCGCTCCAGCCTCTAGAACAGTGCCTGGCACAGGGTAAGTGCTCGATAAATGTTTGTTAATCTCCCAGATGGACTGGTAAGTGACAAACGCAAGTTGCTGCGCAACAAGAATAGTGTGAGCTAATTTATGTAAAAGAACGCCCACAAGGCACCATTCTCTGTCTGCATATATGCATATGCAAATGAATGTAAATGCATGGAATGGGCTCTGGAAGGATCACACCCAAGCGATAGCAGTGGTTATAATTAGGGTTGTCCCCAGTGGACCCGGGGTTGGGGGAGGGGTGTCAAAGAAGACTGTAGTCATATGCTTAATGTTTTTTTTCCAAGGAAAATGTATTCCTGTATTACTTTTGTGGGATTTAAAAGAAATAAAAATGAAATCCATTAAAAATTATATGGGGCGGGACGCCTTGGTGACTCAGTCGGTTAAGCGGCTGCCTTCGGCCCGGGTCATGATCCCAGGATCCTGGGATCGAGTCCCACATCGGGCTCCTTGCTCAGCAGGGAGCCTGCTTCTCCCTCTCTCTCCCTCTGCTTGTGCTCTCTGTCAAATAAATAAAATCTTTAAAAAAAAGAATTATATGGGGCCACAGTATCCAGGAAGTAAACAGAAAAGGTTTGAAGGACTCAGTAAGTGCCAAAAGCCATTCTGGGGCTGGGCTGTGCTGGTCAGTCTCCAGGACTGTACCCCTTCCGGCCCCCACACCTCCCCCCACCCCTTGCACTTCACACATGCTGTTTGTGCAGCGCCTATCCCTTGTTGGGGTGCTCTAAGAGCTGGGGATAGAGAAACCGAGAGAGAGCCTTTTCCCTCACAGGGTTGACTTCCCGCTGGGGGAGCCAGAGCCCCCCAGCTGCTCAGCCAGGCCTCTGTTAAATTGAGGGTATGGATTCTACAGCTATAGGAACGGTGTCCCTGAGGGCTGATGTCCTGGGCCAGGCTGGCTCAGGCCTCCGAAGACTTGTCCTGGGAACTGTCCTCATAGAGAACGAAGGAGCCACCTCCTTCGCACTTGGCACTTGGCTGGATTTCGCGGATGGAATGACACCATCACACGGATTGCAGTTAACAAATACTGAACCTACCGGGAATCTTTCTCAACCGTTTTGCCCACTCCCGCCCCAGGCGCAGACTGGGGGGGGGCTCCATTCTGCAGATCCCGGAGGATGGGGCTTCTTACTGTCCCTTATCTCTTGTTCTCATTGGTGAGCAGGCCCCCTAGCTTCTTGTAACGGGGGCACAGCGGGTGCCCGAGCCCCTGGCTCCGGGGGTCTCGAACAGATCAGACTCTTCCACTCCAAAATCCAAAGGCAGGGAGATGAGTAGTGGTGAGACGAGGAAGGGATGTACGTCAGTGAGGGCACCACCGGGAAGACAGCGGACTAATGTCTCAGAGATGGTCTCCAAAGTGCTGCAAATCCTTCCCGGTCCCTATAAGGAAAATGTGGGACAAAGGTCGGTGGGTGCAGGCAGGTGGGCAGGAAAGGTCAGGTCGATCACTGTCTTGGGGTCGGTCCCGCGGGGTCTTGCTGGCTCAGGGCGGTCCTTATTGCTTGAGGGGGGAGTTTCAGTTCCCATCCCAGGATGCTTTACCCACCGGGTCTTTGGCCTGAGCTAAGAGAGAAGTCGGAAAGAAGAAAATGGAGGTAACTGGCATCCTCTTTCAAATCCCCACTGTCAAAACACCATTCCACCAAAGGAAAAGGGGCTATGGTCATTTCTTCCGTAGCTCCTTCCTCCTGTGCCCACCGCCCAACATCTTTTGTCTTTAGCTGGAGATATTTAAGCTGGTGGTTTGGGCCATTTGGGAGAGTTACTCAGTTTTCCTGGGTCTCTCCCACGGTTGCAGGAGCTATATATGTTATTAAACTTTTTCTTGTTTTTCTCCTGTTAATATGTCTTTTTATTACAGGGGTGTCTTGGCCATTACCTAGAAGGGTAGGGGGAAATTCTTTTTCCTCCCTCTGCACTATGTGGGGCAAAACCCAGTTCTTCCCCTGCTGTGTGTTTCTTCCCTGTGAGTCTCCCTTGCTGCTCACACAAACCACTTCACTTCTGGTCCCCAAATGTGTGGAGGTTTTCCCCCCACACCAAGCAATTCTCTGTGACACCAGCTGGGTGTCCTACAATTGAACTCAATGCTGACACTATCTATCTGGAGATAGTACCAGATCCCAGAAAGTTAAGGGCTCGGTCCCACAAGATTTCACTCCCCCGCCAACATACACACACACACTTCAGACGCCGGTCTGTGATGCCAGGTTATTTCCTGTGCTTCTGACCAACTGGCTATAGATCAAAGGTTCCAGCAAACTCTTTGGTTTAGATTAATTTGCTAGAGTAGCTCACAGAACTCAGGGAAACATTTATGTTTACTAGTTTATTAAAGGATATGATAGAGGATACAGATTGTTAACAAGGAGACAGCAGGCCCAAAATGGAGTCACTTGTGCTAAGGCCCATGTCAGCAAAGCAAGACTTAATACCTAACCTAGTTACAGTTTCAACGTCTCCCAGGAATGTGACCTTTAGCCAGTCAATCTGGAACTCCCTGGTTAGCATTGGTGAGGGAATCTGCCACATAAATCCTTTCTATCCCCCAAAGAACGGTGAGGCAATCTGTTCTTTCCTTATCTCTTCCCCCTCCTGCCTGTAAAAGCCTTCCATTTTGTACAGTTCCTTGGAGTGCCTTTCTATTTGTTAGATGGGATGCTGCCCGATTCATGAATCATTGAATAAAGCCAGATCTTTAAATGTACTCAGTTGAGGGGCACCTGGGAGGCTCAGTCGGTTAAGCGTCCGACTCTTGGTTTTGGCTCAGGTCATGATTTTGGGTTCGTGGGATTCAAACCCATGTCAGGCTCCCCCGCGGAGAGTCTGCTTGAGGATTCTCTCCCTCCACCCCTCCCCTGACTCATGCTCTCTCTCTCTCCCTCTCTCTTAAGGTAAATAAATAAATCTTTAAAAAATGGAAAAAAATAAATGTACTCAGTTGAAAATTTTGTTGTTTAATAAAAGGAATAGCCACAGAGAGAGATACATAGGTCAAGGACCAGGAGGGTTCTGAGTGCAGGAGCTTCTGTTCCCTTGAAGTTGGGATGTGTCACTCTCCTCTGTGGATGTGTTCACCAGCCTGGAAGCTCTCCAAACTCCCTACTATTGGGATTTTATGGAGGCTTCCTTATGCAGGCATAATTGATTATTAACTTCATTTCTTTCTGGAAGATGGAGGGAGCTGAAAATTCCAAGCTCCTAATCATGGTTTGGTCTTTCTTTCTTTTTTCTTCTTTTGAAAGATTTTATTTATTTATTTGACAGAGAGAGCACAAGCAAGGAGAGCAGCAGAGGGAGAGGGAGAAGCAGGATCCCTGCTGAGCAGGGAGCCCGATGCAGGGCTCGATCCCAGGATCCTGAGATCATGACATGAGCCGAAGACAAGAGTCACTTAACCGACTGAGCCACCCAGGCACCCCTCTTTCTTTCTTTTTCAAAAGATTTTGCTTTTAAGTAATCTCCACACCCAACGTGGGGCTTGAACTCACAACCCTCAGATCAAGGGTCATATGCTCTACCCACTGAGCCAGCCAGGTGCCCCTGGCTTGGTCATTCCGACCAGCCCCCATCCAGGAGCCATCCAGGAGCCCTTGGGCAATTTGCAAAAACTAGACCTTCTGCCTCATTTTCCCCAAATGAGTTTCCTCACTTGTAGAAGGAAGGTGACAACAATGGTAAAATCTACTCCCAGGCCGGTAGTGATGATTAAATGAGCTCTTTTTTTTTGGCCTGTAAAAGCTCTTAGAAGAATGTCTGGCCCATAGCAGGTGTTCAACGCAAGGAGGTGGTTATTTTTAATATTACTAATACCATATTTTATTTTATTTCATGTTTATCGCGGCCCTGTATGGAGGAGAATGAACAGAATGGGCTTTGGGGTCAGACAGACCGGGTTTGAACTTCAACTTGGAGTCTTAACTATGTGACGTTTGTAAGACTTCGCTGTTCTGTACTTTAGCTTCCACATATATAAAGTGGAAGTCGTAGTAGTTATGACTGCCTCCCAAGATGGTCCCAAGAATTGAAGTAGCTCTTCCGAAGATAGCATCTAGCACCAAGCCTGGCGTGCGGCAAGCCTCAGCTAATGGCAGCTGGAGTTGGTTTGATTTTGTTTTATGATCCTGATTCAGCTGTGACCTCCCTGGCTCGCCCTGAGCTCCTCTGCCCTCTCCCTGGCGCCTGCTTTCTTCAGCTGTCATTCAGAGAGCAGCCTTGAGCCCGCCCCTCGCCCCTTGGCTCCTGCCTGATGGTCCGTAACAGGTGCCCCACACCTCGCCCTGTCCATCCTCAGGCCCCCCGAAGCGTCCGGGCCACGCAGCTCCGCCAGGGATGCGACTCGGGGCTCCTGATCTTGACTTTGCTGGTTGAACACCGAGTGCCAAGTCTCTTTGTCTCCCGGGCCGGCCACCTTGCCCTACAGCCCCAGTTCCTGAGTGGGAAGGAGGCTGCCGCAGGAATCAGCATCAGGCCTCCCTGGCCGTGTCCAGGCCCTGAAAGTGACATTTTCCTGCTCAGTTCACTGTCACAAAGGAAGGTTCATGTGCTGTCTTCCCCCAGAGCCTGGACTGCCCTCCTACCCACCGCCACCACTTAGCTCAGCTTGTCACTTCCCTCCTTCATCCGGCACCTCAAACTGCCATCCCGATCCAGCCTCAGCTCGACAGCCACGACCCCTGGGCACTCTTCCCCCCGCCGTGCGCACCCACGCTCGGCAGCCACATGGAGGATTCTAGTGCTTCTCAAGGCAGCCCTTGTCTGTGCTTCTGTCTCCCCCAGCAGCCCTGTCTCCCATGGGGCAGAAGCACACAGCCTGGGCCTGTTGGACCCCATGTCCCTGCGCTGCCCTTCCCAGGGCTCTTCACTCCCCTCGGGGCCTCTCTGTGAGCCCGGCTGGCTGCCAGCCGGCTGACTCTGAAGCCAACTCCAGTGGGGGAGTCGTGCCAAGGGCTGGCCCGGATCACCGTTGCGAGAGAAGCAGCCACCAGTCCCCACAGAGACATGGTTTCCAAACGGGCGAGTGGACATGCCCCAGGAGTTTGCTCCCCACACTCCTCCTACTCTGAAAACTGGCTAAAAATGGGCAGCCAAGGAGAGAGGGTAAGACCTTATTAGGATCGGAGCCCTAGGTCTGTCTGCCTGTCACCAGCTGTGTGACCTTGGGTGATGACTTAACCTCTCGGAGCCTCTATTTTCTCATCTGAAAAATGGACATGAGAGGAACTACTCTTTTTTTTTTTTTTTTTACCCCACAGGTTTTTTGTGAGGATCAAATGAGATCCTGGACAGGAACACTCTTGGTAAGCATACTGTGTGGTATGGGCATAGCGTTTCAAATAAGACACAAAAACACTGATTGAAAAGTGTGTGTGTGTGCGCACAGATAAAATTTGCCATTGATGCTCCTCTGAAGTATGTCGACCTTAAAAGTAAAACAGCCAGATATTATACCAGCGAAATGAACTTATTCGAAATAGGGAAACGGCAATTCAGGGCATGCAAGGGAGGGCAAAACTAGAGGCAAGCGGGGAGATCAACGGAGAGGAGGGGTGCCTGGCTGGCTCCGGGCTCATGTGCCTCCTGATCTGGGGGTTGTGAGCGCAAGCCCCACCTTGGGTGTAGAAATTACTTACAAATAAAATCTTTAAAAAGACAAAGGGGAGAGGAACGTTACTTTATAGAGAAAAAGAGGAAGTTGGAAGGGGCGGCTTTGAACTAGAGTTTATTGGAGGAAACCGAGAGTTCAGGGAGGTGGCGGTGTCTCATTGGCCAGGCTGTGCTACTTTCTTATTGGCTGAGCTGTTGCTGGGCGAGGCGGCCAGGTACCTCTCACCCAGCTGGGTGGGCCACTGATGAGGGGTGGTAGGGCATTAGAGCTCCCCCTTCTGGCCTCCCGCAGCCATTTTATTTTTATTTATTTTATTTTATTAAAGATTTTATTTATTTATTTATTTGACAGAGAGAGAGAGAGAGAGTTAGCGAGAGCAGGAACACAAGCAGGGGGGTGGGAGAGGGAGAAGCAGGCTTCCCGCGGAGCAGGGAGCCCGATGCGGGGCTCGATCCCAGCACCCTGGGATCATGACCTGAGCGGAAGGCAGACATTTAACGACTGAGCCACCCAGACACCCCATCCCGACTCCATTTTATTTTTTTAAAAAGATTTTATTTATTTATTTATTTATTTATTTATTTATTTGACAGAGAGAGACACAGCAAGAGAGGGAACACAAGCAGGGGGAGTGGGAGAGGGAGAAGCAGGCTTCCCGCTGAGCAGGGAGCCCCATGCCAGGCTCGAACCCGGGACTCCGGGATCACGACCTGAGCAGAAGGCCCACGCTCAACGACTGAGCCACCCAGGCGCTCCCCGACTCCATTTTAAACAAGGTTTCCTTTAGTCAGTTTGACAAATACTCAAGGACTTGGCTCGAGCAAGTGCAGGAGGGGTCCTGTTCCTGCATCATTAACACCTTCCCCCAAAGTGGAACATTGCCCCCACATTCAAGTATACTGTAATGTTTCCTCTCTTTAAAAAAAAACCCACAACCTTCCTGACCCAATATCCCCATCTACCCACCACCTCATTCCCTGGCCCTCCTTTGCAGCAAGAGTCTCCGGAATTCGAGTTGTCTTTTCTGGCAGTTCCTACTTCCTCACCTCCCATTGTCTCTCGAACACATTCCAATAAAGTTCACCAAACCTCGGAATCCACACTTGCCAAGGCAGGACCGCCTACATAATTTGCAGGGTCCAGTGCAAAGTAAAAATGTGGGGCCTTTGTTTCTTAGAGTTATTATCACAAATGACCACAAACTGGGTGGCTTGAAACAACAGGAATTTATCCTGTCATGGTTCTGGAGGCCGAAGTTGGAAACCAAGGTGTCAGCAGGGTGGATTCCTTCTGAAGACTCTGAAAGAGAACCTGTTCCATGCCTTTCTCCTGGTTTCTGATGGTGTCCATTCCTTGGCTTGTAGATACATCACTCCAATCTCGGCCTCTGTCCTCCCATCACCTTCTGTGTGTCTTTCCCCCAATTTTCTCTCGTGAGGACACCTGCCGTTAAATTAGGGCCCACCCTAATTTGATCTCATCTCAAGATCTTTACCTTAATTACATCTGCAAAGACCCTTTTCCCAAATAAGGTCACACTTGGGGTGAACATATCTTTTAGGAGAGGAGCCATCATTCAACCCACTATAAAAAGTTATTTAAGAATGTCAAGATGGTTGAAGAAGAGCATTAAATTAAGCACAGGACCCTGCTGAGATCGGGACCCTGTCCCAGTGCATCGGTTGCATGCCTATGAAGCAGGAGTGTGCCAAGGTCATCCATGGCCTCTCTTCCTGCTGTCAGAGCCAATGGCGAGTTCGAAGTCCCCATCTTACTGGACTTCTCAGTGGCATCTGACATAACTGATCACCCTGTTCTTGCCACCCTTGGCTCTCTTGGCCTCTGGGACACCAAGCTCTCCTGATTTATCTCTGATCTCACCAGTCAGTCAGTTCTTTGTGCCTTCTGCTGGCTCCTCTTCCCCCCATCCTCTAGAGTCTGGAGGTTGGAGAGCCCTGGGGCTCCGGCCTTTGACTACCTCTCTGTACATTCACCCCCTCAAGGACCTCATCTAGTTTCAGGTCTTTAAACACTCTATCTGCAAGGACACCTGCTGCCCAGAACTTTCCTCTGGGTTCCAGACAGACAGATCCAGCTGCCTCCTGGACAGCTCCCTTTGGAGGTCTAATAGGCCTTTCAAACTTAGCACGTCCAAATTGAAGTCCTCCTGAGCTGCCCCCCAGTCTCCTCTGCATCCCTTAATGGCATCTCTATCCTTCCAGTTGCTTGGGTGAAAACCTTCATGTCATCCTAATGCCTCACTGTCCTCTCGCGCCCCAACATGCAGTCTCAGCACAACTCCCATCCCACCTAGAGTGAGATCTCCACTCCTCGCCGTGTGTGGCCCACAAGGCCCTACATGATTGAGTCCTCCTTTATCTCCCCTGTTCCCTCTCCTACCAACTCCACCCCACCCCCTCACGCCGCTCCAGTCCTCCCCCACCCAGCTTGCTTGTTCCTTGATCATGCCAAGCACACTCCCACCTCAGGGCCTTTGCACCTGCAGTCCTTGCTGCCTAGTGTATCTGTCCTCATTTATTCAGGAGGCTTGCTCCCTCACTTCATTTGGTGCCGCTCAAATGTCACTTGGTCAGGGAGGCCTTCCCTGACCACCTGTCTAAAATAGCATCTTCTGGGGCGCCTGGGTGGCTCAGTTGGTTAAGCGACTGCCTTCGGCTCAGGTCATGATCCTGGAGTCCCGGGATCGAGTCCCACATCAGGCTCCCTGCTCAGCGGGGAGTCTGCTTCTCCCTCTGACCCTCCTCCCTCTCCTGCTCTCTGTCTCTCATTCTCTCTCGCTCAAATAAGTAAATAAAAAAAATCTTTAAAAAAAAATAAAATAGCATCTTCTGGGGCGCCTGGGTGGCTCAGTTGGTTAAGTGTCTGCCTTCGGCTTGGGTCATGATGTCGGGGTCCTGGGATGGAGCCCCGCATTGGGCTCCCTGCTCAGTGGGGAGTCTGCTTGTTTCTCTCTGTCTGCCCCTCCCCCTGCTCGTGCTCTCTCTCTCTCTCAAATAAATAAATAAGATGTTAAAAAAAATAAAATAGCATCTTCTGGTGCCCCTGTATCCTCATCTCCTCTTGATTTTTATCCCTTTGCTCCTTGTCGATCTCTCCAACTAGAACGTAAGCTCCCTGAGTTTAGGGGCTGGGTTTTTTCACCGCCATCACCCTGAGCACCTAGTGGGACGTGGCACATATATGGAGTCCATGAATGAATCAATCTGATCCTGCTGCTCTCCTGGCTTAAAATCCTACAGTGCTCCATTAACTCTCCTTGCCTTTGCCGATACCGTTCCCTCTGCTCGGAAGGCCCTTCCTCCTTTTCATCTGCCTGGAAAACTCTTACTCATCCTTCAAGACCCAACCCAACTGTCACCACCTTTGTGAAGCTCCCATGTCCCGGGGCACAGTTAGCCAGATGGTCCTCAGGGACCCCACGGCATCCTGGACACACCTCAGTTAATGCCTGCCTCTCGTGCAGTTTGTCTTTCTTCTCCAGGAAGCTGTGAGCTTCCTGAGGGCAGGCTCTGTGTCTTTTCAGCCCTGTATCCCCAGGGCCTTATCCAGTGCCTGCACAACCTTACGCATTTGGTAAAGGTTTGCTGCCTGAGTGAATAAATGAAGGAAAAGAGGGAAGAGGAAGGAAGTAGAAAGGGGGGAAAGAGGGAACCATTTCTTTCCCTGTAGGTGTCCTCAGGGCGCCTGGAAGCCCCTCACTAGGGAAGTTCCCCTGTTTTCCAGACTGACCTCAATACCTTGCCCCTTACCCAAACTTTCTAGAAACAGATGCTAACCTCTCAGCCACAATGACTTTAATTTCCAAACTCCAGAATGAGGACCCACTCTCTGACAGGCTTAAGCATGTGTTGTAGAGACAACAAGCCTGAATTTAAAAAATCTTATCTGTTAAAAAAAGAAACAGGCCCAAAATGGAGTCATTTGTGCTCAGCCCCACATCAGCAAACTAAGACTTAATACCTAACCTACCTGCAGTTTCAGCCTCTCCCGGCAACATCAGCCTGAACCAGTCAGTCTGGAATCACCTGGTCAGCGCTAGTGAGGTAATCCACATGATAAGCCCCTCCTGTCCCCTATAGGAAGGTGACCTTGCCTAAAACAATCCACTCTTCAGGGCGCCTGGATGGCTCCGTTGGTTGAGCATCGTCCAATTCTTTTTTTTTTTTTTTTAGATTTTATTTATTTATCTGACAGAGAGAGAGAGGTGGGGGGAGCACAAGGAGGGGGAGTGGCAGGCAGAGGGAGAGGGAGAAGCAGACTCCCTGCTGAGCAGGGAACCCGATGCAGGGCTCGATCCCAGGACCCTGGGATCATGACCTGAGCTGAAGGCAGACGCTTAACGACTGAGCCACCCAGGCGCCCCAAAAGCGTTGTCCAACTCTTGATTTCAGCTCAGGTCATGATCTCAGGGCTGTGAGATCGAGCCCCACATCAAGCTCTGTGCTTACCGGGGAGTCGGCTTCTCTCCCTCTCCCCACGCATGCCCATGCTCTCTCTCTTTCTCTCTCTCTCAAATAAATAAATAAATCTTTAAAAAAAATCCACTCTTTACTAGAAATGTCCTTTACCTGCCCCCTTCTGTCTATAAAAGCCCTTCGTTCTGTGTAGCTCTTCGGAGATCCTTTCTACTTTCTGGGTGGGATGCTGCTCAATCCATGAATTGTTGAATAAAGCCAATTAGATCTTCAAATTTACTCAATTGAATTTTTTGGCTTTTATTTATTTATTTTTATTTAAATTCAATTAATTAACATATAGTGTATTATTAGTTTCAGAGGTCCATCAGTCTTATGTCACACCCAGTGCTCATTACATCATGTGCCCTCCCGAATATCCATTCCCCAGTGACCCCATCCCCGCACCCCCTCCCCTCCAGCAACCCTCAGTTTGTTTCCTATGATTAAGAGTCTCTTATGGGGGGCGCCTTGGTGGCTCAGTCCGTTAAGCGTCTGCCTTTGGCTCAGGTCATGGTCCCAGGGTCCTAGGATCGAGCCCTGCATCGGGTTCCCTGCTTAGCAGGGAGTCTGCTTCTCCCTCTCCCTCTGCCTGCCACTCCCCCTGCTTGTGCTCTCTCTCCGTCTCTGTCAAATAAATAAATAAAATCTTTTTTTTTTTTTAAATGAAGCTGAACCTGGAAGTAAGACCTTGATGAGTCACAAGGGGGCAGCAAAGCGTTCCTGCTCAGAGGGAGGCTAGGAAGCCTTCCCTCACCAGCCGGTAAGGAGAATCCGTCTGAAGCCATGTAACAGTAAAGGACCAGCCACAGAATTCACAAACCACCGGCCATCTCCCGCTCCAGCATCAATATTCGAAAGGTAAATCATTTAAATCGCAGCGCCACCACTTTGTGTATAAGCCCTTGGGCCAGTCGCAATGTATACGCCCCTCCGCTTCCTCATCTGTAAACTAGGGATACCTGCTTCCCAATCTCACACCTTCCTCATATGGTCGGATAATTAAGGCAATAGGTAAAATGCTCAGCACATAGGAAGGATTCAGATGTGAAATATTATTACTCCTGCATAAAGAACGAAGGGAACTGTTATTGAATACCTATTGTGTACCAGGTGCTTTGAAGCCTTAGAGCAAAAGTGAGGAATGATGAGAAGTTAAATGAGAGGTTGAAAGACAGATGGGGAGTTAAATGACACGGCCAAGGTCAATTAGCCAGCAACGATAACAGCAGTGAACGCGCAGCAAGCGCTAACTCTGCACCGGGCGCTCGCTGCTCTAAGCACTTTACAGGAATTACCTCACTTCTCACAGCAATCCTATGCAGTGGGTACGGTTACTACACCCATTTGACAGAAAGGGCAACTGAGGCACAGCACGTAACTGGCCCACGGTCACACCAGGGCGTCTGAGTGCGGAGCTGGGGTTACAGGGGAGGCAGCCTAGCTGGCATCTGGCACGGATGAGATTTAACCCGAGGTCAAGGCCAAGCTCCTTCGACCATCCTCTGCTGTTTCTAGGCTAGTTTGCATCAAAGTCAACTCAAGATCCCGATGTAAAACACAACACACCATCCCTGCACCGACCCCACGACACCCCCTCCCAGCCACTGCCATTTCTCCCGCCCCCTCGGAACCGCACTACCTGGGGTGTCTATATGGGCTACCTCCACTTCCTCCCCGCTCGCCCCTGCCTCCACCCCCGCCAGCCTGGCTCCTGACAGGGCCACTCGGCTGAAACAGCAAGAGGCGAGGTCGCGAAGGGTCTCCGTTTTCACCCAGCCCAAAGGTCACTTTTCAGCCCCTTTCTGGAGATTGCGGATTTTCCGACTTTGACATGGCTGATATCCTGGGCTTCTGCGGCCCACCCTCCCTTGGCTTTCCTGCCCCCTCTCTGGCTGTTCCTTCGTCTCCTTTGTAGGCTCAACCTTCTCTCCCTGGCCATTAAGGAGGTGCGCCTCAAGCCTCGTTCCTGAGCGCCTTTTCTTCTGGTCCTTCTGGTCTCTGTACTCTTCCCTCTTGGCTCCTCTCCCCGTGGTGCCCAGCGTCGAAACCATCTGAGCACCAGTGACTCCCACATTTATATGGCCAACCCAGACATGCCTCTGAACTCCAGACCACGTATCTAGCTGCTTCTCGAACATCTCGGCCTGAATGTTTCAAAGGCCTCGCCAACTCAACATGATCCGCTCACCTCCAGACCTCTGGCCCTCTTGTCTTCCAGTGGGTTCCATAGTTGTACTCTCTTCTTCCAGCCCCTCTATTTAACCCACCACCAAGTCCTGTGTCTATGGATCTTGTTCGGGTCTCCATCTCCACTCTCACCAGTGTAGCCATCTTTCTGACTGTTATCCTGGATGGTCGTCTAACTGGTTTCCCTGCTTCTACTCACCCCTGTCGAAAATGCTTCGATGGTTTCCCTTCCTTTAAAATAAAGGTCACAATTCTTGGCCAGGCCTCTGAGGTCCTGTGGGGTCTGACTCTGCTTCCTCTCCAGCCTCATCATCCCCAAGGTCCCCCTTGATCTCAGGACTCTAGTGTCACTGGCAAGCTTTCGATTCCTTGTGGATGCCCAGCTACCTTCTACCGCAGGGTCTTTTCACATACTGCCCCCCCCCATTTTTGAAACAAGTCTTTCCTCCACTCTGCCTAGTTAACACCTATTCATCCTTTTGATTTTATGATCATTGCCTCAGAAAAGGCCTGAGAATTCCTCTGATTATGGGTTCTCACCTAATTCTCCTTCCCGTACCTGATTATGGTTGTAATTTTACATATCTGTATGTGATTTTTAATTTTTTAAAAATTTTTTGAAAAGGTTTATTTGAGAAAGAGAGAGAGAGAGAGTGAGCAGGGGGAGGGGTAGAGGGAGAGAGAGTCCTTGAGCAGTCTCAACTGAGCAGGGGGCCCAACACGGGGCTCGATCCCAGGACCCTGAGACCATGGCCTGAGCTGAAACTGAGTCAGACTCTTAACCAACTGAACCACCCAGGCACCCCTGTATGTGATTTTTTTTTAAATTTTAAGTAGGCTCCTTGCCCAACATGGGGCTTGAACTCACAACCCTGAGATTAATTGTCACATGCTCTACCGACTGAGCCAGCCAGGTGCCCCCGTAATGTGATTCTTTCTTTCTTTTTTTTTTTAGAGATTTGATTTATGCATTTGGGAGAGAGACAGAGCAAGAGCATGAGCAGGGGAGAGGGGCAGAGGGAGAGGGAGAAGCAGGCTCCTCGCGGAGCAGGGAGCCCGATGCGGGGCTCGATCTCACAACCCGGAGATCATGACCTGAGCCGAAGGCAGACACTTAACCGAATGAGCCACCCAGGCGCCCCTGTATGTGATTCTTAATTATTGACCTCTACTAGACTGTGAACTCCATGAGGGCTTGTTGCTGGCGGTCCTTTCCTCAGCTGTGTCCCCAGTGCTGAGTACAGAGCTGCTTCTTGATGAATATTTAGGGAATGAAGGAACGAAAATGCATGTTTTTATTTTTTCTACCCAGCGAGAACCATCCTGGCTTCTTTGAGCTGTTTCTAACGGGAAGGAGTCTCCAGAAGGCAATTAAAATGGTTTCGACTTAAAACGTTTTATTTTGGAAATGAGTTCTAGCTTCCAGAAAAGCTGCAAGATTGATGCACAGAACCCCCGTATAGCTCCCGTTTCAAAAGTCTCTGTTTCTCGGGCGCCGCCAGTCCTTTCTGAGCGCGTCAGGCTGCCCTTCCTCTCAGCCACTGTGGCCCTCGAGCCACCAAGATAACACACTAGGTGGGTGGGACAGTAGACCATCCCGGGTGATCTGAAAGGCAGCGTGAGGCAGACTCAAGGGCAGCCCAAGGTCAGGGCCACAGATCCAACGGCACAATGTAGCTCGCCGCCAGCCTGGTTGCTGTCTTTCTTTCTTTCTTTTTTTTTTTTAAAGATTTTTTTAAATTTATTTATTTGAGAGAGAGAGAGAGAGGGAGAGAGAGTGGTTGCTGTCTTTCTTGATGCACAGATACACCCCCTTGGGGTTGGACGGATACACACGGCCCGGCACGGAGTGAGAGAGAGTCACCCCACAGAGAGACCCAGGGCTCAGCGAGCTGTTCTGTGTCTCTGTGTCTTCTGAGGCCCCGGTAGCTAGCCAGCTGGAATGGGCCCCCCCCCCCCCAGGCCTGGGACAGAGAAGGGGCCGCCCTTCTCCCCAGCCCCCTGTGGGAGTTAATGCGTGTTTTGGAAACATTTTTTTTTTTTAGTATGACTCCTACAGAGAAATGCATTTTCCATCACGACCCAGTACACACACTCTCACACACACAGGCACACGCCATTATCATACAAGTTTCAAAATAACGCCCTTACTACGTCTGATGTACTCCGATGTTTTCCCTTAAAAAGAAAATGCTCGATTTCAAAAGCCACTAATGGGTCGAAACTTAGTATGAAACACACTGAATTAGAGGACTCTCAGGTTGTAGGTAAGAGAAGAGCACAAGAACTGGTTAAAAAAAACAAAACAAAACAAAACAAACCCCACGCCTTTATCTATGGTGCTAGAGAGATCGGAGAAGTGGTCACCTTTGGGGGGAATTGACTGGGAAGTATCAGGAGGGAGGCTTCTGGGGTGCTGGAAATGTAATCCATCATGAATTAGGTACATGTACACAGGCGTATATAAAAATATGTAAAAATTTATTTATTTATTTATTTCAAGATTTTATTTATTTGAGAGAGAATCAGCGAGAGCATGAGTGGGGGAGGGGTAGAGGGAGAGGGAGAAGGAGGCTCCCCGCTGAACAGGGACCCTGACAGGGGGCTCCATCCCAGGACCCTGGGATCATGACCTGAGCCGATGACAGACGCTTAACTGACTGAACCACCCAGGAGCCCCCCAAATATGTAAAAATTTATTGATCTATACCCTTAAGATGTATGTACTTTATTATAACGTGTCTTGGAATTCAAGAGCAGAAATGTATGTGGGCCTCAGTATGGGACTAGAGCCAGGACAGCAATCTAGTATGTGCACTGAGAGTATAGAACTGTGGATCCAGGCAGATTTGACGCTTTGCTTTGTTATTTAATAGCTGGGTGGCTTTGGGCAAGCAACTTAACCTTTCTGAACCTCACTCTTCTCGTCTTTACAATGGAGATAATATATGTTAAGATGAGGCAATCAGCTAGAAAGGAGTTGCCCAGACCTTACACATTAGCCGTATTCAGTACATGGGTATTGCGTAGACTCTAAGTATTTTCCTCCTCTATTTCTCTGTGTGCATCTGCTTCCATATTCCCTCTACAGACTGGCTTTTTCTGCTTTTCTGGTCCACAGAGTGCAAAATAGCACTTTTCGGCTCCCAGTTCACACCTGAAGATTATGTTTCTCGATTCTAGATCCAACATCCTGAGAGAAAAAGCCCAACTAATTCACCTTGAGTCACCCTTGTTCAATCAGCCATGGGCAGGAGGGCAAGCGCTGCGATCTTAACATGGCTTCCCGGGGGCTGTTATGGGCTGAACCGTGTCCCTCCAAAAAAAAGATATGTTGAAGTGCTAACCCCCAGTATATCAGAATGTGACCTTATTTGGAGAGAGGGTCTTTACAGAGGTAATCAAGTTGAGATGAAGTCAAAAAGGTGCGCCCCAATCCAATGTGGCGGGCGTCCTCATGGAAAGGGAGAATTTGAACACAGAGACAGGGCCAGAGCAAAGACGGTGTGAGACACACAGGGAGGATGGCAAGGATGGCGTGGGAACCTGGAGGGTCGAGGCAATGCCAAGGAACGGCGAGGGTCCCCGGCGAACCACCAGAAGCTAGGAAGGGACAAGGAAGGATTCCTGTGCAGGTGGCAGAGTTGAGTGTGGCCCTGATGACTCCTGATTTTGAACTCGGAATCCCCAGAACTGTAAGACAATACATTTCTGGAGTTTTCATCACCTAGTTTGTGGTACTTTGCTATACAGCAGCCCTAGGGAACTGATGCAGGGCCCATATATATAAATGTATATTTATATTATATATATATAATATATAATTATATTATATTATTTATGGTGTAAAAATTTTTTGGGGGGGGCAGGGGCAGAAGGAGAGAGAGAATCTTTCTTTTTTAAAGATTTTATTTATTTGAGAGAGAGAGAGAGTGAGCATGAGCGGGGGTGGGGGGGGTGGTGGGGGCAGAGAGAGAGGGAGAAGCAGACTCCCTGCAGAGCAGGATGCTGGGCTCATGAGATCATGACCTGAGCTGAAGGCAGACACCAAACTGACTGAGCCCCCCGGGCGCCACTGGTGTTAAATTTTTAAAAGCTGGAAGGTAGAGATTACTATGAGAAAGTTGACCAGCAATCACTGGGGGCGATGGTTAAGCAGGTTAATCAAGGTAAAGATTGACAAAAGGTCCAGGGTCCCTTGGCTTGGCCCCTCGATGGTGATGCAAACCCATTGAACAAGAGTGAGTAAAATGGTCAGGGGATGGAGAAGAGAAGTTTCCAGGACTCATCAGTATAGGAGCCTCACACACTGTGGTACCAAAACACTGGTGAAGCCCTGATTCGGGCTACAATTAGATCAAAAGAATTTTAAAATGGCTGATAGGATTGTGAAGGTTGGAACGTGTAAACAGGCATTGTGTAAAGAAGTTGGGCCCCCTGAATGTTTTATGGGTAAAGGGGAGCAGAAGCGGCCACCCCCAAAAAGTCTCTCTGGCATAAGGATTATCTTGAGCTGGTTATTTTTAAGAAACAGCAGACACGGGAGAAGCTCTGAAAAACAAGTAGAAGTTACCCTTTTGAGGTGCGCCTGGGTGGCTCAGTGGTTAAGCGTCTGCCTTTGGCTCAGGTCATGATCCCAGGGTCCTGGGCTTGAGGCCCGCATCAGGCTCCCTGCTTGGCGGGGAGCCTGCTTCTCCTTCTCCCACTCCCCCTGCTTGTGCTCTCTCTCTCTCTGACAAATAAATAAATAAAATCTTAAAAACCCTTTTGTAAGGGACATTTATGTTTATAAGGGAAATCTCCATATGGAAGGGTGTCTCCTTTGGTGTACCAGAAAGAGAAGGGTGGCTGAGAAATCTCTAGAAATTTTTATCTGTGGAGAAGGCAGACACTGAAATCTGAGACTTACCCTCCTTTACTGTGCTTTGCCTGGGAACCTCCCATAACTGCTTCCCCCACCCCCATCTTTTGTCTTTAGCTGGAGATATTTAAGGTGGTAGCTTGGGCCATTTCTAGAAGTTAGTTTTCCTGGTATGTCCCATGTTTACAGGAGGTGTACGTGTTATTAAACTTCTGTGGGGTTTTTTTTCCCGATACTCTGTCTTTTATTACAGGGAGGTCTCAGCCCTCCCCTACGTGGGAGTGGATATTATGTCTGGCCCCCAAACCCTTTCCCTATCCAGTTCTGTAAAACCCAAACCTGCTGATGAAGTCCTAATGGAGGCTACAGTTAGGAATGTAAGGGTTGATGGAATTCAGTAAAAGTTTGTAGGAGAATTGGTATGTGTGCATTGTCTTTCTGTGAAGTGGTTGGGTCATTACTTGATTATATTTTGGAAATAAACATTGTATCTGACTGGGGAATGTTTCCCCCACCTAGTGTTCTGTTTTATAAACAGAAGGCCGGCAAATTGGCCTTTCATGCGATATTACTTGGGCATGCTGAATGGGAATCAGGAAGACCACGTGAGCCTGCACAGTGGGGAATAGAAGCTGGAGTATTGGTAGGGACCATTTCTTGGGGCAATAGCCCTGTGTAGACAATGGACTAGGACTTCTGGGAAAGTCTTTGAGTGCCTCCCAGCAATGACTAGTAGGACTTAGGACTAGAGAATTCAATTTAAGGGGCACTCACTACCTTGCTTTCAGACAGTAATTAAAGCTACTCCGATGGGGGCGCCTGGGTGGCTCAGTCCTAGGTGTCTGCCTTCGGCTCAGGTCATGATCCCAGGGTCCTGGGATTGAGCCCCACGTCGGGCTCCCTGCTCAGTGGGAGGCCTGCTCCTCCCTCTCCCACTCCCCCTGCTTGTGTTCCCTCTCTCGCTGTCTCTCTCTCTCTAATAAAAAAATAAATGAATAAAATAAAATCTTTAAAAAGCTACTCTGATGACTGAAGGACATAAAAGGTTCTTGAAACCTGAAATACTCGCAATGTCTTGGGTGATGTTGGAGCAAAGCTCTAATGAAAATGGCAGCACCCAGAGGTGTTCCATAAGAAAATGGAAGTGGTTTATACGGGATCATGAGGAGGAGATGCTTGTGAGCAAGGAGACTTTTTTTCCCTAGGACTGACTCTGGAACTGCATGAGGACTTGTTGGCATCTACTGTAACTTGGACAGTGCCCTACACAGAGCTCTTGATGGCCCAACAAAGAGCCTCTTGATTTGTGGGTGGCAGCTCCATGGTGAATGGACAACATCTTGTTTGGATGGCCACCACTCTGATCAAAGAAGGTCAAAACAAATCGGCTCAGTGGGCTGAAACACACACTGTTTTCCTGCAGTGATGGAAGAATTGAATAGTGGAAAGAGCCCTTATGTTGGGGTTTTTACCGACTCATAGGAAGTGGCCAATGGCCTGGTCGTATGGTCAGACAGGAGGACAATGAAAATCTGGCCTATTAAAAGGATGCCTGTATGGGGCTTAGTTCTATGGAAATTAGATGGGTGCATTGAAGAAGGACATGTCAATGCCCATCAGAAGAGCTCCTTTCCAGGTCTGGAAGATGACAGGAATCGACAAACAGATATCCCTGGGTGCTCCCTGGAGATGGCCACCTGGGTCCATGAAATAAGTGGACATTGGAGGTCTCCAGCAAGGCAGAGATGGGCTGAGTGTAGACATGTTCCTCCTGCACCTTCTGAGGCACAAAATGCCAATAAAAACAGTTCTGTCTGCCATCAAGAGAGACAGAGACTGCAGATGGCTGTGTGGCCAAGGGTGGGAAGGCCGTGAATGTAGCTGGCAAGCGAGACTGACTGTGGCAGCGCTGGGGGCCGCTAATGGGTCCCGACACAAATAGACAGATGTTGACTCTAGCCTGGGTGTTGCTTACGGGGTGGTAGATGCCAATGCTCTGAGTGCTCTAAAAGACCCGGATCAGGGCTCCTGCGTGGCTCAGATGGTTAAGCGTCTGCCTTCGGCTCAGGTCATGATCCCAGAGTCCTGGGATCGAGGCCCGCATCGGGCTCCCCCTGCTCTGTGGGGAGCCTGCTTCTCTCTCTCTCTCTGTCTCTCATGAATAGATAAATACAATCTTTAAAAATAAATAAATAGAAGACCCGGAACAGAGGACATTGCTGCAGTTTGAACAGCTGACTGTCATTTCTTCAGACCATGGGACTCACTTTGCAGCCTGTAATGTCCAACCGTGGGCAGAGAGTTATGTCCTCAGAAATCTGATTTGACAGAGAAGGGAACGGATAAATAAAACAGTGGTTGGTTGTCTGTGGCACCTGAGTGGCTCAGTGGGTGAAGCGTCTGCCTTTGGCTCAGGTCATGATCCCAGGGTCCTGGGATCGAGGCCCGCATCGGGCTCCCTGCTCAGCAGGGGGGCTGCTTCTCCCTCTACCCTTCCCCCCTGCTCGTGATCTCTCTCTCTCTCTCAAAGAAACAAATAAAATCTTTAAAAAATCCAATTCTTTTAAAAAATTAGCTTCAGGCACACACCATAGTGATTAGAGAATTATATACATTACAAAACGCTCACTGTGATAAGTGTAGTCACCCTACAAAGTCATTATGATATTCCTGACCACATTCCCTGTGCTGTACTTTACATCCCTGTGACTTACTGATTGTATAACTGGAAGGTGGTACCTTTGGATGCACTTCACCTACCTCATGCATCCCCCCACTCTCCCCTCTGGCATCCACCAGTTTGTTCTCTGGACCTTTGAGCCTGTTTCTGTTTTGTCTGTTTTGTTTGTTCCGTTGTTTTGTGTTTTAGATTTCACATAGCAGTGAAATCATACAGTATATGTCTTTCTCTGTCTTATTCCACTTAGCATAGTACACTGTTGACTATGCAGTTCTTTCCAAGGGAAGACACAGTATCATGGCTATACTTTTCTTTTCTTTTCTTTTTTTAAGGATTTTATTTATTTGACACAGAGAGAGAGCACAAACAGGTGGAGGGGCAGGCAGAGGGAGAGGGAGAAGCAGGCTCTCCGCTGAGCAGGGAGCCCGACGTGGGACTCGATCCCAGGACCCTGGGATCACGACCTGAGCCGAAGGCAGATGCTTAACAACTGAGCCACCCAGGCGCCCCTATACTTTTTTTTTCTTCTTCCGCACATCACCTCAACCTTTTTCTCCCTACCTGGAGCAGGGGTGATAGGACCGGGGCTGCAATTACAGGGGCTGGAAGTAGGGCTGATTTCGGAATGAGACACCGTTAACTATGGTTGTGACCTGCATGTCAGACAGAATTTCTAAGGGCCTAATGGGGCAGGATGTACTTTTGCCTCCTCTGACAAAATTGGGACGAACAGCAAACGCAGCTATATACGGCCTGGTGGGGCAGAGAGCCCGCTAGCTCTGTACCCGTGACCCGTACCCTGTGTGAAAGCAGTGCACCGAGCGCGGGTCCTTGCTGGGCTGATAGAGCTGCCTGCAGTCTAGACCAACACAGTGGACAGCACCTAATGTCCCTCCCCGAGGGGAAAACGTTTGCCTATAAGTGGAGAGAAGGAAAAAGAGTCATGGAGGGTAAGGAAATAAACACATGGGTTACGTAATAAAGGGAAATCCAATATTACAGTAACACTTCGAGAGAAGCTCCGAGCAAAAGATGATATTGGCTCTTAGCTGATTATACCAGATGCCTGAAGTGGTGAAGCCATATGTTTGCTGAAACCACTCTTGCTTTTGGGACGAGACCGAGTGGAGGCCCGCACGCCTGAGTGGCCTTGTGCTGGGACACATTTTCCTACAATAAGATGATGGACTGGGTAGGTATGAATGACTGCAAGAGGTTCTAGTAATGAGCCTTTATCTTTTGACTTGTGTATCATTTTGCTGTAAGGGCTCTGTGGCCAGAGACCAGGGGGTGGGCTGTGAGATAATAGAAATAAAAATATGTGTCTGTCTCTGCGCCCGGTTCCTGGCATGGGGCCCTTGAGCCATTGTGATTTCCCAAGCGATCAGAGCACCAGGAGCCTCTTTTGCTCTAATGTTGGGGTCTTTTGACAAGTTTTGGCACAGGACTCCCAAACCCTTATCATTTCAGGGTGACAGCAGTGTCCTTTTCTGACAAATGAGGCGACTCTGGGTGGGCTCTTGGGTGATGCTTGGATGAGGACTGCTCGCCAGAAAGACCAAGCCTTGGGGTGCCTGGGTGGCTCAGTCGTTTAGCGTCTGCCTTCGGCTCAGGTCATGATCCCGGGGTCCTGGGATCGAGCCCCGCATCAGGCTCCCTGCTCCGCGGGAAGCCTGCTTCTCCCTCTGCCTGCTGCTCTCCCTGCTTGTGTTCCTTCTCTCGCCGTGTCTCTCTCTGTCAAATAAATAAATAAAATCTTTTTTTTTTTTAAAGATTTTATTTATTTATTTGAGACAGAGAGAATGAGAGAGACAGAGAGCACATGAGAGGGGGGAGGGTCAGAGGGAGAAGCAGGCTCCCTACCGAGCAGGGAGCCCGATGCAGGACTCGATCCCGGGACTCCAGGATCATGACCTGAGCCGAAGGCAGTCGCTTAACCAACTGAGCCACCCAGGCGCCCGGGAACTTGACTTTTTTTAAAAAAAAGTATTTATTTATTTAAGTCATCTCTACACCCAGTGTGGGGCTCGAACTCACAACCCTGAGATCAAGAGTCGCACGCTCCTCAGACCCAGCCAGCCAGGCACCCTGGGGAACTTTGACTTTATTCTTTTGTCTTTTGTTTTCTTTTTTATAACATTGGATTCATGCACTATCTGTGCAATTAATAATGCATTTATGTTTTAAGACTCAAACTCTAAAAGGCTGATTTGTCCCACATCCCCACTCTGTTGTCCGTATATTTCGCATCCGCTTTCATTGAATTCATTCTTTCACTCAGTTATTACTGAGCACCTGCTGTATGCCTGGCCTTGTGTTGGATGCTAAGAGTATATAAGAAATTTAAAATACGCTTTGGTTTCTGTTGATTAGCAGGGCAATCCCTCCCTTAAAGTAATAAAATCAGCATATGATGGAGAAGATCAGACATTAAAAATAGTATTTTAAGGGCAAAATGTTTCCCAGGCCAATCCCTCCCTCAAAGTAATAAAATCAGCATATGATGGAGAAGATCAGACATTAAAAATAATATTTTAAGGGCAAAATGTTTCCCAGGCCCAAAGCAGGGAGAGTAAGAAATTGACTATAACTTAACAGAGAGTTATAAGCTGAAGAGAGGATGTGTTGCTCAGAAGGGAAACAGTCAACACCAGACACAGAGAAGCGGGAACTAGAAAAAGAACTGGCAGGGCCCACCCAGTGCCCTCACGTCTGAGGGTCTCACTCAGCTTCTTGAACTGTCTGGGTCACTTGTCAGGTATGTGTCTGAATGCCCGCGCCCTGCCCCCACCCCGGGAGTGGGGCGGGTAGAGGCAGGGCCCCTTTTGGGGTTGTGGAGCTAGAGAAGCTTAGCGGGAAGTCAAGGAGCAAGTCCAAAGTGAAACCCACTGGGGAGAGGCTGCAGATGAAGCCTTGAGAAATCCAGGGGCAAAGCAGAGGGTCAGACGCCAGACCTCAAATGGATGCAAAGCTGAGTGGTGCAGCTGTGAGTTTACTGTCGGCCTCTAAGACACGGTCGGGGGAGGCCAAGTCGTGTATATATATATATACAAGCAAGGAGGTCCAGTGTAATGGGATCCAACAGTCTCGGGGTGGATTCTTGGGGCACTAGGCACGGCAGGCGGATTCTCACTGCAGGGGAGGTGAACGTAGCACCCTACCGTTGCTTGCTGTCCTTGGACATATATTTCATGAAGTTTTCTTATTACAAAAGTAATAGATGCTAATTATAGAAGATACAGATAAGCAAGACGAGAGCATAAAGGTCACCCATAAACCCCACGATCCAGAACAACCACTGTTAGTACCTTTGTGATTTTGTGTTAGTACCTCTGTGATGAGTTCGGATCCTTTTGATATGTACATTTATCTAAAATAGATATCCATATGGTCATATGTGGATATTTACCTTTGGCATTCTATCTTTCTTTTTCTTTTCTTTTCTTTTCTTCTTTTTTTGATTTGAAACTTCTTCGGTTATGCAAGTGATACCTGAGTACATTTTCATAAAAGCTTTCAACAAAATATAGAACAATATAGGGTAAAATGTGAAAGACCCCCGAAGCAATTCGTAGTAAATAGCTTTGCCATTTATCCTCGCAGCTGTTTTTCTCTGAATTTAGAGATCTGCATTACATACTATTGAAAAAGAAAACCTTACATCCTCCTATCACACTATTAACTGCTTATTTTTACTATAGATTCTATCACGAACATCTTATCATGTCAATAAATACAATTCACATGATTATTTTTTTGGCTGCACGGTATTCCATTGTATGAATGTACCATGATTTATTGAACTAATATCCTATTGTTGAACATTAAGTTGTTTTCAACCTTCTTCTATTACACACAGTGCTTCGGTAAACATCCTCCTGTGTATACCATTATGCACATGAGTGATCGTTTTCTTGGAATAAATTTTTATGGGTAGAATTGTGGGATCCAACAGTGTGAACATTTGAAGGTCCAATTGCCCTCCACAAAGGACATAGCAATCTACCCACCCAGCACCCAAAGTGTGAGGGTGCCCATTTTCCTCAATCCTTGCCTACGCTGAGTAGTTTTAATCTTTTTCAACTTTGCCAATCTATGGGCACCATAGGGTAGATCACTGTTGGTTTTAATTGCATTTAAAATTGCTCCTGAGGCTTATTTATTTAACAGATAAAATTCAGGACCAACTATGTGCTGAACACTGTATTAGGTACCAGAGACACAATGGTGAACAAAAATGGCCACAGATACCGATCTTAATGAAGCTTACAATTGAATGAAGGACACAGACATTAATCAAAGGATGCCATAAATAAACACCCCGTGATAAGAGTCATGAAGGAGAAGCACCAAGAGCTTTGAGAACATAAAATAGGGGACTTGGGCCATCAGGGAAGGCTTCCCGGAGGAAGTGATGGTGAGGTTGGTAACATGTGGTACGTCCCTACAACAGAATATTATTCTGCCTTAAAAAGGAATGAAGTTCTGATACGTGTGAAGGGAGAGTTGGAGACATCAAGCAAAGCAAGGAAGTATTCCATAGAGAAAACAACATGTGCAAAGACCCTGTGGTAGGAGAGAGCACGGGGAGGCAAAGCAGTCAGCGGACTCGGAGCACAAAGAGTGAAGGACAGGTTCAGAGAGATAGGCAGGGGCTAGGGCATTCAGGAGGGTCAAGTGGGTTAAGGACTTTGGTCTTTATCTGAAGTGCAAAGGGAAATCATTGACGAGTTGAAAGCAGGAGGCTGACATGATCAGATTTGCAGCGTGAGAAGATCGCCATGGCTCCCGTGTAGAGAAGAGATTGGCAGGGAGCACGAGTGGATGCAGGCAGGCCATCCAGGAGGGCAGTAGTTGGGATGAATGATGATGGTGCTGGCTGGGAGTATGTGGCAGCTTTGTACACAAAGAGCAATGCACGGATACAAACTCTGGTAGTGTCGGGACAGATACTATGCAACCAAGAATCAAGCCAAAACCCAATCATCACCGAGTCCTGGCCTATCTCCATCTGGAATCTCTCTCTTGAATCTATTCCATCAACCCTGTTCCAGCTCAGACCTCATCCTCTCCTGCCCTGACCATGCACCAGTCACTTCTGTGGCCTCTGGTCTCACTGTCTCCAGTTTCTTTTCTGCACCTGTCACCACAAAGATTTTTCTCTTTCTTTCTTTCTTTCTTTCTTTCTTTCTTTCTTTCTTTCTTTCTTTCTTTCTTTTCTTTCTTTCTTTCTTTCTTTCAAGGATTTTATTTATTTATTTGAGAGACAGCGAGAGTGAGAGAGCACAAACAGGGGGAACAGCAGAGGCAGAGGGAGAGGAAGAAGCAGATTCCCTGCTGAGCAGGGAGCCCAATGTGGGACTTGATCCCAGGACCCTGGGATCAGGATCTGAGCTGAAGGCAGCTGCTTAACCGACTGAGCCACCCAGGCTCCCCAGAGATTTTTCTTAATAATGGCTTTATTGAGATATAATTCACATAATCATACAATTCTCCTTTTTAAAAGGTACAATTCAGTGGCCTTTAGCATTTCACAGATACGCCAACCATTGTCACAATCTAATTTTAGAACATCTTCCTCACTTCCAAAAGAAACCCCATAGCCATTGGCAGTCACGCCCCCACCCCCCTCCCAACCTTTCCAGCTCTAGGCAAATACGAATCTACTCTCTGTCTCTATAGACTTCCCTATTCTGGACACTTAGTGAAATTAGAATTATACAATACATGGTCTTTGGTGACTGGCTTCTTTCACTTAGCATCATGTTTTCAAGGCTCATCCATGTTGCAGCACGTATCAGAACTTCATTCCTTTTTAAGGCAGAATAATATTCTGTTGTAGGGACGTACCACATGTTATTTCTCCACCCATCCACTGATGGACATTTGGGTTGTTTCCACTTTTTGGTCATTATGATGAATGCTGCTATGTGCTTTCACATACAAATTTTTGGGTAGACATATGTTTTCATTTCTTTTTTTTTTTTTTTTTAAAGATTTTATTTATTTATTTGAGAGAGAGACTGAGAGAGAGCACGAGAGGGGGGAGGGTCAGAGGGAGGAGCAGACTCCCTGCTGAGCAGGGAGCCCGATGTGGGACTCGATCCCAGGACTCCAGGATCATGACCTGAGCCGAAGGCAGTCGCTTAACCAACTGAGCCACCCAGGTGCCCCCCATATGTTCTCATTTCTTTTGGGTCATTCTCCTGGGTCATATAATGACTATGCTTAACATTTTAGGAACTGCCAGCCTGCTTTCCAAAGCGGCTGCACCCTTATACATTACAGCCAGCTGTGAAGGAGGGTTCCAATTTCTCCACTTTCTTGCCAACACTTGCTATTGTATGTCTTTTTTATTGTAGCTGTCCTAGTATGTGTGAAGTGGGTGTTTCTCATGGTTTCCATTTACATTTCTCTGAAGGCTAATGATGTCGAGCATCTTTTCACAAATGTATTGACCACCTGTCTATCTGGTTTGGAGAAATGTCTATTCAGATCCTTTGCCTATTTTTTTTACCTTTTATTTTTTTATTGAGATATAATTGACGTATGACATTACTGTATGCCCGTACTGTCCTAAGCATTTTGCAAATTTAGATATATTTAGGGGTGTCTGGGTAGCTCAGTTGGTTAAGCGCCTGACTCTTGGCTTTTGGCTCAGGTCATGATCTTAGGATCGTGAGATCAAGCCCTGTGTCGGGCTCCGTGCTCAATGGGGAGTCTGCTTGAGATTCTCTCCCTCTCCCTCTTCCTTTTCCTCTGCCCCTTCCTCTGCTTGCATGCTCTCTAAATCAATCAATCAATTAATTAAATCTTCATAATAGCCCTGTAAAATAGGTACTGTTATTATCATTATCTGAATTTTACAGGGAGAGAAGAAACCAAGGCACAAAGAGGTTCATTTTGCCTAAGATCACATAGCTAGTAAGAGGCATACTGAAATTTAAACCCACGTTAAAACAATTTATTCAAGCCAAGAGAAATTTGGTGGGTCCAGCCGTCATTGCCTCATGCCTCATGTCATGAATTTTGCAAGTCCGGTTCACCACATGATGTGCTGGAGAAAGCAATAAAGATTATGAATTTTATCTGTGCTCATGCCTTTAATCATGAGCTATTTAGAAGCGATTGATCTCAAGTATGGAGATTTACCGAGCTGCCATCTCCAGTCAAGGGCTTTTGGAATAAGAGTTCCCAAATCCAATTTGTTAGACCTCCAGTGATTCACAAGATTATATTTTCGTATGGATGTGACAAGACATCTAAACACATTGAACTTGAAACTGCAGGGGACAAACAAAAGCTCCGTTGATTTGTTCGAGGAAATGGAGACTCCAACTGGACATGTGGATTGGGCAGATGGTGACAGGAAGCCGCTCATTTTCCATTACCAAGCTATCTCGAGTTCAATGCATGCATAGATTTTGAAGAATGCTGCACTCCATTTGGTGGAAAATAAGTCAATGTGTGTGAGGATTTTCTTCCCTGGATGCAGGGGGAGGGGTGCAGAGGAGCATTTAGATCACAGGATCCTGAGAGCCCAGGACTGGAGGAGGGAGGGAGTCTCCTACCTTGGGCTAGACACACAGAGCCAGCTATCTGCAAGCCAAGAAGGCCAGAGCAGTAACAGCAGGATCAGAGCCAACTTCCAGGCCTGGGCCATGCTTGGCAGGCACCAAGCATGCTTGATTGCCCTGCATTTTCTGTAGCAGCCTCGACAGGATGCAGAGGGCCCAGCTGAATTTAAGGCACCGGGGCAGGATGGTCAGAAGAGGGTGCTGGGTTTTGTTTTCTCCAGTGTTACAGTTTTAGTGAGCTATAATTCACATACCACACAATTCATCGGGCTTATATGTTTTGCTGAGTACAGACAGTCCTTAATTTTCATAAACACACAAAATATAATTTAAAAGACATTTTTATGATTGTGTTGAGAGTACAGATATTAGGCTGTCATTTATTTGTGTATACCCTGCCTATTGCTAAATTATCAGACCCACTACTACTAGCGTGTGTCAGCATTCAGCTCAGTGAACTGGATCCGCCAAGAATTTTGCAGGTAAACATTATCCCAACCTCTCCAGGTGGATAGCCAATCTCTAGACAAGGTTAAGGTCTTCCTGATGCAGCTGAAAGTGTGCTCTCTTTCTGAAAACTGCCAAAACCGAAGCCCCGGACGGTCTGTCTCTGGAGTCAGCCTGAGACAGGCCCAGACTGAATAGCTCCTGCATTTCCAGTTCATTTTGGTAAATATCAGGGTTCTATTCTCATTGAACCAATGGAAATTGACCAATGACCAACAATAGGCCTATAAATGTGCACTTTTGAGTGAATACAGTTGATTTAACTTTTTCTGGATCCTTTGGGTTTCTGTCCCTACAGTCCCTACCACTGAAGAGCCACCAAGCCATATTTCACTATTACTATCCATTTATGTGGCTTGTACATATCTGCATCTTTTATTATGTGACCTCTGATGGAAAAAATGTGGATGCCCCGCCTTAAACAAACTTTACTGAAATTTCAGTTCTCTTGTCTAGATTTGTGATCAAAACTACATGGGAAGTCATTTAAACCTGTAATATCTGATAAGGGGCTTAGAGAGCTAGTATTTTTTCTCTATTGTTTATTGAGGGCTAATCCATTTATTTTGGAAACCAATAGAGGAGGTGGTTGGGAGATATTCTGTTATGGGAGCTGAGAAGCTTAACCTCTGGTTTCACCTAAATGGAAGGTCATAGGACCTCTGGAGGTGGGCCATGAAGCTACTTACAATGAAGCCCAGATCTTCCTCAGGAAGCAAACTTGGCTATTTGCCAGCATGTCAAAAAGTGCTTTATGGAGTCCCTGAGTTTCACAGTATGAAGCATGGGATTAACCAGTAACCTCAATACTATTCCAGCTCTGGAAAGACCACATAAAGCCCCTTTGGGGAGTGGGGGTGGGGCACACCATATGAAAGTGCGCTTCGGGGGTGCCTGGGTGGCTCAGTCGGTTAAGCGTCTGCCTTCAGCTCAGGTCATGATCCCAGGGTCCTGGGATCGAGCCCCACATCGGGCTCCCTACTCCGCGGGAAGCCTACTTCTCCCTCTCCCTCTCCCCCTGCTTCTGTTCTTGCTCTCTTGCTGTGTCTCTCTCTGTCAAATAAATAAATAAAATCTTAAAAAAAAAAAAAAAAAGAAAGTGCGCTTCAGTAAAGGGTGTTTGTCTTTTCTGACCAGATCCCACCTGCACTTGAGGCATGATGATTTCAGCCTTACTTACTTTAGAGGTCTCTTCAAAGTTCCCATATCCCATGTCTCGGCAGGGAGAACCAAGGGTTCTTAATTCTAGAACCTTCGCCCCCCACCTCTCAGATACACATCCATGCTCACCTTCAGTTTTTGATTCCAGCTCGAGGTAATGGACTCATACCGTTTGAGTCCGCTCCTGAGCCTTTGTTGACCGCTTGGCATTTCTCAACCCATCTCTGGTTGCTAGTGTTTACTCACTCCTTTAAGCCCTGCCTGTGTCCTTGACTTGAACTTTTAGCTGGAGACTGACACTACGAAATGTCTGATTTTAAGTAACACAACTTCCCCATGAGTTGACTTGGTTGAATTAGCTACAAGTCAGTATGCCCCCAAGTGACTGGACCTACTTTATAAACTTATTTAATATTGACCAATTGAGTATAGAAAATATGTGCTGAACTCATTGCTTACAATTTCATCTTAATTAATTCTAATAGGAGCAAAATACTATGACTGATTATCTTTTAAGATACCTCTTGACAGGTGATGATAGAATCATGTCACCAGCCTATTAAAGGTCCCCGTGTCTATTCGCCGTGGTAGGGGAGAATATGTGTCCAGGTGATTGGAATGCAGATTCAAATTATTGGAGGAGAAATTTAAAAAGAAGTAGGCAGGCTCTTGGCAAGTGCTTTCTGACCTACTACAATATTGGAACTAATTAGTAGAAAAGATGAGATCAGAGGAATTACCTGGCCACCAGGAGAACTCACAGGATGGTAGTACCTTGGTGAATTTACTAAAATCCACAATCTGTCCTTTACCTTTGCAACTTAAAACACTTCAGCTTCTATGGGGCGCCTGGGTGGCTCAGTCGTTAAGCGTCTGCCTTAGGCTCAGGTCATGATCCCAGGGTCCTGGGATGGAGCCCTGCATCGAGCCCTGCATCGGGGTCCCTGCTCTGTGGGAAGCCTGCTTCTCCTCTCCCACTCCCCCTGCTTGTGTTCCCTCTCTCGCTGTGTCTCTCTCTGTCGAATAAATAAATAAAATCTTTAAAAAAAACCCCCAAAGAACACTTAAGCCTCTAGATAAACAAAATGCGCTATATACACGCAATGGAATATTATTCAGTCTGAGCAAGGAAGGGAATTCTGACACATGCTACGACATGGACCAATCTTTTTTTTTTTAAGATTTTATTTATTTATCAGAGAGAGAGAGAGAGGCAGGCAGAGGGAGAAGCAGGCTCCTTGCTGAGCAAGGAGCCCGATGTGGGACTCGATCCCAGGACCCCGGGATCATGACCTGAGCCGAAGGCAGACGCTTAACCGACTGAGCCACCCAGGCGTCCCAACATGGACCAATCTTAAAGACATTATGCTGAGTGAAATAAGTCCGTTACCAGAGGACAAATACTGTATGATTCCACTTATGAGAGGTCCTAGAGTCGTCACATTCATAGAGACAGAAAGTAGAATGGTGGTTGCCAAAGGCCGGGGGCAAAAGGGATGGGGAGTTATTATTTAGTAGGTATAGAGTTTCAGTTTTGGAAAACGGGAAAAGTTCTGGAGATGGATAGCGGCCATGGTTGCATAACAATGTGAATGCACTTCATGCTAGTGAACTGTGCACTTAAGAATTGGTTAAGATGGTAAGTTTTATGTATATCTTTCTATGACTAAAAAATAATAAAAAATTTAAAAACAACCCGAAAAATAAAACACTCCAAACCAAGAAAATGAACTCATGGTAGCCAATTTCGCATTAATTAAAGCAAAGTGCCAATTTACCAATTTACAAAGAAATCTAGAACACCAAGGGAAAAATCATAAAGGGAAATATTGATCAATTTTGACTGTATAAATATTTTTAATTTCTTTACACCAAAATCCATCATAAAATTAACGACAAAGGATTAATATCCATACTATATAAAGAGCTCACACAAATTAACAGAAAAATAAGTGTTTCAATATAAAAGTGGCTAAGGACATGAACAGGAAATTCCTAAAAGAAAAAATACAGTTGGGTGATAACATTTCAATCCTTTCTCTTGTTAGTGGAATGCTGGAGGCTAATTGAGGGCTTGAGACCTTATATAGATGGCTTGAAATCATTCATGGTGAGAGTATTTCCACCATGGAAACCAGCAAGTGCTGCGTATCAGAGTTTGGTTTTCTTCCTTGGAGAACAGGTTGTTAACCTGCAAACTACTGTGCATATTCAGTCATCCTCTCTCACCTGGTTCCTTTCCAATTACTTTTAAACACTCTCAAGTCTTCTCTGCTATCTTTAAAGAAGCCCCAACCCATACTTTATTCTTCTCCAGCTGCCATACCATTTCTGTCTTCCTTCACATCAAACTTCTTCAAAGAATTGACTAGACTTGCTGCATCCATGTACTCATTTCTTAATTATTCTTCAATACACTTAAGCCATTTTTTGCCACCACCACTCCCCTGAAACAGATCTTGCCCAGCTCAATGAGCTCCGTGAACCCTAAATTCTATGGAGAGTTTTCCCTTACCTTTCTGGCCTCTTGGCAGTATTCAACTCTGTTGACCATTACCTTCTTGAAATCTTCTTGTCCTTGGGCATCAGTGTAATACATGATCCTGGTTTTCCTCCCACCTTTTTAGCTCCTCCTTTTCAGTTCCCTTCTCAGATTCTTCTTTACATTTCCCACATCTAAATATTGGTGATTTCCAGAGATTAGTCTTGAGTCGTCTTCTCTTCTCTATTCTCTCCTTAGGTGATGTCATCCATTCCTGTGACTTTATTTTTTTTTTAAGATTTATTTATCTATTTTAGAGAGAGAGAGAGAGAGAGAGCGAGCATGAGTGGGGGGAGGGGCAGAGGGAGAGAGAGAAGGGAAACAGACTCCCCACTGAGTGGGGAGCCCAACTTGGGGCTTGATCACTGGATCTTGAGATCATGACCTGAGCCAAAACCAAGAGTTGGATGCTTAACCGACTGAGTTACTCAGGTGCCCCCATTACCGACTTATATGCAAATGATTACTAGATCTGTATCTCCAGCCCTGGCCTCTCCTCTGAGTTCCAGTTGCCTACTTGACAATGTCTCCCTTTCAGTGTCTCAAAAACATCTCGGACTCAACATATCCCAAACTGGAGCCAAAGGCTTTCTCTCTTTTCCTCAAACCAGAGGTTCTCTAGTGTTCCCCATCTCGATAAAATGCACCACGATATAAGCCAGAAACTTAGGAGCCAACTTTGGCATCTCTGTCTTCCTCATCTCCCACATCACAAGTCTGGGTTGTCTTTGCCTTCTAAATATTTCCCAGGTAAGTTCTCTCTCTTTTTCTAAAGATTTTATTTATTTATTTGACAGAGAGACACAGCAAGAGAGGGAACACAAGCAGGGGGAGTGGGAGAGGGAGAAAGAAGCAGGCTTCCCGCAGAGCAGGGAGCCCGACGCAGGGCTCGATCCCAGGACCCTGGGACCATGACCTGAGCCGAAGGCAGATGCTTAGCGACTGAACCACCCAGGCACCCCTTCCCAGGTAAGTTCTCACGTCCACTTCCACTGCCCTAGTACAAACCTCCATGATCTTTCAGCTGGACAGCCTTCTAACTGGTCTTCCTGCCTCCATTTTCTTCCCTTAGATACACTCTCCACAATGAAGAGTGTCTTCTTTTCTTTTCTTTTTATTTCTTTTAAAGATTTATTCATTTATTTCAGTGAGAGAGATAGAGTGTGTGCATGCACGGGAGAGGGACAGAGGAAGAAGGAGAGAGAAACTCAAGCAGACTTCCTGCTGAGCACAGAGCCTGATGGGGGGCTTGATCTCATGACCCTGACATCATGACCTGAGCTGAAACCAAGAGTCCCATGCTTAACCAGTTGAGCCACCCAGGCACCCCCTCCCCAAGGGAACTTTTCAAAACAGGAGTCCGATCGTGTCACACTCCTGCCTTAAACCTCTCAATGGTTTCCCATTGCTTAGAATTAAAAACAAACAAACAAACAACAACTTGCAATGGCCTAGGTCCCTGAAATATCTGGCTCTATGCCCACGTCTCCAGCTTCATTTCATACCCCTCTGGTCCCTCTGTACTCCAGGCACGCCAACTTTCTTATGGTTTCTTGAACAGAGCCTTCACACATGCTCTGCCCTTTGCCTGGAATGCTCTTTCCCCTCCTGTCCTCCCTGCACCTTGCTAATCTATCATCTCAATTCAAATGTCACTTCCCTCCATGCTAGACTAAATCCAATCTGCATCCCCCCAACCCCAGCCCGCCATTATAGGTTCTCATGGTACATTAAATATCTCCTTAATTGCTCTCGTTACAGTTTTATTTTTGCATTTATGTGTGTGATTATTTGATTATTTTCTGTTTTCCCCACTAGACCATAAACTCCACGAAGGCAAGGACTAAGTCTGTTTTTGCTCATCATTGATCTCTAGCACCTAGACTAAGACTTGGTACACGGTAGGTACATAATTAATATTTGCAGGATTAATGAATCACTTAGTGATTCTTTTTTTTATTTTAAAGATTTTATTTATTTATTTGACAGAGAGAGACACAGCGAGAGAGGGAACACAAGCAGGGGGAGTGGGAGAGGGAGAAGCAGGCTTCCCGCCGAGCAGGGAGCCCGATGCGGGGCTCGATCCCAGGACCCTGGGATCATGACCTGAGCCAGAGGCAGACGCTCAACCGACTGAGCCACCCAGGCGCCCCTCACTTAGTGATTCTTGTGTATAGGAAATTCATAAAACTAGGCCAGCTAGTATTTCTCCTTTTATTAAGGCTTCCAGGAAGCTAAGAATCATATTTAAAGCTTAATCACAGTAATCATATCAACCCTCTATAAATAAGATATGTGAATCATCTCTTTTAATCTTGGTGTTCTATTCCTAGTTTGGTGTTCTATTCCTACTTTATTGACCCATAAAACCTGTTTTGGAATAAGATGCTGTGTGTACGTGTGCATGTGTGTTCATATGCACACACATGCACACACACACATGTGAACATATATATGGATACAAAAATAAATCAGTACCTAAGTGCAAAGTGTTGAGAGATTGATACAAGTGAAGACCTCATCTTTTTTTTTTTTTAAGATTTATTTATTTATTTTAGAGAGAGAAAGAGTGCGTGCGTGCGTGCGCGCACAGGGGCAGAGGGAGAGAGAGAGAGATCCTCAAGCAGACTCCCCACTGAGCACAGAGCCCCATGTGGGGTTCGATTCCAGGACCACAAGATCATGACCTGAGCTAAAGTCAAGAGTCAGACACTTAACTAGCTGAGCCACCCAGGCGCCCCCCCCACCTTTTTTTAAGACCTCATCTTTTTTTTTTTTAAGATTTTTTCATTTATTTTTTTGACAGAGAGAGACATAGCGAGAGCAGGAACACAAGCAGGGGGAGTGGGAGAGGGAGAAGCAGGCTTCCCGCAGAGCAGGGAGCCCGATGTGGGACTCGATCCCAGGACCCTGGGATCATGACCTGAGCCGAAGGCAGACCTTAACGACTGAGCCACCCAGGCGCCCTTAAGACCTCATCTTAAGCAATGATAGTGGTGATGGTGAAGCTAGTGTTTTATCAACGTGTCATTACCATCTTTTTTTCAGCTCTGTCTTTTCTTTTCAAACTCTATCCCCAACATGGGGCTCCAAGATCAAGAGTCACACTGAGCCAGCCAGGCATCCCTCTGTCTCATATTTCAAACCTTTCGCAGTGCTTGTGGTTCATCTGTGGACTGTAAGGACTCTGGATAGAGACCTTGTTTCTCTAGATTCTGTACCATGTCTAGGGGCAGTTGATTATTATCATTCAAATCACAGAACTTATTGTCTTTAAAAAAATTTCTTTTAAAGATTTTATTTATTTATTTATTTGTCAGAGAGAGATAGAGAGCGCTCAAGCAGGGGGAGCGGCAGGCAGAGGGAGAAGCAGGCTCCCCGCTCAGCAGGGAGCCCGATGCGGGGCTCGATCCCAGGACCCTGGGATCATGACCTGAGCTGAAGGCAGACGCTTAACCGACTGAGCCACCCAGGCAGCCCTAAAAAATTTTTTTAAAGATTTTATATTTTTAAGTAATCTCTACACCCAACACGGGACTTGAAATCACAACGCCGAGACCAAGAGTCGTGCGTTCCAGCAGCCAGGAGCCAGCCAGGCACCCCTTGTCTTTTTAAACCATTTTTTATCTTGCGAAATGTAACACACTTCAGAGGAGTTCCTAAAGCATGCACAGCAAAAATCAGTATTTATGAAGCAAACGCTCATGTGACCACCACCAGTTTAAGAAGTAAAGCATTGATATTTACTGTCTGGGGTGCGTGTTGGATCCTGTCTTCCGGCACATTCGGTGCTGACTACTTGACTTCCAGTGCACACATAGTGAATCTCCTCAGTTAGACAGTTCCCCGAGAACAAAAATCATACCTTATATTTCTTTATACCTCTCCTGGTGCCTAGTGCAGTGGGTGCCCTAGATATAGTAGGTGCGCGATGCATTTCACATGATTCTGCATCTTAGGTGAACTCTGTGACTCTGGGAAGACCACTGAGGGCTAATTTTGGCAAACGAGAATTGTTTGAGGGAAGACAAAATTGTATCATTTGCCTAAATCTGTGTGTACAGATCAGGGTATAAGGATAACTAGTACATCATGATGTGGGCGGTGAGCCCAGCCTTCTCTTGAGTTCTGGCTCTTGCCCAATGTAGAAAGCCAGCCTGGAACTGTTGGGATAGCCTCCTAACTGGCCTTCGGGTCTCTCGTCTTGCCCTCGTTCAATCAGTTCTTCGGGTGGTGACTCGAGTGACCTGTGTGGACAAAGATGTCACTGTGTCATGCCACTGCTCAGTAATCATTCATGCACCGGGTCTCCAGCGGTGACGCACCTGGGAGGCTTGTTACAAACCTGCACTTTTCCCCATGCAGAGTCTGAGTGAGCAGGTCCAAGGTGGGGTCTAGTTCAGCGGCATCCATAAGAAGCACTGTGGGTGAGGGGCGCCTGGGGGGCTCAGTCCCTGGGGCGTCCAACTCTTGGTTTCGGCTCACGTCATGATCTTAGGGTCATGGGATTGAGTCCCGCGTCGGGCTCTGCGCTCGGCATGGAGTCTGCTGGAGATTCTCTCTCTCCCTCACCCTCACCCTCTGCTCCTCACTTCTCTCTCTCTCTAAAATAAATAAATAAATAAAACCTTTAAAAAAAAAGAAGCACTGTGGGGGATTGCGAGGCCGTTGGTTCAGGTACCATCCATGAGGAAACACAGTCTCAAAGGCTCTTTTAGTTCCTGCGGGTTGGAACTTGAGCACCCTCAGCATGGCCCACAAAGCCCTTGATGGGTGGCCCCTTTTAATGCTGACTCTGTTCCCTCCCTGCCACTCCACTCTCATGTTACTGTCACATCATTTCTTGCTGTGACAGTGTTCTGATTCCCAAGTCCTAACTGCATTAATCGCTCCCTGCTCCAGTGTTTTCCCCAAGCTGGAGCCAGAGCGACCTTCCAAAACTGCAGACACGTTCATATGACTCCCTTGCTCAAAACCATTTGGTGGCTCCTCACCATCGAAGTTTCTCCAACTGGCTCAGGTGGCACAACATTTGGATGTCATGGTGTTCTTTCCAGAATGCCATGGAATAATTGATATATTAAATCGCACCATATGAAAGAAAACACGTTTTGGGGCACCTGGGTGGCTCAGCTCGTTGAGGATCTGCCTTCGGCTCAGGTCATGATCCCAGGGTCCTAGGATCGAGCCCCGCATCGGGCTCCCTGCTTGGCAGGGAGCATGCTTCTCCCTCTCCCTCTGTCACTCTCTCGCTCAGTCTCTCTCTCAAGTAAATAAATAAAATCTTTAAAAAAAAAGAAATAAAACACTTTTCAAAAGACTACTTCTGCTAGCAGAAAATACGTCCACATTATGTGTGTGCAACATGAAATCATAGCCACAAGCACAGATGTCCATGAAAAAAATAAACCGTTGAATTAAGCATGATCAATACTGGGAGTGTCTGTTTAATATTCATTTGCTTCTTGTTCATTCATTTTGTTGCTTGCTAGCAGATAAGCAGGAGCATCTGTCAAAGATTTAGGGAAAATTTATGATTAAAAAAAATTAAAATAGAGAAATTTCTACCCATTATGTGATTTTTTTTTTTCACTGTGAGCATCCACCCATTTGCGGCAGGCATGTTTCCAGACTGAGCAGGCATTGTCCCTGGAGAGCACAACTTGAGAACCCCTACTCTGGAGCATGAAGTCTAAACTCTTTGGCATGACCAGTGCGATGCTTCCAGATCTGACCCCATCTTATCTTCTAGCCTCATTTATAGCCACTGCACCCCCCACCCCCAGGGCCAAGACTTGGAATTCGCTAAATGTTCGCTGTCTTGTGATTTTACAAATACCATTCTTCTACTCCCCACCCCCCCACCGCCACCCCCTTGTTGACCAGATAACCTACTATTCATTCCTCAAGACTCCACCCAAGGACTCTTCTTTCAGGGGCCTTTCTTCACCTCTCTGGGTCTCTATCTCCCCAAGGTCTTGCTCCGGACTGATGACATCACTGCTCGTTCGTTCGTGAGGCTATCTGCCAACTGGCCTGGGAGCTCCCTCAGGTCGCAGTAGGGGTTCTTGTTGCCCACCTTTTCTTGAGTTCCCTGGCATTTAGCGTGGTGGCTGGTTGAGGTGGGGACTTGGTGCGTATTTGTGGAACGAATGAGTACAATTGCAAAGGAAGTGAAGTCTATTTTTAGAATCTTCCAGCTCCCTACAGGGGTGCCATCTGCGCCTTTTCTGGCACCCCTTCCCCAACCCCATGCACTCTGTAACCTTATGCTGGCCATGTAGAAATCCACCAGGACCTACCATCCTCGCCGGAGCCCCGGCTTCAAGCTTTTCCCTCGCTATCCTACCGTCCCCTACCCGTCCTGTGTCCCATCCCTCCATGGGCTAGATTTCAGATGAACTCACTTTAGCATCAAGTTCAAACACCGGTTGCTGGGTCCCAGCCCTCTAGGGTCTGATTCAGTAGGTCTTGGCTGGGGGCTGGGAGCTTGCATTTCTACTAATGTCCCTGGTGATGCTGCTAGACAAAGACCACATTTTGAGAACCAGTGGGATAAATTAGTGTAAAACCAGGAGCAGCAGGTAATGAGGCACAAAGGAACCCTTACTTCATCTTGACTCCGCCCCTTAACTGAGGTTCTGATTCTGGCAGGCGCTATCTGGATTTCTTCTATCCCACATCATCTTCCCTCTGCTTTGCTTGGTCCTCCTCCTCCAACTTTCTGATCTTTTCAGATTGTTCTCTAGCTTCTTCACTTTAGCCCAACGTTACCACCCCTCCCTTCCTCCTTTCATAAAGCCACCATTTCAGGACAAAGGCTCTCCTGAGCTGTTAGCTCCATTTCATCGCCCTCTTTCCCCTCCCCGCTCCCCCATTCAGTCTTAGCAACCCTCCTACCCCAGCAGTGAGTGACCTTTCTAAAGCTTGGCTCCCATTAAGGTCCACTCCCACCTAGCAGGGGTAGCCACTTCCCCTCCCCGGGAGGCTGGTTCTACAAACAACATTAGCATGCTAATGACAGTCACCTGCTGGCCCTGGGAAATCGCAGCGTGCTCTGGCTTCCTCAAGGACAGTGGAAACACTGAAAACAGCACGTTTAAATGCTTCCGTTCATTCATTCACTCTGTTAACAAACATTGGTTGAGCACCTGCCAGACACTGCGCTGGGCCTGAGGGATCCCCCCAGGACACATGGAACATGGGCCTGTGTCCGTGGGCAGCGCCTGAGGGTCGACAATGCCTCTTCATGAAGCGGATCTTTTGCTCCACTCATCAAGGGGGACAGACATTCAAGGAAGAAACTGACCCCTCATGAGCCCTCTTGCCTCAGCCTTCCTGCTCGCCCTGTGCCTGGGCAGGTGATCCGGGACCAAGGATTGGGAAACACCAACCCAGTGAGTTTCCAGACCTCTTTGTTGAAATAAACATTATAGGGGCGCCTGGGGGGCTCAGTCGTTAAGCATCTGCCTTCGGCTCAGGTCATGATCCCAGGGTCCTGGGATGGAGCCCCGCATCGGGCTCCCTGCTCCACGGGAAGCCTGCTTCTCCCTCTCCCACTCCCCCTGCTTGTGTTCCCTCTCCAGCTGTCTCTCTCTGTCAAATAAATAAAATCTTAAAAAAAAAAAAGAAATAAACATTAGAATCCACACCTCTTAGCTATTGGCCCACTGTATTGAGTGAGGCCAAGGTATGTAAAGCCTAGCACACAGTGAGCTAAAACCTCTCCGCACACACACACACCCATGCGGACATACACACACCGACACACACACACACAATGACACAAATACCAACACACACACATATTGACACACACACCAACACACAATACTGGCATGCACATCTTTATACACATTCCAACACACACTGAAAATACACTCTGACACACACACATCAACGCACAGACACACACTGAAACAGACACACTGGGCAGACACACATCAACAAACACAAACACAGGAGTAAACACATGCTAACACACACACACATCGACACATGCTGAAACACACGGACATGTAGCTGACACGCCCACTGACACACAAATGCACACCTACTCACACGTCAGTACCAACCTACAGCCCACGGAAACTGGGATGCCCAGAACCCCGCAAGGGCTTGCAGCAGGCAGCAGGTCTTAGAGGGGCCAAAGGGTTGTAGGAGACTTGAATTACATACTTGGTTCCAGTCTGGAGGTCCAGATTTTTGGAGGAGGGGGCCTCCCAGGTTCTGAGGGTCCCTAGGGACAGGTGGGTAGAGTGGGTCACCTGGGCGGGGGCACCAAGGATTTTAAGCTAAGGTACCCGCTGGGGGGGCTGAAATGTACGGAGCTTTGGTCAGCACGGAGCGCTACGGTGGGGGGCGGGGGGGGGCCTTGGCAGGGGGGTTGGGGGCGGGCAGTACGCCAGAGAGCAGGCAGGATTCCCGGGAAGCCCAGCTGCACCAGGCCCTCCTCCAGGCTCCACTCCCCGACGCTCTGGATATCAGCTCTCGCCTCTGGCTTCCAGATGCACCCCTCTCCTCCAGCCACCACCCAAGTCCCACGTCCAGATCATTTAGTGACCTCAGGCCCTTCTCCGTCCACCACACCCCAGCCTTTGCCAGGGAAGACCTGTCTCCCTCCCAGACACCCAGCAGGGAAGCGGCCAGTCACCTCTGACTCCCCGCCCCCATCCGGTCTGGGCCCAGCCTTACAGCGGTTCCTCATATACAGCGCTGGTCCCGCGCGTCGCTGCCACCCCAATCCAGGGCCCGGCACCTCCCCCAGGCCCTGCTCCAGCACCCTGGCGGGCCTCGGAGACTACAGCCACCCCTCTTCGCTGCCGTCACCATCTGCCCCGAGGGCCCGCGCTGCCTCCTGAACTCCCCTGTACTGGTCCCTGATTGTGCCAGGCTCTTCTCTTTTGGCCTCTCCTGGGTCTCTACCGCAGTGATGGGTGCACGGTGGGCACCCTCAATACTTGGCTCGTCACGACTGTCCTGACTGCTACCCCCTCCTTGTGTCTTTTTCTTCTGGACCCCTTCCCCCACCCCAATCCCCTGCCCTCTTGCTCAGGAAACGCTTACTTGGACGCTTCCTGGATGCCAGACCCCGAACTAGGCACCGGGGATGCATTTTGCGGAGTCCCTGTTCTCAAGGTGCACACCGCACGTAGAGAGCTCCCTGAGACAGTGTGAGAAGCACTGTCCCGGCAGGTGGAACCCAGTGCCAGGAAAGCACGACATGTGGCCACCCCACTTCTCTGCCTTCCCTCCTTCTCCCCAGGCCTGGGCTTCGGCATCGGGTCCCTTCTCCTCTCTCCCTGGTTCCTGTTTTTCTCCTTTCCTCTCTCCTGCCTCCCTCTCTGCCGCTCCCGCCTTTGGGCCGCTGCGGGGCCACCTCCCCTGTCCTATCCGGGCCACCATGCTGTCCCGGCTTTTGCCCGTGGGCCTGCCTCCCCCTGCGGTCCCGGGTTCCACTCGGGGGTCTGGGCGCCTCTCCGAGACCAGGGCACCAGCCCTACCGAGGAGTGGAGCGCAGTGTCCGCCCGCTAGGGCCTCGGGCACGCCAAGTCTGCCGGGGTTCGCTAGTCCCAGGGAGCTAGCAAGGGGCCACTCCCCGGGAGGGGTGGGGGGCGTCAGGGCTGGAGAGGCGGAGACGTGCGGAGGGGCGAGGGAGAGGACCCGCGGCGGCGGCTGGCCAGGAGGAAAAGGAAAGCAGGCTGGCACAGCCTCTGCCTTCGGAGGCTCTCACTGCGCACCGCCCGCCGCCTTCTCCCGGGCTGAGCGAAGGTGAAGGGGAAATCCGGGCGGGACGGAGCCACCGGAGGCCGCTCCCCGTCACTCCCACATCCCGCTCGACAGAGCTGGGGGTCTTCATCCTCAAGCTCCTCCTCCGAGACTCCCCGGCGACCCAGGCACTCACTAGAAGGGGGTCGTGGTCTGAGCCCCCGCTCACACGCTGAGCTTCTAGGGCTCGGTGGGGAGAGGAGGCGTGGGCTCCGTCTGTATTAAGTACCCAGCGGTGGTGAGCTCGGCTCCACGAAATTACAGCCCACAGCATGGGAGGTTTGGAAACCCCAGGGCAGAAGGGGACCTCGAGTCCACCGGCCTCGGACTCCGCACGTCACAGCTCAGTTGCGGGGCCGCAGTGCGGCTCCCCCCCAACTGCCCCCTCTCTAAGGTCCCCTGTGGAGCGGCAGGTGCCGCAGCGGCACCCCCCCCCCACCTCCGGCCCCAGCGGCACTCCCGGGCCGTGGGGGGTGGGAGGAGGTGTAGTGGAGTCTCGAGTCTCCAGCCGCGGGCGCTCCCATCCGAGCACCCTGAGATCTCGGTGGAGAGGAAGAGGGGATACAGGGGGCTGGCAGGAGGGGGAGGAGGACTGCAGAGCTCAGCCGCCGAGCTGTGCGCGGGAGGGGGAGGGGCAGGGGCTCCCTTCCAGCCTCCGGGGTCTGGGGACTCTGGGATGTAAGGCGAGAGCAGGGGGGTGTGACAATTCAGCAGAGGTCGGGACGTACCACGGAGCCCAGTGGCGGGGGGGGGGGCAGAGGACGTGGTCACCGAGGGGAGCCCCCGCCCCCCTCCGCCAAGGCCTACAGCTGAGGTTGCAGGGAGAACTGGAACTGGGCTCGCCGCAGGGGGAAGCGGCGCGTGAAACCCGCCCCCTCCCCGTACCCTACTTCCGAGGGGGTGGGCGATAGAGGGGAGGTTGGGGTTGGAGCAGCGGCGCGGGGGCCCCTCCCTCGCACCTCCCCCCACCGGACTTGGTCGCGCCCGAAGTGTAACACTTTCTCTTTGTCGGAGGAGCTCCGCTGTTTCTTGTGCTGTAGCTCCGGTTGCGGCGGCGCCCGTGGCAGCCCTGGCGGACGCAGGAGCGATGGCAGCGACCGATATAGCTCGCCAGGTGGTGAGTGCGGAGCTGGGGTGCCGGCGCCGGGGCCGGGGGCCTGGGAAGGGCGGAGGAGACCCGGCCGGCGCCGCGGCCGCGGCGAGGGCAGCGGACAGCATCCAGGAGCCAAGGCGCGGCGGGACTTCTGCTCCCGGGGTCAGCGGCTCACTCCCCCAGCCTGTCCCCGAGAGCGCCGGTGGCGGGCGGGCGGGTGGGGGGCCCTGGCGGAGGCTGCGGGCCGGCAGCTGAACTTGCATTGCCTAAGAGCTGCAGTGAGCGCCGCCGCCTCCCTCGCTGCAGCTGCCGCCGCGCCGCCGGGGCGTTGCCGAATGAATGGCCGAGCGAGCCGCCGAGCCCTCGGGGTCCCAGGCCCCCTGGTCTCGCTTCCTCCGGCCGTCGGGCCGCGCCCCTGCGCCCAGCGTCCCCCCTCCCCTCCCCCCGCGGGACCCGGGCCTCCTGCGGAAGAGGGGCGCGGGGCTGGGGTGAGCCCCGGGCAGGAGGCGGTGAGTGGGGGGGGGGCGGGGAGGTGACTGGCTGGGGTAGGGTTTCTCCATATGCATTACATATGTGACTGCGTCTGTGTGTGTGTATCACCGTGTGCGTCTGAGTGCACGCGCGCGCACTCGTGCCTCCCGGGCGGGCGGCGGCGCCGGGGCTGTCTGTGACCCTGGAGGAGTCCGCCTGGTTCTCTGTGGGCGCTCACCTCCGTGGCGTGTGTCCGTGTGTTCCGGCCCCTCTCTGCCTGTGCTGGGTGCCTCTGGGTCCCGTGTGTGCGTGTGCGTGTGCGTGTGTGCAGCTCGCTGGTCTGTAGGTGGCTGGCTGCGTCTTTTGGCATGTTTCTGGATATGCGGGCCTCTGGGGGTCCGCCCCGGGTGCGTGTTCAGTGTAACTGGGCTTGTATGCCAAAACCTGTGGAGCTGGCTTCCTTCTACGGGGACTCAGGAAAATTAGTGTGAGGCTTGCAAAAGCGGTGCCGTCTCTCTTTTTGTTGGCAGCAGACTCTGGAAAAAACAAAAACAAACAAACAAAAAAAACACCTTCTTTTAAAGAACTGAAGTTTTCCAGCCTGGGATGTTCAGAGAAATCACACCGAAGTGACCTGAGGCTTCATATTTGTTTGGGTTTTTTTTTAGACCAGAAGTTTGGTTGTAAAGGGAGGGGATGATTCCATTTGGGGGTAACAATCTAGCCTTTCTGTTCATCCATGGGTATCTGGGGTCTTCAGAAGCCCACAATTACCCACACTCTGTGGTGAGGGAGAGTGAAGTAGGGGTAGGTGAACTCCATAACACCAAATAGTACTGGATGAAAATCTCCCAACCGCACACACACACACACACACACACACACACAAGTTTTTAAACCTTGTGGCTTACTTATTTAGGGAAATAGTCCATGCAATTCCGGTGCAAAAAAAAAAAAAAAAAAGCCTCTAGGTATTTGGTGTAATTGAAATTGATTTGTTTTTGTTTTCAAAATCTGAATCTGGAATCTGGTAGTATTTTCTCTACAGGATATATATGAATTTATTCCACCCTCTTGTCCCTGTCTGGAAGGGTAGGGTGATTGCTTCTGAACCTCCCCAACCCCTGCAGACCCCAGCACCAGCTCTTTATGCAGTCATGATGTGGAAGGGCGAGGAGTAAATAGACAAGGCTCTGTGATAATGGAATTTGAGAGAATTCTTTTCTAAGATTGGCACTGTCATATTTATTGCTGTGGCATTTTGAAGGTTCCCAGAGTGTTTTTCTGCTCCCTGTTACCTGCATTTTTAGAAATGGCATGGCTTAAGTAGAGGGATTAGTCTCCTGGCTTATACTTTCTCCATCTTTAGTGACCAAAAAGGATGCTAATGATTTTTTCTTGTCAGCTAATTAATTTGCATCGACCTGTCCTTGCTCTGTCACCAGTCCCCCTTGCCTGGATTAGGATTGCTGTTGTAACGGGGAACATTCCAGAAGGTTGTGTTTCACCTCAGGCGGACTGAGGCAACCCAGAGGTCCCCTTTGTTTGGCAGATGGGGGTGGGGGTGATTTAGGGCCATTTGGTTTGCTTTGCATGGTTCCAGTTTGCTCTGGCTGGCTTTGCCCATACTGTATGATGAAGAACATAATTGTACGCCAGATTCTGAAGCTCAAAGAGCAGCCCAAGCACTTGAGACCTTGTTATCAGGATAAATGGGTTTCTGGGAAAACTGACGTCACTCTCCCTGCCCCCCCTCCCCCAGTCTGTAAAGCTCTTGTTTATGTGTCATTTGTCTCTCTGCTATCCTTTGTGTCTGCAAGAAGTTGTAATTCACCAGGGGAAGATGGAATTAACTCAGGAGACCTTGGATGTCTGGTTGCTGCTTGTTTCTTCCAAAGAACACACATCCAGGGTTTGGGAAGAGAAGCCTGGAGAATCAGCCTAGGTGTGCCTAGCCTAAGAGTTCTTTTGGAGGAGTTCTGAGACATGGTGCCATCCAAGCAGTGCTCTGGTGTGTGCGTGTGGGGGGTATTCTTTCCAGAATCAGTTGAAGGTCACCGTGGCTAGTAAGGTAACATAATTAGTGACTTAGAACAGGCCATGGAGTTGTTGGATAGGACCCTTATTTGGACATGCATGTTGCTTGGAAGTTCAGCTCTTGTGTACTCAGTAGAGTCCCATCCCATCTGAATGAACACTGTGAAGATTCTGTGTGGCAAAACTATTTCTCCGTTGTGTCCACTCACTGACTTCTGACTGATAAGTGTCCAGCAGTATGGCTAGCCCTGGTCAACTTGACAAAAAAAAAAAGAAGTTAGGAGACATAGTTCCTGGCTTTTAAGCTTATGGTCTAGTTGGAGACAGATTGTGGACACTGTGAAATAATTAGAGAACTATAGAAGATTCTTGGGATGTCCCCACTCCCAGTCCCTGCCTGTGAGGTGGCTTGGGCTGCTATTAATATATACTCTTTGAGGTTACATGACTTGTCCAAGGTCACCTAGCAAGGCGCAGCCCAGGCCTCAGGGGCTGCTGCTTCTGGCTTTTTCACTGAGCCGTTTCTTTCAGTGTTGCATTTTGGGGTCCAGACTTAAGTGTTGGCCCATAGAAGGAATGGCTCGTTGATTCGGGCTTGAGCCAGTATCCCAATGTGGACAGTGATGTTCTCCTCCGGTGGCAGCCAGGTAATGGTCTTTCTCCCTGATGAAAGATCTTGCGAGGGGGCGGGGGGGCAGGCAGCTGGCTGGCTCAGTCGGTTAAGCGACTGCCTTTGGCTCAGGTCATGATCCCGGAGTCCCAGGATCGAGTCCCACATTGGGCTCCCTGCTCATCAGGGAGTCTGCTTCTCCCTCTGACCCTGCCCCCTCTCGTGCTCTCTCACTTTCTCTCTCTCTCTCTCAAATAAATAAAATCTTAAAAAAAAAATTTATATTAAAGAAAAAAAAGAAAGATCTGCCCTACCTGGGGTTGGTCTGGGGCAGGTATCTCAGGGCAACTGCCTACAGGCTGGGAGAAGCCTGCCTCTGCATTCTGGTCTTGCTACCAAATGGCACCTACCCTGGATTCCCCTGGAAGCTCCCTGCCTCAGCCATCGGTACCACCTCACACTAAAAGTAATATTCTAGCCCAAGCAGGGAGAGCACAACCCCAGTATGTACCCATACCTCCACTGAGGATACAGCACAGAAGAAAATTTACATGGCTGGGGCGCCTGGGTGGCTCAGTCTGTTGAGCAGCTGACTCTTGATTTCAGCTCAGGTCGTGATCTCAGGGTCGCGGGATCAAGCCCTGCATTGGGGTGGGGGCCCCCCCTCCGTGCTTAGCGGGGAGTCTGCTTGAGATTCTCTCTCTGCCTCTGCCCTTTCCCCACCCCTGCTCGCATGCACGTGCACTCTCTCAAATAAATAAATAAACCTTTAAACATAAAAAGAAAATTCACATGGCCCCAAATATTAAAAAATGATTGAATCTAAACCAAGGGTCCACTGGTGATCATGGTACCATTTTCTAACTTTTCTGTGTTTGAGACTTTTCCAAAGAAAAAGTTGGGGGGCGGGGAACGACAATGTCCCCTCGCCCCCACCACCAAATGCTTACGGGCGCCTTCCCTCGAGGAGTTTACGATCTAGTAGGTGGAGGCAGACTTAAATAACTATATAATTATCATTGTGATCAGTGCTGCGCAGCAGAGCTGCTTCCTGCTGTAAGAATTCATTACAAGCGAACCCAATCCAGCCTCCAGTGGGGGCGGTGGGTGACAGGAAAGGCCTCCTGAGGGCTTCAGCTAAGAAAGGGGGTGGGTGTGAAGATGGGTGAGCTCTCACTCTGCCCCTGGGCTGGGAACATTTCATTTGTTAATTCACACACTTCTATTCTCATTCATTCCTTCAACGTGTGTTGATTGGGCACCAATTCTGCCAGGCCCTGTGCCAGCTGCTGGGGATGTGGTGGCGCCAAGACACACAGGACCATGCCCTCTGAGAGCTTCCAGATGACAGGCAGGAATCAGCCCCGTGTCCTTTCATTTCCTAAATCCTGGAAATGTTGAGTGTTAGCAGTGTTCTTATTACAAAACTGCATTACAGCTGAGCGATTTGTCTGTATAGGATAATGAGATTTTGATCTGCAGTCATGTGCATAGCATTTACCTTACGGAGTCTCTGCTGTAAATTTTCTGTTAATTGCTGGCTTTGTTACCCAGCGCGGCCCCTCCCTTTGTGTGCCGTAAGGGAACAAACCCGTTGCATGAGTCTGAGCAAAACTAATAAGAAGATAAGCCCCTGGAAAAAGGTATTCCAAAACTAAATAGGACTGATTTCTAGACTCGCCTGGGTGTCTGGATTATCAGAGCCATGGTTTCGTATTAGCCCGAACAATTGAGAAGGGCTTTTAAGTTGCGTGTACTCTTAAGACCACATTCAAGAAAGAGAAAGAGAAAAGAAAGGAAAGAGAATACCATGGATAAGTGTAACCTGTTTCTTTCAATGGCCTCAAAATGCTTTCATCTATATTTCCTGGACAAGTATTCATGTCTTCTTCTTTTATGGGTACAGGGAGACCAAGGGACGTAGTCCAAAGTGTTAGTGCTGCTCAGTGGATGAAACAATGAGACACACACCGGATGACACAGATATGTTCAAAACAACCAAACCTGCCCTTTTCGTGACGTTTCTGAGAAATAAAACTCCTGCCAGACCCTAACTTCCCCCTCTCTTCACTGCATTCCCCCTACCCCAGCACACCTGTGGGGAGCCAGAGAAGAGTATACTTGGGTGCCTCGAAGACTCCGTGATGGTAAAAAGATTCTCAGCTTCAATCCCAGATAGCGCCGTCATGGGTTATGTGTGGGTTTTCTTTCTTCCCATATTGCTTTAAATAAAAATCTTGGAGCCACCAGCCATGTAATGATGGATTATTTTAAGTAACAACTTGGGGGGGGGAGCAGAATAAATTAGAAACACAGACCCTTCCGGGGGCGCCTGGGTGGCTCAGTTGGTTAAGCGACTGCCTTCGGCTCAGGTCATGGTCCTGGAGTCCCGGGATCGAGTCCCACGTCGGACTCCCTGCTCAGCAGGGAGTCTGCTTCTGCTCAGCAGGGAGTCTGCTTCTCCCTCTGACCCTCCCCCCTCTCATGTGCTCTCTCGCTCTCTCTCAAATAAATAAATAAATAAATCTTTAAAAAAAAAAAAAAGAAACACAGACCCTTCCTCCTCGGTTTAGCAGGAGGAGGCTTCTGCTGCTGGGATTTGAAACTGTGGGTTTCTCCGCTGCCTGCAAGAGGAAGGAGGCCACATGCTCAGGAGGGTGAGAAATAATGTTATCCTCTTGCTCGGGGTCTCCCCATTAGAGGCAGCCATCTGCTGAATTATGCCCTGTGCTCTCCATTGGCCCTGGACTTGGGTCATTCGTTCCACTCACTTAAAGGTGACTGGGGAAAAGATTTGCAGGCCTTCTCTGGCAGGGGTGGGGGGGACAGGACTCAGGGCTCAGGTTTCTCCTGGCAGGGCCCCCCTGTGACCCCCTCATGAAGGCCCTGGGGTAATGGGAGCAGATCTCTGCTTTCTGACCCTGATGAGGTGTGAGGTGGTGCTGAGTTTCCTTTCCCAGCGGAGGCCCCGGCTCTGAACACCGGCGCGGAGGCAGGAACTGGGTTTTTTCAGATCCACTTTAAATGGGACCAGATGGAGGCAGAGGCAAATTCAGGCTCCCTAGAGGACAGTTGGGCATTCATCCAGAGGCCTGTGAGTAAACCTTTTTTCTTTTCTTTTCTTTTTTTTTTTAAAGCAGATTGGAGATAACAGTGGCCAGAACACCTCGAAAACTCTGTTTAAAGAGCCTGGCTGGAAGGGAATCTGTCTGGCTTTATGTGGGAAAGGTGACCCATTCCCAGCAGGAGTTGCCCCTGGCCTGAGGTGGAACTGATTTTCACCTAGAATCTGGCCCGTTGGGTTAGGTCGCCCTGGGGCTCAGGCTTAGTTAGGCCCAAGTCAGAAGAGAGGGAAATGACAAGAGAGCACGCAGGAGAAGGGTCCCAGCCCCTCTGTGGCATCCGCTGCCTCAGTTGCCTTCCGTGGGCCAGAGCCACCTTGGTGAGCACACAGGGGTCCAGGTCGTGATCCACGACCATTGTCCCTCTTGACTGTCCTTAAGCCACCAGCCCAATGCCCCCAAACTTTAGCAGCTTGAAGGAATATACCTGCCAACGTGGAGTCAAGCTTTTCCATTGGGAAGCGGCAGTCGGCGATGGGGCCCCAGAGCCCCGCACCGCTCTCTGCCCCGAAATCCCTCTGTGACTCCGGACAAGTCACTTCCTCTCTCTGAGTCTCTGTTTCCCCTTCTGTAAACCGAGCGGGTTGGAGTAGGTGAGCCTTAAGGGCGTGATCAGCTCTAACGCTGTACCTTCCTTCGGTTTCCTGGTTCTCCGGCTTAATTTCTCGCAGGCTCTTGCCGCTTCTGCTTCCAACTGAGTTGGCCCACTTGAACTCCACCTCGTCCCTGCTATGACTCCTCCAGCGGGGTGGGGAGAGAGTTGTGGAAAAGGCAAGTCTGTGCTTTGAGCTCAGCGGGATCCCTGTCAGCGGAGCAGAAAGAGCCGTTCAGAGAGTCTGTCCATGTAGGTGTATATAGCTATTGTCTTCCTATAAAAGTACATGACAGCGGGATTTCTGTATTTGAATCCTGTTTTAAATGCACTAGACGAGCTGGCCATTTAATGGAATCCTGCTGCGAATCCTTTTATAGAATGAAAAGCCACTCGGGAATTGATCTGGTGTATTAAAGTCCAGAGTTTCATCTACTGGATTTGCCAAAAATGGACCTTCTCCCTGTATGGTAAGGAAGTTTTCCTTTGTGCTTCCCCAGGGTCACCGAAGCTTCTCCCCCACTGAAAGGCCAGTGTCCACAAGGCTTATTTGCTCCTTGGAAAGGCCCCCAAATGTCTCTCTCCCAATTCAGGGCATTGCTACTCTTGTCAGTTTCCTCTTAGCCCGGCTTAATCGGCAGGAGGGAAATCCTGACATTTAGTGTGTGAGGCACACTGGAGGGTTTTTTTTAACCTCTGGGAACTTATCAGTGTTTTTGTGGTTCTTAAGGCCGATAATTCAGTGGCATCCACTCCCCTGACTGGACGCAGTGGATAGGGCTCTCATCCACCTGATTACTTCAGCAAGCAGTTTTGCTGCATGTTTCAGGATATGTGATTTGACTTCTGGTTCCCGTGAACCCTTATAATAATAAGTTATACTGTAAAATAATAAGTTATGTATGTATGATGTTATAATAAGGATAATAATAGGGCTTTGTTGTATTGTTGGTAAAATAAATGTGTACGTACAATAAAACTGCCCCAAAGCAGACTACTTAACCGGATTTTCTGATGATCTGTATGTAAAGCACCTTTCTGGTAGTTGTGGTTGAAGATTTTGCCAGAATATCTGAGGCTACTTTCCTGCTTAGGAAAGTATGATTATAGAATCTTTTTTTTTTTTTAAATAACATTTCTATTCTGATTATAAAAGTAAAATCTGCCCCCCCAAAAGGTAAAAGATGCCTACTGTTGAAAATTTGGAAGACACAGAAAAGCAACAGCACCTACATTCCCTCCACCCAAAAGTAACTGTTGTCACCATTTTGGTGTAACGTTGACCTTTGAACAACACAGAGGTTGCGGGCGCCGACCCCCGCACAGTGAAGAATCCACGTATAACTTTCATCTCCCCCCAAACTTAACTACCAAGAGCCTACTGCTGACTGGAAGCCTTACCGATAACAGAAATAGTAGGACTAGCACGTATTTTGTATGTTATCTGTATGACATACTGTAGTCTTAAAATCAAGTAAGCTAGAGAAAATAAAATGTTATCAAGAAAACCATAAGGGGGACGCCCGGGTGGCTCAGTCAGTTAAGCATCCAGTTCTTGATTTCGGCTCAGGTCATGATCTCAGGGTCGTGAGATCAAGTCCCACATCGGCTCCGAGCTCAGTGTGGAGTCCGCTTGAGATTCTCTCTCTCTCCCTCTGCCTCCCCTCCCCCCCCCGCTCCCTCTTGCTCTAATAAGTAAATAAAATCTTAAAAAAAAAAAAAAGAAAAAGAAAACCATAAGGAAGGGAAAACACATTTACACCCCTGTCTTGTACAAATTTATGGAAAAAAATCCATGTATAAGTGGACCCAGGCAGTTCAAACCGTGCTGTTCAAGGGTCAACTGTATATTCTTCCAAGCTTTAAAAAATACATATACACTTCCCCCCATGATTGGAATGATCCTGTATATACAGGGTTTTGTTTTGTTTTGTTATTTGCCTATTTGGTGATCATTTTCCCATGTCACTAAATATTCTTAGAAAATATTTTTATCAGCTGCTTAATATTCCATTGTGCATCCTTGAACTATTAATTGATTTTGATCATCCTGAGGGTTTGCAGGGTCTATCAAAGGTCGGTATTTAGGGGCGCCTGGGTGGCTCAGTCGGTTAAGCACCCAGCTCTTGATTTCAGCTCAGGTCATGATCTCAGGGTGGTGAGATCGACCCCCACATCAGGTTCTGCGCTGGGCGTGGAGCCTGCATAAGATTCTCTCTCTCTCCCTCTCCCTTTGCCCCCACCCCCCAAAGATCGGCATTCAGGGCTGGGATGGAGATAGAGAAAGGAAACATGGAAGAGATCAGGCCCACCAGTAAGTGACATGTGAGGCTGCTGGAGCGAATCCTATTTCAGTGTATCTACAATGTGCGGAGGCCAGAGGAGAAAGTTTAGGGACAGGCCAGTCGTCGGCGATGCGTTCCAACCTTTTTGTTTTGGTCTCATACTTCTGTACTTATTTATTTATTTAAGTAATCTCTACCTCCAATGTGGGGCTTGAACCCATGACCCCGAGATCAAGAGTCCCATGCTCTACCCACTGAGCCAGCCAGGGGCCTTGTTTTGGTTTCCTTCTTTAACATGTCGGCTACTAACTTAGCCACCTCAGCTCGAAACGGAGGCAGGAAGCTCCATTGACACAGATGCGCCCTCAGTTCCCAGAGGCCTCAAGTACTGCTCGCTTCTTCTACCACTAAGGTTGGAAGAGGGGCCGGGGGGACGCATAGAGGGGGACAGGGGTTGCCCATTGGGGTGCTTATGGGACTCTTTATTTTCAGAATAACAGCGGTGGGAGCAAGATGCACAGCTGGAAAGGCCATAACTCATTCTTTGTAACATGAACCTTTGAATATTCAATTAAAAAATGAAATTGGTGTGTCCCCAGGGGAGGAGGCGGAAGAGAAAGAGAGCCGTGTTTCTGCCCGTGATATGAAATGTGGTATAACGTATTTCAAACCGCAGGTGACTGCAGATGGGGAGAAAACAGGAAATGTAATTGGGGAAGGGAGGGAGGGAGGGGGGGCTCTCTCAATTCTCAGGAGCACTCTTTCATTTTGCCTTCCTTTTAGCTCTTCTCAGACTCTGCATCGTAATTACCCCTGCTGCAAAGCTGAGTGAGAACTCTTTTTTCTTGTATTAAAAATGTTTTTAAATGACACGGGTAATGTGTGAATACATTCATGCTGTAAAAAGATCACACAATAAGGACGCATACTGACTAGCCCCCTGAGTAAGCCCCTGTTTCCACTCCGCTCCCCTGAGGTAGCCACCGACGTTCCTGGTTTGGTGGGATCTTTTCTGGCTCCTCTCCACACACTCACATACATTTATGTGCAAACACACATATATATGGGGCTTTTTTGCATACACGGACCCCCCCCTCCATGTTTGTTGTTCTACATCTTCTTTTTTCTACGTTATAATATGTTTTGGAGATATTTGCATTGGAGCTTACCTGCTGCATTCTTCTTTTTTAAGGATTTATTTATTTATTTATTTATTAAAAAGATTTTATTTACTTACTTGACACAGAGAGAGGGCACAAGTAGGGGGAGCAGCAGAAGGAGAGGGAGAGGAAGAAGCAGGCTCCTCCCTGAGCAGGGAGCCCAAGGTGGGGCTCGATCCCAGGACCTTGGGATCATGACCTGAGCCGAAGGTAGACGCTTAACCGACTGAGCCACCCAGGCACCCCTATTTATTTATTTTAGATTGAGAGAGAGAGGGAGAGAGAGAGAGCACATGAGTGGGGGGAGAAGCAGAGGGAGAGGGAGAGAGAGAATCTTAAGCAGGCTCCCCCGCTGAGTGTGGAGCCCAACGTGGGGCTCGATCCCACGACCCTGAGATCACGACCTGAGCGGAAACCAAGAGTTGGGTGCTCAACGGACTGAGCCCCCCAGGTGCCCCAAGACCTACCACATTCTTCTTAATGGCTGCAGAATATTCTAGAATGTGCATGTATTATAATTTAGTTCAATACTTTTCTTTTATCTGACATTTATGGGTTTTTCCTCTAGTTTTTCAGTATTACCAATGCTGTAATGAATTTCCTTGTACATGGATCGTTGTACAGACATTGAGTTTCTATAGGATAGATTCCTAGGGGAGGTTGCAGGGTGACAGGAGATGGGCCCTTTAAAAAAAACGATTTTAGGGGTGCCTGGGTGGCTCAGTTGGTTAGGCGACTGCCTTCGGCTCAGGTCATGATCCCGGAGTCCTGGGATCGGGTCCCACATCGGGCTCCTGGCTCAGCGGGGAGCCTGCTTCTCCCTCTGACCCTCCCCCTCTCATGCTTTTTCTCACTCTCTCAAATAGCACACAAATGGGGGAGGAGGAGCAGAGGGAGAAGCAGGCTCCCCGCTGAGCAGGGAGCCCGACGTGGGACTCCGTCCCAGGATCCTGGGATCACGACCTGAGCTGAAGGCAGACGCCACCCAGGCATGCCGGAGATGGGCCCTTTAACATTTTGGTGACCGTGGCCTTTCTGGCATCTCAGTTCTAGCCTTAAACATGGCACCCACCACCTGCTACTCAAGATGATATCTTGAGGTATTAGTTTTGAGCCAAGTTGTCAGTTCCATCTTCTCTTGTGCACATTGTAATCCAGGGAACATTCAAATTAACTGCAATCAGAGTAATTAAGACTTCAATTAATCAGGCCACCTTAAGGAGAAAGAGGAAAGAGATAAGATAGCAGAGCTTTAATGAGGGAGGGGGCAGAAACTTCCAGGGGCTGTCCTGGGGTCAGTGCACATTCAGTCCAGTGTCCTTTTTACCTCTACATATTTAGCTCTGAACAATGAGGACTAATACTCATAATGATGACCTTGACATCTTATAAGATTTATCAAAACAAGAGTCAGTGGTGCTTGCTAGACAGGATTTCCTAAAGCAGGAAATATATATACAAATATATTTTTGAAGCTTTCTCGACTATAAGCACTGAGACAAAAAGTTTGCTTCTTAAATCTTAGCAAGAAAAACACAGTAACCAGCTCCCATGTCCCCTTGTCCCCAGACCTTCCAGTTAATTTCTGTGTATTGGATGGATACTGGGTAAAAAGATACAGAAGAAATAAAGATTCTAAAGTCACCAGTGACCTTCACCAAATTCCAGATTAGTGGTTATTTCTCTGTAATTCTTCCTGACTTCAACCTCGGCCTCTGGTGCTAGAAAATGATTGGGTCATCTCTTATTTTTCTGATCATTTCCCTTTCATGGAAGAATCCTTTCCATCTTCCCATTCTTTACTTGTGGGCATTTCCTATATTCAGTCTCCAGCTCTTTTCTGTACTGTCTCTTGGAGAACACATCCAGTTTCATACCTCCCACTCCTAAATTCATACCCCAGTCCTGAATTCTCCTTGAGCCTACAATCCCATGTGGTTAATTGTTGGATTTCTTCTGCATATCTCACCAGAAAATCAAAACTGTCTTATTTTCCCTAACATACAAAATGCTTTGGGGCACCTGGGTGGCTCAGTCAGTTAAGTGTCTGACTCTTGATTTCAGCTCAGGCCGTGATCTCAGGGTCCTGGGATAGAGCCCTGCATTGGGCTCTGTGCTCAGCTTGGAATCTACTTGGCCTTATCCCTCTGCTCCTCCCCCGGCTCATGCTCTCGCTCTTTCTCTCTCTTAAATAAATAAATAAATAAATAAATAAAATCTTTTAAAAACGTGCCTTCACAAATCCGTAAGACAGAGACAAACACCAATTTTAAAAAAATGGGCAAGGACATGAATAGGCAACTCACATACATGTGTACATATACACAACACATGTATAGAGCTGAACTATAAAAAGAATGTTCACCTTCACTAATATAATGCAAATTAAACGTGATGCCATTTTTCAATGATTCTTTTCACAGTGGTTAAAAAGCTTCAGAAACTTAGTGTTGGTCTAAGTATAGGTAAACAGACCCTCTCACATATTTGTGGCGGAAATAGACGTTTGTACTATTCTCTATTGAATGATTTCTCAGTATGTACCAAAGTCTTTCAAATGTGTGTGCCCTTGGACCCAGCGAGCTTCAATCCTAGGAATTTAACTTAAGCCAATAATCAAAGATCTATGCAAACCTGTAAGAATGAGAATTATTGTTTATATTGTTTAAAACTTGGAAACATGCTGAATGTCTAGCAGTAGAAGATTGGCTCAGTGGAATGTTATGTGGCCAATACAAATAACGTTTTAGAAGTATGCTTAATTTCTCAAGGAAACATCCACAATCTATTAAGCGTCAGGCTATGAAAAGGAATTTGCAGAATTATCCCTATTTTGTAAGAAACAAAAAGTATGCAGACTGGAGGGAAACACATATAAATGTTATGAGTGGTTGTTGTTTTCTCGTTTATCATTTTTCCCTGTGTTCTAAAAGTTTTACAGCGAACATTGCTTACTTTTTAGAAAATGAAAACCCCGGGGTGGCTGGGTGGCCCAGTTGGTAAAGTGACTGCCTTCGGCTCAGGTCATGATCCCGGAGTGCCGGGATCGAGTCCCAGGCGGGCTCCCTGCTCAGCAGGGAGTCTGCTTCTCCCTCTGACCCTACCCCCTCTTGGGCTCTCTCTCTCACAAATAAATAAATGAAATCTTAAAAAATAATAATAATAAAGGGCGCCTGGGTGGCTCAGATGGTTAAGCGTCTGCCTTCGGTTCAGGTCATGATCCCGGAGTCCTGGGATCGAGTCCCGCATCGGGCTCCCCGCTCTGCGGGAAGTCTGCTTCTCCCTCTGCCTCTCTCTCTCTCATGAATAAATAAATAAAATCTTTAAAAAAAAAAAGCCCCCAATAAATGTAATGTTTTCATAATAGCTTATTTAAGACCAGAATCCTTCCCCACTAAGCGAGCACCCTTTCCTGGCTTTTCTCTTTTCTGGGCATGGGGCCACCAATCCAAGCTCCCAGGCTCAGAACCTTGCAGCCCTGGAGCCTTGATTGTCCCTTCACTCCCCCTTACCCAATCACCGACTGAGTGATCACCCTTCTTTAGGACATCTCTCAAGTTTGTTCCTCCCTCCTGAGTCCCAAGTCAGAGCAGCTCAGTTCAACCAGCATTTATTGGCACCGTGCCCGGACGTCACTCTGCCTGGATGGCACTCCATGTTAGTGGAGTCATCTGTCCTCTGCCTCTGCTCCCTCACTCCTCCAATCAATCAAACGTCCTGCAGCTGGAATGATCTTTTGAAAAATGCTACTTGTATTGTGGCTCTCCCCCCCCAAAACACTCAAAGGGCCCCCAAACTCCTTTGCCTAGGGAATAAAGCCCATACTCTTCGGCTATTTAGGGCTCTTTACAGCACTGGGCTAGGTGGGAGGTAACAGTTGGGGGGCGGGACACGGGAGGTCCTTGGTGAGTTATTGACAATGAAAGAAGTCTTTAAGAATAAGGTGTGGAGGGGCGCCTGGGGGGCTCAGTCGGTTAAGCGTTGACTCTTGATTTCGGCTCAGGTCATGATCTCGGAGTTGTGAGATCGAGCCCCGCAACGAGCTCTCTGTAGGGCTCCTCACTGGTTGTGGAGCTTGCTTAAGATTCTCTCTGTCCCTCACCCTCTGCCCCTCTTCCCCACCTCTCCCTCTCCCTAAAAAAAAAAAAAAAGATTCTCTCCCTCTGCCCCTCCCCCTGCTCTCTCTCTCTCTTCTTCAAAAGATTTATCCATTCCTTTATTTTAGAGAGAGAGAGAGAGAGTGCTGGTTGGGGGGGCAGAGGGAGAGGGGGAGAGAAACCCAAGCAGACCCCGCACCTAGAGTGGAGCCTGATGCGGGGCTCGATCCCACGACTCGGAGATCAGACCTGAGCTGAAACCAAGAGTCCAACGCTCAACCCACTGAGCCACTCAGGTGCCCCTCTCTCCCTCTCTTAATTAAAAAAAAAAAAATAGGAGGAGGAGGGGGGCGCCTGGGTGGCTCAGTCGGTTAAGTGTCTGTCTTTGGCTCAGGTCCCAGGGTGTTGGATGGAGCCCCGTGATGGGCTCCCTGCTCAGCAGGGAGTCTGCTTCTCCCTCTCCCTCTGCTGCTCCACCCTGCTTGAGCTCTCTCTCTCTCTTTCTGTCAAATAAATAAATAAAATCTTAAAAAAAAAAGAAGAAAAGAAAAGAAGAAGGAGTGGAGTTCTCCCCATGTCTCCGCTGTGTTCAGTTTGAAAATCCCCTTTCCTCGCCTTTTGGCACTTGGACCAGAGGCCAGAGTTTCACGGTGCTGAATTTGGAGACAGGAAGAGGCAGACAGGGGTGATAAAATATGGCTCAGGAAACCTCAACTCTGAGTCTGTCCCAATTTCCGATGCCTGCTACGTAGGAGGATCCATCGAGAAAGCATATTGGCTCTTAAGTCTCTCTCTCCCCTGCAGTGTTGAGGACCAAGAACAACCAGTGGGAAACTTACATCTTCGTTTGTTTGCTTTAAGAAAAAGGAGGAGGAAGGGGTGAGGGGAAGCAGAAAGGGGTGTATGTAGAACCAGCCCCGAGTGCCGTGGGCCACGCATGAACCCCAGCTGTTTTCAGGTGCCCCTCTGGGGCCCGGAAGACGCCAGCTCAGAGTGAGCGATGGCATATGGTTGTGTGTCAGGAATACTCTGCTGGGAGTGCATGGGGTGAGATGTGTGAGGGTAATGAACTTGCCGGATGGCAGTCCCGGCCCTAGCCCTGTCTCTCGCTCTTGGAACACCCGATGGCACCACTGGGTGCAGGGGCTATCTGGGCACTCATTCTGGCAACAGCAGCTGCTGAGGGGCTCAGCCCATCCCTCTCTGGGTGCAAATGCCCCCTCAGGGACCTAGCCTGAAAGCAGGTCCAGGCGAGCAGAAAGTGTTCCTGCTAGCACAGCCCGGGATGCTGGGGCGGGCCTCCTGACACTGCCCATGCCCTTCTTGGATCGCTCTGGGCACCCTTCTGGCTCCCGGAAATCTCAGTGTAGCCCCCGCCCAACAGAAACTGCTGGCTCCTTACATAGCCCATACCTCCTGTTTAGCTGCGCCCCTCCGTCCTCCTCTCTTCCCCTGGGGCCATTGGTGGTTAGCACTTTTCTTGAGTACACGCAGGCCTCCCCGCCGCCCCCCCCCCCCGCCGCCTCCCCGGCTCCTTGGAAGCCTGCCCCAGTTTGAGGCTCTCCCTGTTTTATAAAACCATTAACAGTAAGAAGCGCTGGGACTAGCAGGTGAAGCACGGGCCCTCTGCTTTTCAGGGCTGTGAATGGCCTGGCTGACCCCCGTGGAGAGCAGGGAACCCGGTGCGGGGGAGCACGGAGGCAGCTCTCGCGAGCTGGGGGGAGCCCCAAGTGTCCCATGGTGTCCCGTGTTATTTGGGGAGTCCGAGGAGAGGGGTAACGTCGCAGAGCGATAGGAGGAGCAGCTTCTGTGGATGGGATGCTCCCCACGTGCCAAGCACCACACTCAGCGCTGTGTGATCCTCACCCCAGTCCTGTGAGCTAGTCGCTGCTTGTCCCTGAGTTCACAGATGGGGAGACTCTGAGGACTGAAGTAACTTGTCCGAGGTCAGAAGGGGCAGGGGGTGGGGCCTATGCCACCTTTGTAGTTGCCCCAAAATGGCCTGGAGAGAGGAGGAGTTGCTTGTTGATGTCCTTTTGTGATATTTACCGGACGCTTAGACACGGCCCAGGCCTTGTGCTAATAAGCTCGTTTGAGTCCCCCCCTGACCACCTGTCAGATAGACGCTATTATCTCATGGGACAGACGTGCAAGGAATCGGAGTCACGGAGAGGTGACCCGGCTTATAAGTGGTTGCGTGGAGAGCTACCCCAAGTCCGTGAACCTCATCCCCTGCCCCCGCCCTCCCCCGCCGGCCCGGAAGCCACCTGGGCACTTGGCTCTGTGTGGACGTAGGGCGACCTTGCCCTCGGAGCCTGCGAGAGGCCTGCACCTAAGAACCCATGGCTTCCAAGCTGGGGGCCGTTCTGCTTTGGAGCAGGGAGGACCTAAGGGAAGACACGACACCCTGGGCCTGGGCGGGGGCTCCTTCCTCGCTCGCAAGTCATTTGGATGAGAAGTGAGAACCCGGATTGCTTTTAAGCCCATTTTCGTTTTCTCCCCTCCCTCCCTTCCCTTCCACATTAGGGTGAAGGTTGCCGCACCATCCCCCTGGCTGGACATGTGGGGTTTGACAGCTTGCCCGACCAGCTGGTGAATAAGTCAGTCAGCCAGGGCTTCTGCTTCAACATCCTGTGCGTGGGTGAGTATTTCCATAGCAGGAAATTCTATTACAGAATATGGATCCTTAATGGCTGGATGTGGCTTGGCAGGTAATTAGGTTAAATACTGTGTCATTCTGGTCTATTTGCAAAACTGGCTTCCCCCCTCTTCCTCTTTTATCCCTCTGTTTGCCTTTGTGAGCAGCCGGCTGTGATGCTGTTTTTCCCTGGTCAGACCAGAATACGGGGCCGGACCTTGGGGAGCCGCGTGACGCCCAGTGGAAATTTTTGTAAGGGAGCCGGCTGGCTCAGCTACTGCGGTCAAGTTCACTTGGACTGCAGAAAACAGGAGCCAGGGCAGAATTGGGAGGGAGGTTGGTGGCTGTGGTAGGATGCCTGCCCACCGGCTGTGGGCAGTGGGCTGGTGTTCTGTCCTCTGTAGCCCTGCGATGCTCGCTACAGTCTGAGCTCAAGGGTGCGAATTCTCTTATTGCCTTTAAGCCTATCTCCACCCAGGGACGCCTGGGTGGCTCAGTCGATTAAGCGTCTGCCTTTGGCTCAGGTCATGATCCCGGGGTCCTGGGATTGAGCCCCACATCGGGCTCCTTGCTACGCAGGGAGCCTGCTTCTCCCTCTGCCTGCCGCTCCCCCCTGCTTCTGCACTCTCTCTCTGACAAATAAATAAATAAAATCTTAAAAAAAAAAAAGCGTATCTCCACCTGGACCTTTAGTCTCGAATGTGGGAACCAGGTCTTAGTGTGCTAATCACAGCACCAAGAGAGTTCAGGAATGTTTGTGAAATGAATGAATGCGTTAACCCCACGGGCACCACTCCTTCTATTTCTCAGATACTTTCCCATGGTAGCAATTTGAGTCCTTCCTAGGAGTCCGTGAAGTGAGTAGAGTGAGTAACATTTGTATCTTCACAGACATTTTGGGAGGATAAGAGACTTGACCAGGGCGACACAGAGTAAGTGGTGGAGTGGACAAGGCCCCAGGTCTGGCTGACCCCTTGGCCCTCCCACCGCTTCTCTAACTGCTGCTAGCGACATCTCTTGAGAACACAAAGGCACTTAGGAACTGGTCAGGCACCAGCCAAGCAAATGTGAGGAACAAGAGTTCCTTGACATTCTTTAAGAATCTCTCCTTAGACCTTCCAAAGTCCCGAATTTGCAAACACGATCATAGCATATGATTTTCACTCTATTGTGCAGCAAAGTATACTTGCTCATTTTCAGTGCCCTACTTCCAAACCTTAATGATTGTATAAATACTATAAAAGAGTCTGTTTTCCCGCTGGTTGGAACACTCAGACACTTTTGCTGATTGCCCTTTCTTATTTTTCTAGAGAGCGTATGGGGAACTCATTCATGTTGAGGCTCCGACCCACCGCTGAATTGGATATTTTACTCTTTAATGTCGCCTGAAGCTCTGTTTTCTAACTGGGGTCGTTCATTTTCTTGGACTCTCTCTTTTTCTTTTCCTCCATCCTTAGCGCTCTCTTTCTTTTTTTTTTTTCTTTTAAAGATTTTATTTATTTATTTGACAGAGAGAGAGAGAGAGAGCACACATGAGCAGGGGCAGCGGGAGAAGGAGAAGCAGGCTCCTCGCTGAGCAGAGAGCCCGACGCGGGGCTCGATCCCAGGACCCTGGGATCATGACTTGAGCCGAAGGCAGATGCTTAACCAACTGAGCCACCCAGGTGCCCCCTTAGCGCTCTTTCTCGATCATTTCCTATAGGAGAATAACTGAGCCCTCAGGGACGAGTAGCGAACAAGGAGTCCACTTCTCAATATGGATGACAGTCAGCTAGGCTCACTCACTGGCCGAATGACTCACTCCCACACATCAGCTTGGGAAGCCAAGAGATGACAATATGTGCTTCACAGAATTACATATCATGGGCCTTGGCATCCAGAGCTAGGCCAACAATTCTTCAAATGCCAGAAGTCTACTCGTGGTTATGATGAGATGCTATTAGGAGAAGGATACAAAATAAATAGAAGTCACGGTGATCAACATCAAGATGCTATCACATCCAATATTAGCACTGCCAAATCGCTCCAATCTTTGGCGGTTGGCCAACTTATTTTGCATAATATTTGATTACTGAAAAATTTCCGCACAAACATATTGGATTCCCTTGGCATTCCTCCCAGAGCTCGGTATGACCTGCACTGAAGTTGAGGAGTTGAGAAGTGACATGAGAGGCCCACCCTCATCAACCTTTCAACTAAGTGCAGTTGGGCGGATGAGTGAGGCTTTAGGAGGGAGGCCGCAGAAATCGGAATGGCTCTCCGAGGGCCGGAAGTGTAGTGCAACTAGACGTGGGGACTCTGGGCTCCCGTAGGGCCCCGAAGAGGAGGCAGCTACACTCAAGGCAAGGTGAGTGGGAGAAATAGTAAACCCCTGTCCTCGAGTTCCCACCCAGGTGTGGTACAGCTCAGCCACTCGGAGTGCGCCTGCTCAACTGCCCCAGACCCTTCAAGGGGGGAGGGGTAGGAAGGAGATCCTCACCCCCAAAGAGTCACCCCCTCTCTTTCTTTCCGCACCTGCCAAGTCCCAGGAAATCGCCCCAATAGCTCCCCTCTTGGCACTGCGGGTGCGTGCAGTGGATGCCCCCACCTGGACTGGGTTCATTTCATTCCCCATCCCTGATTCAAACAAGCTGGCAGTCCGCGCATCCTGCTCTCTGTCTGTTCTCGCAACCCTGTCATTGCTCAGAGAACCCACAATTTGGGCCAAGGTCCCGAGCGGTTGAGATGGGCTCTCAGGCTGCAATCTCAGCCCAGCCGTGGGGCTGGGTACTGTCACCGGCTTGGCCAAGGGTCCGTAGCTTGCCTGCGGAAGGTGATCTTTTTTCTCGCAGGATTTTCGGTGATCGTTCCTTCGTGCTCACGGCCGGTGCGTAACTATCAGGTTTACTCCCTTAACGACTGCTCTCAAACGAGTCTGGTTAGGCATAGACTATGTTCCCCCAAAGGATTTTCTTTTCTTTTCTCATAGGGCATGTTAAGTGTAAACTGATGGTAGCGCTAGCTTCGATTATTAACAGAGACCTAAGACATCTGGATCACGGCATTGTTTATCTGGGTGCTGGGCTGCTGACCGTAGGCGCCCCAGCAGAGTGAGCACCCTTCACCGTGATGGAGGTGTGTGTCCGTGTGCACAGATGCATGGTGGGATTGGGAGAGAGGAGTTTTATGAATCCAGAGCCTAATTCATATGTAAGGGTACCAATAAATGGCACCCACAGTTATTTGGAGGGCTAGGCACACGGGTGTGGGCATATTATGACTCCTCTCGAACAGATTTTCTATGGTTGACAATAATGACTGAGTGGGGTGAGGTTGCCCTCTCCCTCCCCAGCACCCCCCACCCCAGACAAAAAACATATACTAATTGCTTAGCTCTGGAAATTGCAAGGATCCCACGATCCTAGATCTAGTGCAGGAGGCCTCGGCCCCTGGAACCAGTGGGACAAACGTTCTGGGGCCCGTTGCTCTGCACTGCTGAGAAAGAGCCCAGGAGACACGCTGCCCTCCGAATG
>NC_138385.1:25603267-25650467 GCF_054177405.1 Leptonychotes weddellii
AGAAGCCCAAATATGGTCTGGATCCCTGCAGGTGACAAGCCCCTGTAGTGCCCCGCCCAGCTTGGGGCCTCCTGGCACATTCCTGCCCAACTCCCAGGCCACCAACTCTCCTCTAATGTCTTCTTTTCCTCAAGACCCCTTGGCTCCTGGCAGTGGCTTGACCTCCCTCGGGTCTCCCAGGAATGACCTCCAAAAAACCTTCACTGGTCTCCACAGGCTTTCCCCCCTCCTTTCCTTGGTGTGAAAGTCAAGACTTGGAATTCCAATGGTTTAATTTATTAGTATCCCACAGCCTGTTAGTTAAACAAACAAATGACTGGTTTGTTTGAAATTTAAGGAGAAGAAGAATTTGTGGCCTGCTAACTTCCCTCCCCATTAGCTAAAAATGGCCTCCCCACTGGGATACACATCCGGGCATGTGCAGAGCGCAGTCTGGGCCTGGCAGGGAGGTGAGGTGGCGATGAAAAGGAGAGGATATTTATTCGACGAGGGACCACTGTCCCTTTCTTTTAAAATCGAAAACAGCCCTTTGATTTTTATTACAAAAGCTGTGCATGGGGCGCCCGGGTGGCTCAGTCGTTAAGCGTCTGCCTTCGGCTCAGGTCATGATCCCAGGGTCCTGGGATCGAGCCCCGCATCGGGCTCCCAGCTTGGCGGGAAGCCTGCTTCTCCCTCTCCCACTCCCCCTGCTTGTGTTCCTGCTCTCGCTCTCTCTCTCTCTGTCAAATAAATAAATAAAATCTTTAAAAAAAAAAAAAAAAGCTATGCATGTTCCACCTAGAAAACTTGGAAGATACACAGAAGCGTGAAGAGAGAAACGAAAACCACACATCACCCCCACCACGTAGTGATAGCCCTCTTGGTAAGAGTATATTGTATGTCCTTCTGGACTTTTCCAGGCATAACTGCTGTCTCTCCATCACTGCTTGCAACAGAGTTTCTTTTTCTGACGATAAAAGCCATGCATCCTCAACCTTCAAATGACACAAAAATAGGAAGACTAAAAGGAAAATTACCCCAGTTCCACTATCCTGAGATGCTGCTGCTGATATGCTGAAGCAGTTCCTGTCAGTCTCTTTCACTTAACTGAGAGCGAACAGTCTATCTAGTTTTATTCGCTCTTCATTTCGTGTCTAACTGCGTACGTGCCCCCACGTCGATGAATATACGTCCAAAACATGATGTGGGGTCTGCACGGCTGTTGTGTGAACGTTCCGTAATTTGTCCTTTTGCTTTTCAGGAGAGACCGGTTTGGGCAAGTCTACCCTCATGGACACCCTGTTCAACACCAAGTTTGAGGGGGAGCCGGCCACCCACACACAGCCGGGTGTCCAGCTCCGGTCCAATACCTATGACCTCCAAGAGAGCAACGTGGGGCTGAAGCTCACCATTGTTAGCACAGTGGGCTTTGGGGACCAGATCAACAAGGAAGACAGGTAAGGAAGGGGATGGGGCGTGGAGGCTGGTGGGAGGCCACGGGGAGGAGCTCACCACGGGGTCCTGCCTGGACCTCCTCCCAAAATGGCGTGTGCAGGGCGCAGACCCCTCACAAGTGGCGCCTCCACCCAGGGTCCCTGTTTCCACCAACCAGTCTACTCCACGCGCTCTGCCAAAGGAAAGGTGTCTTTCCAATATACATGGGGTGAGGTCTTCAGTCCATGTGGCAGGCATGTCTTGAGCTCCTTCCTACCTTGTGCCAGGCGCTGCCGTGCCCTGACAATCTAGAAAGGAATGACTTTGTCTCTGCCCTTGAGGCACTCACCGGGGAGACCGGTTTTGAGCAAATAAGTTCCATCGAGTGTGATATGCTTTGGGAAGGACAGGGTGCGAAGAGGTAAAGGACAAGTAACAATGAGCACATGAGGGGGAGAACAGTCTGTTCCATGTGGGGAGAGTGTGCAGACATGGAGCCATTGAGAGGTTTTATGAAGTAGGGTTTATGAGATAGTCTCAGGGCGCCTGGGTGGCTCAGTTGGTGAAGCATCTGCCTTCGGCTCAGGTCATGATCCCAGGGTCCTGGGATCGAGCCCTGCATCGGGTTCCCTGCTCAGCCAGGAGTCTGCTTCTCCCTCTCCCTCTGCCCCTCCCCCTGCTTGTGCTCTCTCTTGCAAATAAATAAATAAAATCTTAAAAAAAAGAAGATAGTCTGATTGGCCTTGAAGTAGGTTGTTTGGAAGGGTAGGGAGAGCAGGAAGACCAATTAGGAGACTCTTGGACCAATTAGATCGAGGCCAGAGGTGACACAGGTGCTGAGATAGGAAAAAGGAGGCAGGTTTGGTAAATATCGAGTAGGTAGAATCAACAGGACTCGGCAGAGACTTGGTGTGAGGTTGTGAAGGCAAAAGAAGAATCTAGAATGAGGTCCAGATTTCTGGAGAATTAATATAAGAGAACCACGTGTGAAAAGAATCAGCTGTGTTTTAGACCTGTTGAGGTTGCGCTCTCCGTGGACTACTGAGACCCCTGATGACCTTCTGTGGTGAGGCAGCTGAATATACAGGGGTTAGAGGTCGGCAGAGGGTCAGCACTGGAAATACCGATTTGGATTATCAAGGTATAGGGGCTATGTTCCAACCGCAGACACGTGTAAGACCACCCAGGGTTCAGAGTGGAGCGTGGTGAACACTGGGCTACAGACAAAAACCTTAGGATGTTAAGTCAGCAGATGGAGCAAATGACACATTCTGGAAAGAGACTGAGCAGGAATATGCAGAGAGGTAGGAGGAGAGACTGCAGCGGGGTGGGGGGAGTTGAGAATGGAGTGTGAGTGAGGGGTGGGGTGGCTCAGACACGGGGGATGTGTTGAGGGCCGGGGTCAGGGAGGGGGCCAGGCACCATCTGCACTTAACTAGACGTCATGTGGTTATCACAATGCCCATCTCAGAAAAGGCCATTCATCATTTTGAGGAGTGTCTGCTCATCCTTTTAGGATTCTCCTGCTTCTTAGCTGAGCTGGATCCCCAGTTCTCCTATTTCTCCCTTGAAGTTCCAACAGCCATACCCATTTCCTGATAATGAATACATATATTCAGCTTCTTAATAATTGAACTGAATTTTGTTTTTCGTTTGACATCCTAGACGGACACCTCTGCTTTTTATAGCTTTGCTTATTATGCTAATTTTGTTTGCTTGAGAATAAATTGGACCCTGGGGAAAGGGGATTGATATTTGGGGTCATCTCAGCCACAGACGGCTCAGGATCTTTTCAATTAAATTTCTCACAATTCTCGGCAACATACATTTAACATATCTGATATTGGAAACCGCTTTGGTAATGATGGTTTGGGAGGACTGAGCTGATACGGCCCCTTAGAGGCTAATCTACTTCCAGTACATTAGTAATATCCTTACTGTTTTTCCTGATTATAAACATGATGCATACTAATGCAAAATCAAATAATACAAACTCAAATAAGTAGAAATGAAGAGCCTCTCAGAAACTGGGCTGGAGAGCAGGGGTAGAGCAAGCTCCAGGGATTCGTAATAAAAAGCAGTGTTTTCTCCATACTGATGGGCTCATTCGGGCATGGATATGTCAGTGCAGCCGTATTGAAGCAGAGCACGAGAATGTGATCCTTTACCCACGGTGCGTGGTCTTCTAAGAAAAACAGTGATTAAGGCCATACCCTGGGGAAAGCCACTATTTAAAAGATGCAGGAGCACGGGGCGCCTGGGTGGCTCAGTGGGTTAAACGTCTGCCTTCGGCTCAGGTCATGATCCCAGGGTCCTGGGATCGAGCCCCGCATTGGGCTCCCAGCTCGGCAGGAAGCCTGCTTCTCCCTCTCCCTTTGCCCCTCCCCCTGCTTGTGACCTCTGTCTGTCTGTCAAATACATGGATACAATCTTAAAAAAAAAAAGATGCAGGAGCAAAAGGAACTCAGGAGGGAGACCGAGGACAGGCTAGAACTTAGGCTTTGGTCTCAGACCGACCTGGGTTCCAGTCCCATCTTGTCACTGATTAGCCCGGTGATGCTGGACAAGTGTTTTGTGCCTCTGTCAGCCTATTGATAACTAATGTTCTGGCTGGTCCGGCCCCTGTGGTTCTTATGATTGCAAGACGCTGTCAGCAATAACCATCAGGGAACTTGGAGACCTGAAAGGTTTATTATTCACAGGTCCTGGGAAACACATGGCCCGGCTGGGACCACACAGTGAGGTCTCGGGCTAGAGAAAGAGAACGCGGGTGTGGGTCTGGTGTTCTGCTTTTATTGAGATGGAGGGTTTAGGTCTAGGATTTGGTGGGCTTGCTCTAGATGGGTGAATTTATTGTTTGGATTTTATTTATTCACTTGAGAGAGTGAGTGAGAGAGCGAGCACAAGCCGGGGGAGGGGTGGGGGTAGAGGAAGAGGGAGGAGCGGACTCCCCACTGAGCAGGGAGCTGGACATGGGGCTCGATCTCAAGACCCTGGGATCATGATCTGAGCCAAAGGCAGATGCCTGACCTACTGAGCCACCCAGGCGCCCCTAGATGGGTGAATTGAAAACATAAGAGCGAGAATTTAAAGCAGTGGAAGAGAAAAAACAAGTGGCCCAAAGGGTCACTTATGGAAATCAACCAAGATTTCTGAAACAAAGGAGCCCCGTGCGGGGGGGTGGGAGCGAAGGGAGGGCTGACTCTTCACCTTTAGGTGGCTGGCAGTGTGTTTATTCCAGATAGTCAGTTGTCTTTGAAGTGGATGCCTCAGCAATAAAACTTAAATCAGGCACTTGCATGGCAAAAAAGAAAAACCAACTCTCAGAGCTTACACTATAAGACACTTAAATTCTCTATGGCTCAGTTTTCTCACCTGTAAACTGGGGATGACGATGATACTAATATCTACCGTAGAGGGTTGTGGTGAGGCATCCTTGACGTGTCTGGCATATGAAATGCTTCAACAGTGCCGGGCACAGGGGCGCCTGGGTGGCTCAGTCGGTTAAGCGTCTGCCTTCTGCTCAGGTCATGATCTCAGGGTCCTGGGATCGAGCCTCGCCTTGGTCTCCTTGCTCAGCGGGGAGCCTGCTTCTCCCTCTCCCTCTGATCCTCCTCCCACTCATGCTGTCTCTCTCTCTCAAATAAATAAATAAATTCTTAAGAAAAAACAGTGCCTGGCACAGAGTAACTAACAAACAGAAGATATTGTTATGATCATGACTTTTATTGGTAGAAGAATCGAGGGAGAGTTGTACCATGTAGCATAATGGGAGGGAATAATAAATGGAACTGAAAAATATCCATTGGGTTTGGCACCATGAAGGTCATTAATACACTAAGGAATAATAATTCCAGGGAAGTTGTGGGTGGAAGCTAAATTGCCATGAGTGAATGGAAGATAAGTAAGTAAAGGCATCCGAATAACAAAAAGAGCAATAGGACAGAAAAGTGAGACCAAGATCAAATTCATGTTTACACAGGAATTTGGCATAATGTAAGTCAGCGGGGAAAGAATGGGCTATTCAAGAAAATGTGCTGGGAAAATAGGCCATCCATCAGGAAAAAATAAAATGAGACCATCCCACACAAACACTAGTCACAAAAATAGATTCCAGATGGATTAAAAACAAATTCTAAAAATATGAGGAGAAAATATAGGAGAATGTTTTTATAGCTTTAGGAGTAGAGAAGGTTTTTGTAATTGTGATACAAAATCCCAAAGCCATATAAGAAAAGACCGACAGATTTAAACTTATTAAAATAAAAAAAAAACCCTATGCATACTGAAAGATGCTATAAACAAAAGTAAAGACAAACTACAAATAGAGGAAATTTGCAACCTGTATCACAAAGGCTTTTTCTAAAGTGTAAAAAGAGCTTCTACAGTTCTACGAGAAATAAACAGGTAATTGACAGAAGGGGGAATTAGAAATTGCCAACTAACATACAAACTGATGCTCAACCCATGTCACCAGTGATTAGGGAAGTGCAAAATGAAACAATGAAATTTTTTTTATCCATCAGATTTGCAAAAATAAGAGATAAAAATACAATGGCCGCTAACACCAGCAAATTTCATTCATGTTGCTGGGAATGTAGATGGATACAGATGTTTTAGAGGGCAGATTTGGTGGGACCTATTAAAATTTTAAATGTGAATTCCCTATGATCCAGCAGTTCCACTTTTAAGAATACAGTCGAGGGCGCCTTGGGTGGCTCAGTTGGTTAAGCGACTGCCTTCGGCTCAGGTCATGATCCCGGAGTCCCGGGATCGAGTCCCACATCGGGCTCCCTGCTCGGCGGGGAGTCTGCTTCTCCCTCTAACCCTACCCCCTCTTGCGCTCTCTCTCTCACTCTCTCTCTCTAATAAATAAATTTAAAAAAAAAAGAATACAGTCGAGAGAAACAATTGCACACGTTCATGAAAAACATACAGAAAAGGTGTTCACTGCAGCATTGGATATGGAATAAAAAAAATTTTAAACAGCTGAAATTTCCACCAATAGAGCAACTGAATGAGCTATGGTACAACTGTACCATGGAATACATTTGGCAGTTTCAAATAATGCAATAGATCTGTGTACGCTCACGTGGGTGTGTTATTAAGTGAAAAGAGAGGTTGCAGAATGATACACAGATCACGATGCCATTTGTATAAATCCACCCTTCCCAATGAAACACCAAACAGCCCCCGCATATAAATGCATAGAAAAAGATCTGCAAGGTGAACCAACAAACTGAAAATAGTAGTTACCTCTGAGGAGGGGAGCACAAGTATACGTATTGGTCACGCAATTAAGAATAAGTTTTAAAAAAGAATGAAGTCTTAAAAAAGGAAGCAGATAAAGTGGGTGTAGACCGCTCATTTAAAAAGCTTTCCTGAACTGGGAAAAAGAGATAAGGCAGTGTGTAGAGGGAGGCAAAGAGGTCAGGAGCGACTTTTTTTTTTTTTTAAGTTTATTTATTTTTTGTAGTAATCTTGACCCCCAACGTGGGGCTCGAACTCATGACCCCGAGATCAAGAGTCGCATGCTCTTCCGACTGTGCCAGCCAGGCCGCCCCCAGGGGTGATGTTTTTGAGGCTGAGAGAGAGGATGAGGGCTTGAACAGGAACAGAAGCTTCGAGGACAGAGAGGAGGAGGCAGGTATAAGAGAATGAATCCACAACACCTAGTAACCAAATTGATATGGGGGATCTAGTTCAGTTGATAACATTATACTAAATGTCAGCTGTGTGAGGTGCCAGGGATACTAAGAAATAAGGAAGTTGTAGTTTCGTGGAAAGGACTAATACGTAGCATACAAATTCTACATAGTGTAGTGAGTACGATGACAAAGGCACATGGAGGGAACTGTGGGGAAAAGCATAGCAATCAGCAGAGCCCAGTGGGAGTATAAGGTGGAAAGGAGGTGGTCAGGAATGGCTGGGCTAAGTCTTGAAATCTTGTAGGATGCGCACAGGTTAGCCAACCGGCGTACTGTGGGTATTCAGTACCTATTTGTCGAGTGAATGAAATATGCATTGATGGGAAAAAGAAAATTTAAAAAAATACATCTGGGGGCACCAGGGTGGCTCAGATGGTTAAGCGTCTGCCTTTGGCCCAGGTCATGATCCCAGGGTCCTGGGATCGAGCCCCGCATCGGGCTCCTGGCTCAGCGGGGAGCCTGCTTCTCCCTCTGCCTCTGCCTCTGCCTCTCCCCCTGCTCATGCTCTCTCTCTCTCTCTCTCTCTGTATCTCTTTGTCTCAAATGAATAAATAAAATCTTTAAAAAAATACATTTAAAAAAATACCTCTAAGGTTTTATCTTTCAAGACCAAATGCATCCATTGAATGTGTTAACGAGGATGTCGATGAGGGTAGAAAACAATCTACGATGTGTTGAGGAGTGAATGAGAAGGAATGAATGAATGAGTAGATTATTCTTTCCAAAAAATCTCCATTTATCCATTAAATATTTATTGAACTTCTCTATTTATTGAACCAGGCCCTGTGGTAGGTGCAGAAGACAAACTCTATTCCTAAGGGAAGAAAAGACATAAGGCAGTAGTTGGGGAGAATGTGTGGTTAAGGGGGATTGAGTTGAGGAAAGATCTTTCTTTTGAGATGAGGGAAAACTTCAGCATGTTTATAGGTTGAGGAGGAGTCAGTAGGGGGTGAGGAGCTGATAGATGAAGCAAGATTCTCAAAGAGCCTGGAAGGGATGAGAGCGAGTGCGTGGAGGGTGATGGGCCTTGCACACGATGAGACTAGAGGGCGGTGGGGAAGGGCTGATTCAGTTCTAGAAGGGAGAGGCTGAGGCAGGAAGTTGAGCTGGTGTGAGGCTGGTGGCCCCAGTTTTTTGGTAATGTTGGAGGTAAGACCATCTCTCGAGAGTGAAATTTTGGAGCTTGAGGAAATGAGTGCCAGTTTGGAATGGTCAACAAAGGCAGTGGGAAGGCAGCCAATCAAGGTCAAGTAAAGGGATTGTCCTGTTGCCCTATCTGAGGTTGGAGGCCATGGCTTTGAGTGCCAAGACTTTTGTGATGGCCTCTGGCTAACTTCAACAGCAGCGGTGTGGCAGCCGAGGGCAGATCCTGAAATGTATTCCGCGCAGCACTTTGCTGGGCCAGAGGGTGGAAGGCAGGGGCGTAGTGGAGATGAAGGTGTTGACAAAAGAGTGGTTTGGGTAATCAGTTATGGGGTTCAGCCGGGGCCGAGAAGGAGATGAGGCCAGGGAGGGGCTGATCGCCTATGAGACAGTAGAGAGGTCAAGGTACCCGAGGATTTCGTGAGGTGAAAGATCAGGTTTGGGAGGATCCAAGGTATAAGAGGGTTGGAAAGATGAGAGGTTGTGGCCAGAGCGCGGGGAGTTAGAGAGAGGATGTCTTGGGGGAAGCTGACCGGGCCAATGGTAAGGTGTGTTGGGGGCTGAAGTAGAGGGAGCCCGAAGATTGTGGAGTTTAGACAATCAGGGAATAAAGAGGCTGCAGGTTGATGGGTTGTCTATGAGCACACTGCTGACTGCTGTCACCCAGAACGGGGAGAGAGACTGCGTGGGTCAGGCGCCACCAGAAGACGATGGAATGGTCTAGAAGTGGCACTGGGCGGGGGCTACACGAATGCCCACCCCACTGACCCCAAGGCACACAGGTTGTGGGAGAATGAGCAGCCTACTCCGGAGCGGGCTGTCAGGTATTGAGGTCCTCAGGGCTGTGGTATCCTTCAGGGGTGGGGGGGAGCAGGAAGGGATTAGGTTTCCATTAGGGCGAAGAGGTAGGCAAGTTCTGTGGACAGGAAGATGATAGAGGCCAGCCTGCTTAAACTTTCATGTTGCATACAAGCCACTGAGGCTCTTGAGAGGACGCAGACTCCGATCCTGTAGGTCTGGGCTGGGGACTGGGGTCTCTGCATTTCCAACAAGCCCGCACGTTTGGCTTTGTTCCTGTAGAGCTGACCTTGTGCCCCCTTGGTTTTGCTGGCCAAGATGGTTGTGCTCAAGCACAGTGTCTGTGACCGGGCCTTGTGAGTTTCCAGCGGGGGAGGGGCGGGGCTCTGAAGGTGGGGCTACACAGAGGACAGCACGTGGGAGAGGGAGGAGACTGGGATGACCTGCGGGCGTCTAGCAAGCGTGATTGGGGCGCGGTGACCACTGCAGCCGTGGGAATGAGCGAGACCACCCAGGGATAATGTGTGTGCGATCTTAGTAGAATGAGGGCAAAAGATGGTCCGGGATGGAACCTTTGAGACAGGCCAAGATTTAAGGCGAGTGAGAAAGAAGAGTTCTCAAGGCAGTGAAGCCAGAAGGCAGTGTTTCAAGAAGGGACTGGTCGTCAGTGTCCAGAGAGATGGCAATTGAAAAGTGCTCGCTGAGAGGTAAAATCATTAGTTTTCTGTAATATGACTGTTTAAGAAACCCAAGGTAATCAATCATCTGGAAAACACTTCTAATGAATACCAGTTCAGTTAGGTAACCAGTTTCTTTTTTTTAAGATTTATTTATTTATTTATTTGAGAGAGAGAGACCTCGCACAGAGAGAGAGGGAGAAGCAGACTCCCTGCCGAGCAGGGAGCCCAAAGATGTGGGGCTCAATCCCAGGACCCTGGGATCATGACCTGAGCTGAAGGCAGACGCTTAACCGACTGAGCCACCCGGGCATCCCTAGGTAGCCAGTTTCAAAAGAGACATGAAGAAAACCATGGACTTCTTATCAACCGACAATAACTAACTAGAAAACATAATGGAACAGAAGACCTCATTCACAGTAAAAACCCCTTACTCTATCCTGCCCACAGACCCGATGTGATCTGTCCCCTGCTACCTCGCTTGCTTCATCGCTTACTGTTCTTGGTCCACCCCCTTTTTTAAGTAGACTCCACGCCCAGCATGGAGCCCAGTGTGGGGCTTGAACTCACGACCCTGAGATCAAGAGTCAGATGCTTAACCGACTGAGCCACCCAGGCGCCCCTGTTCTTATTTTTAATAAGGTGAAATTCACGCAACATAAAATGAACTATTTTAAAGTGGCATTTAATACATTCACAATGTGGTGCAACCATCACCTCTGCCTCGTTCCAAACATTCTCATTTCCCCAAAAGGAAACACCGAACACTAACTCCCCACCCCCTTCTGCCCTCTTTCCCCGGTAACCACTATTCTATTTTCTTTCTTTATGACTCTATTCTAGGCACCTCCTGTAAGTGGAATCATACAGTATTTATCCTTTTGTGTCTGGTTTCTTTCACTTGAACGGTGTTTTCAAGGTTCATCCCCAGGGCAGCATGCACCAGAACTGTCTTCCTTTTAGAGCCTGAGTAATATTCCATTGTCTGGATTGCCCACATTTTGTTTAGCCAGTCATCAGTTGATGGCCACTAGGTTGTTTTCACCTTTTTTTTTTTTTTTTTAAAGATTTTATTTATTTATTTGACAGAGAGAGACACAGCGAGAGAGGGAACACAAGCAGGGGGAGTGGGAGAGGCAGAAGCAGGCTTCCCGCGGGGCAGGGAGCCCGATGCGGGGCTCGATCCCAGGACCCTGGGATCATGACCTGAGCCGAAGGCAGACGCTTAACCGACTGAGCCACCCAGGCGCCCCAGGTTGTTTTCACCTTTTGGCAATTGTGAATAATTCTCCCTTCCTGCACTAGCTCCCAGCTCCCTTGCCTTCTTCCTATTGCAGATCTCCTCAAGCTCGCTTCTGCCTCTGGACCATTACCTTTGTTATTCCACTGGAATGCTCTTCTCCTAGATTCTCCCATGGCTGTCTTATGCAGCTTAAAGGTCACATTGTCGGGAAGCCTTCACAGTCACTTTTTATCCCCATTATCGGAAGGAGTAAGAAGTAGTGTCCAGACCAGGAATTGTTTTTTAAATAATTTTCTAAAAAAAGATTTTTATTTATTTGAGAGAGAGCATGAGCAGGGGGAGGGGCAAAGGGAGAGGGAGAAGCAGACGCCCCGCCGAGCAGGGAGCCGGATGCGGGGCTCGATCCCAGGACCCTGAGATCATGACCTGAGCCGAAGGCAGCCGCTTAACCGACTGAGCCACCCAGGCACCCCACACCAGGAACTGTTTTGTGCCTTTGGCCTCCTTGGCAATCCAGTGAGGCCTATGGACTCATACTTCAAATAATGGTTTTAAATGCCTAAAATATGCCCATTATACTAAAAATACAGTTCTCAAAATATTTTCAAATTGTGATTTAGTGATCTATGTCCTTCTTTATTAGTTCCTGAGGTAATATCTATATGCAGCTCTAATAACTATCATAATTTAGAAGGTATGTAAGTATAAATGCTATTTTGAGATATTTGCAACAACTGTAATAGGAAGCAGAAATATCAGTGATTTCTATTGACTGTGAAATCACAGGTACTGCTAAAATTACTGTAGATTGTTACCTACATTTGTACCTGAAGAAACTGCTAAGCTTCAGTGAGAGCTCCGTGAAAACGAGGTGGTGTTTTCCTATCCAAGTTCATGGATCCTGTGAATCCTTGGAAGTCTGTGGACCCCAGGTTAAGAGCACCTGCCCCAGGGGCGCCTGGGTGGCTCAGTCAGTTAAGCGTCTGCCTTCAGCTCAGGTCATGATCCCAGGAGTCCTACGTTTGGCTCCCTGCTCAGCAGGGACCTTGCTTCTCCCTCTGCCTGCCGCTCCTCCTGCTTACGCTCTCGCTCTCTCGCTCTCTCTCTCTCTGACAAATAAATAAATAAATCTTTAAAAAAAAAAAAAAAAGAGCACCTGCCCTAAAATGTGAAAGACAAACAGTAGTGATGAGGAGGGGTGGATTATGTTGGGACTGGGTTTTTTTAAAAGACTATTTATTTTAGAGAGAGAGGGGAGGGAAGATCGCGCGGTTGCGCGCGTGCACATGAGCAGGGGGAGCAGAGGGAGAGAATCTCAAGCAGACTCCCTGCTGAGTGTGGAGCCTGTCGCGGGTCTCGAGCTCATGACCCCGAGGTCATGACCTGAGCCAAAACCAAGGGTCAGACGCTCAACCGACTGAGCCCCCCAGGTGCGCCTTAGAGCTGGGTTTTTGTAGCAGATGGAAGAGATTGTAGGAGGCCAGGGAATAATGAGTGAGAAGAAAGCTGCCTTCTCCACCCCTCCATGGAACTTGGGTGTGAGAGATGTAGAAATTTCCAGCTGAGAAGGTATCTGAGGGAAGCTCCATCTTTGAAGGGGAGTCAGGTATGACCTGGGAGAAAGAAACATTTGTGCAGAGACTGCCTGTGTGAATAAGGGATTCGGTTTATCATGGACTGGGGGCCAGTGAGCACAACAGAGTGGGGTGGAATCCTTACTAGATTCCAGATAACCACCCTGGACACTGAGGATACACAGATGAGTAAGACAAAGATGAATCACCCATTATGATTAGTCTAGACCAAATGCTGTCGGTTGATTGGCTGGTTTGGCTGGTCTGATCCAGGGACCCCCTAAGGGCCTGAGGCAGCTGCAGAAAGATAGGCCCAGGGTATCACCAGAGATGAGGGGGAGGGAGGGTGAGAAAAAACTCAAAAAGCACTCTTTTCTCCTTTGGTTCCTTTTACAGAACAAAAAAATGAAGTAACAAAAAAAAGTTATGTAATGGAGAAAGAAAAAAAAAAAGAAGCAGTGCCATGATTCGATAATTCAAATGAGCCAATCATCCAAAAATTAATTAGAGGAGTCAAAGGGACGCATCCCCCACCCTTGCTCCTAATTCTTCAGGAACCTTCTAAGGATCTCTGCAACCAAGAGATTCTTGGATGCTGTTACCCTTCAGAATGATGTTTGGCTCAGAGGGATCAAAGGAAGAAGAAAAAAAAAAAAGGATTTTATTTTTAGAATTTTCTCTGGGGCTCTAGAGATAACTTGCACCTGGATCTCTCGTCTGTATGTAGCGCTCAGAATCTAGGATTTGTCGATTCTTTTTTTTTTTTTTTTTAAAGCTATTTTCCCTTCTCTACCAGGGGGATCTTTCGGAAAGGCTCAGGTTGAGGGCTGCTGCAGGTGAGAAGCCCTGGCCCGGTCCCCGCTCCCTTCGGTCTTGTTTCTAGCTGGCGATGCTGTAGCTACAAGCTCACTGCTTGGGTTACAAACCTCTTCTGGCTTCAAGGGAGGAAGCCTTGGATGGCGAGGCGGCAGACAGATGGGGGGATGAGAGCAGAGGCAGGGCTGAAGCCACGCCGACTTAGTTAGAGCAGAAGGAGGCTGCAGGGGTGGCAGGAAAGGCCCAGAAGAGAAGAGAGAAGCTTCCCGGGACGGGGAGGAGCAGAAGACTGGCTCTGGTTTAAGACGCCCTGGCAAGACTTGGGGTCGTGAAGGGGACTTTGTGTGGAGACTCAGTGAGCTGGGTGTGTGTGTGTGTACGTGTGTGTGTGGGGGGGGGGGGCAATCTTTACCAAATGTTGTCCACATGCTTAGATTTTAAAGTCACACTCTTGGAGGAAATGAGAACCAGAAAAATATGGACCTTAGGAGAGCCATGTGGGCAGTGCCGGAGACCCAGCAAGACTGAGCAGAGCCCAGAGCATCGTGACGAGATTCCCCCGCAGTGGGTCAAGGACAGGTCCCGGCCACCACCACCGGGTACCCAGCTCCCACACTAGGCACGGGGGGGTGGCGGGGGGGGAGACGCAGGGAGCACAGATGCGGAGCCCGCCCGGAGCACAATCAGCCCACCCACAGACACTGCCAGTGGTCTCCACGCTGCATCGGGGCCCCATGCGGGAGAGAGAAGAGCCCTTCGTGGCCCCAGCCCCTCAGAGGGACGCAGTCTGTTTGAGGGAACGGTAATCCTTGTGAAGGGAGAGTAAGCGATCCCCTAGCATAATTACTTTTGTTTATGCTCCGGGGTCACAGAAGGGATTTCTGGCAGAACAGGGGAAGGCTGTGTGGAAGACGAGGTGGACAGTCCATGGCCCTGAGGTGTGGGAGGGCAGGAGTGGGATGAGAAGAGAGATGCGGGCACTCCAGAGCAAAGGTACGCCCAGAGGCAGAAGTTCGGCTCCCGCGCCGACCAAGTTGGTGGCCGGCCCGTCCAGGGGAGATGGAGGGAATGCAGCTGGACGGGAAGAGTCAGATGACCCAGGGCATTTCAAACTTCGAGAAGGGACTGTACCGAAAGCCCGGGTTTGGAAGCGGTCGGGCCATGTCCCTGCTCTCCCCCGACCCCTCCCCAGCTACAAGCCCATCGTGGAGTTCATTGACGCCCAGTTCGAGGCCTACCTGCAGGAAGAGCTGAAGATCCGCAGGGTCCTGCACACCTACCACGACTCCCGAATCCACGCCTGCTTGTACTTCATCGCCCCCACGGGCCATTCCCTGAAGTCTCTGGACCTCGTGACGATGAAGAAGCTGGACAGTAAGGTACAGAGGCAGGCATGAGGGCGGGCGGGAGGCAGCGCACACCGGAATCACCCTTACTGGTCTCTCAGGCCAGGCAGGTGCCAAATTCCAGGAGACGCTCTATGGCCTCCTCATCCTCTCCTTCATTCCCTGTCCCTCCAGAGAGATGGTGTTATTGATCCAGCACCTGCGTTGTATGCTTTGTGATCTGTTTTCCCAGCGCTGGGCGTGGGTCTACCCTGAGCCGTCTTTCTGCCCTGATCCCTCGGGGCTCAGCCGTTGGCAATGGGAAGGCGTGTTTTCTTTGCCCCAGGACTAACTGGCCTGTTCGAGAATCGAACATGCAAACCTGACTTGGAAAGTTATTATTTTTATTATCAATAATAATTTTAGACACAGCAGCTAACATTTGTTGAATCCTCATTATATGCCACGCTCTGTGGCCTCCATTCCTGAGAAAGACGGCTGTGGGAATCAGTCGTGTCCTGCTCTAGAAGGAACTGAAAAATGTAAGTCCCACACCAGATAGAAATCAGACAAGGACTCTTCCTGTGAAAGGAGTATTTTCTGTACAAAAAAGTTGATGCAGGATTCCTTAAAAAGCCTAATACATTTCCCCCTAACATTTCCTATGTGCCTAGCACTGGGATGCGTACTTGATAGGCATTATTTTATTTCATCCTTCCAAGAATCTAGTGTGGTGGATGCTATTATTCCCACTCCCTCATGAGAAAACTGAGGTACAGAGAGTCAAAGAGCTTGCTCCAGGTCAGACAACTTGTAAGGGGTCTGGGATTTGGACCTGGCTCTCTCTGACTCCAAGGTATTTTATTTTATGAAATTCTAATTTATATGCATTATTTAGTAGGCTCTCCGTGACAAAAAAAAACAAAACAAAAACAAAACAAAAACCCGACACTCAGCTCAAATCAAAATAGGAGCAATTTTTTTCTTTTTTTTTTTTTGCAGCAATGAGCTCACCACCCCCCCCCCCCCCGCCCCCCGTGAGTACCCGGCTGCTCTGGAAATGTCGCTCTGCCCTGCATGTCCTGTATGGGGCAGCAGAGAGCCATGCGGCGGTGGCCCGCTGGGTGGGTTGGGTTAAGTTAAGCAGCCTTTGGCATATGCTGGTCTTGTGTCCATGGGGACACAGGGAAAAGTGACAAGGAGAATTAGCTCTCTCTACTCTTCCACCTTGGCAAAGGCTTTGACCCTCCCCCCTCCCGCGAAGACTTCAAGGAAGGTACCTGCAGGGTCCAGTGTTCCTTTGCCTCGGCGCGTGAAACTGGAGGCCACCTTTACAGGTACTCCCCAGGCAAAGCGTAGAGCAGGCCGACTTCGGCCTCCAAGTGCAGAGCTCCTTCCGGGGCCCAAGCACTAAGAATGCTGCCCCCCGGGAGCCTGCTGACAGCAACGCCTCTGCCCCCCATGTGAGCCTGAGCTTACGTGTGCCCTGCCTCACAGGCATGTGCGTGTCGCAGTTCTTCACCTGCCCGCTGCAGAAGCCCTGTCTCTCCTTGAAGTCCTTTCAAGGAGCAGGGTTCAGGGGGATTGAACTTCGGGGTAGCGTTAGGCCTTTGTCCTGCTGTCGGAAATTGGGCATATGGACCTGCTTGCTTTGTGCAGAAAGTAATCGCGAAACTCAGGTAGCGTCACTCCTTTTTGCATGAAGTCTCGGATCACGCTGGTAACCGCGAGGGTCTTCTTCATCCAGCTGGGTTGGTTCATAAGTTTGCTGCCAGAAAGGGGGCCACGTGAGCGCCTTCACTGAGCTCTGCCCTGCCTCCCCTCCCTGCCATGGCCCGTGGGGCTGGGTCCCTAACACACCGGGGCGAGCCTGCACCGGATAGGTTGGGACAATTTACTGTTAACGAGGAGTGGCCGCCTCCCCGCCTTGTCAACCACAGATTCCCAACTGTCCTTTTTCTGCTTGGAATCACCCAAGCAGTGATCTCAATATGAAGATGTCACACAGCTCATCAGTTTGGAGCTGAGCTGGTTAAGACTCTGGATTTAGGAAGAAGGCTAAACTTAGATCTGGATCCCAGTTCTGCTACTTACCTGCTCTGTGGCCTTGGACAAATTACTTAGCCTCTCTGTGCACTAATTTCTCATTGGTAAACTGAGAGAGGTGTTGTCAGGATTAATTGTGTTAATCCACGTAAAGCACTTAGTCCAGTACCCAGAGCTTAGTAAGCGGCACCCACTGTCATTTATTATATTGTGATTTGGCTACAGAGGTGGCCAGTCCCGGGCCGTTGGGTTGAGCTGGTGGAAGTCCTCTGCCATGCTGCTATCGGTTGCAGATTACCAACAATGATCCCGCTTTTCGCCTCCCTTCCCCAGGTGAACATCATCCCCATCATCGCCAAATCAGATGCCATTTCGAAGAGTGAGCTAACAAAGTTCAAAATCAAAATCACCAGCGAACTTGTCAGCAATGGGGTCCAGATCTACCAATTCCCTACAGATGACGAGTCAGTGGCAGAGATCAATGGAACCATGAACGTGAGTGGGGGCACAGGGGTTCAACTTTCTGACGATTTGCTGTTTCTTTTTATTATTTTTCTTTTTTTTTAAGATTTTATTTATTTATTTTTTGCGAGCGAGCGAGAGAGCACGAGTAGGAAGGAACGGCAGGCAGAGGGAGAAGGAGAAGCAGGCTCCCCACCGAGCAGGGAGCCCGATGCGGGGCTCGATCCCAGGACCCCGGGATCATGACCTGAGCTGAAGGCAGACGCTTAACCGACTGAGCCACCCAGGCGCCCCTATTTTTATTATTATTATTTTACAAACTAGTCGTCAAACCTCACCATCCATTTTAGTGCGGTCATCTCTCCATCATCTGAATTTCGGGTGTTTGTGAGAAAGAATCCAGAACCCAGACAGCTCCTTTCCCTTAGTGTTGGTTGCCTCAAAGTCTCAGAGAGGCAGAGATTAATAGCCAGAGACTGAGGGAGGGAAAGGCTGACCTCAGGAAGAGTCTGGAGCCGGGGATTCGGACCTCTCCTTCCACCCTCCTCTTGGATGCGGCTTCGGTCTAAGCCAGTCCCCCTGGGCCTGCCAGAAAGGCAAACAGTCTTCTTCTCTGACCAAAACAATGCCATGACAACCACAGCAGAAAAAGTTGGCCGGCTTCTGGGAGTCCAGGATAATATGTACTCAGATCATCGAGCCCTCTACCCCCGGGGGGAAAAATGACATATAGCCTCTGATTTTTCTGGTGACTAGAGAAATGTTATTTTTCAGTTTCAGGGTGATGCTTTGCTTTATTGAGTGTGAATGAATGAAAAAAAAAAAACCACCCCAACTTGCCATCTTTCCTCTCCTCTCCCACTCCCCCCTCCCCCAACTAGAAGAATGAGTAATGAGCAAGGCGGGGAGTCAAACATCTCCTCATGCTTCTTTACAACGTGTTGATGCTGTTGCTGCGAAATCTTCAATGTTGTGATTTCAAGGAGACAGCTAATAGCTTTTGGAAAGCCTCTGCTTTGAGAACAGATTTTTTTTTTTCTCTCTTTTGAGAGGCATCAGTTTTTCCTAATGACATAATGCCCGGGTATAACCAAACTCAGGAAAGCCTGGTAATAAAAGCCATTTTTAGAAAACTTCCCAGCTGCTGCCGCCCCTGAGTTATCATTATGGTATCAGCTCCTACCTCCTAGAATCTGGCCAACAAATTAGCATGGCGGGGCTGCAAGTCATTGTCTCCGTCTGCCTTGCCCCCCATCGGTACACCCGAGATGTGTTCGTTATTAGAAGTCCCTCATCATCTTTGACCAGTCTGGCCTAAGAGTAAGGCTATGTGGCTTGGGGTGGGTGGAGTCCTATCCTCTCTGACCCATCGTGAGTGTGAAAAAAGGGGGAACAGAAAGATGAGCCCTTATCCTCTCAAGCAGTCAGGGCATTTTGATGGAAACCAGACTCTGCCATGATGAGAAAACCTGAAAGTGTGCCTAGCCTGCAGACAAATGGGAACCTTGGGGCACCTGGGTGGCTCAGTTGGTTAGGCGTCTGCCTTCAGCTCGGGTGATGATCCCAGAGTCTGGGGATTGAGTCCCGCATCGGGCTCCCCGCTCAGTGGGGAGTCGGCTTCTCCTTCTGACTCTACCCCCTTTCGTGCTTTCTCTTTCTCTCTCTCTCACTCACTCTCTCTCAAATAAATAAAGTCCTTTTAAAAAAAAAAAAAAGAAAAGAAAAAGGGAACCTAGAGAGAAGTGTCATGTGGTGTCCCTGGCATGATGTCTGGAAGCGCTTAGTCACCTCAGAGCACTGGGCCCCGTTAGATACCTTCAAACTTGGGTTCCCTACGTCACCAGGTAGCTTTTGGGCTTGTGGTTTGCTTTGCTAAGAATAAAAAGGGGAAAGAGTTCTCAGCCGTCTCGAGGTGTCATCCAAAAACGATAGCTCATTACACTGAATCGGGAGTGACAGTTTTTTGGGCTCTGCTCTCAGCTCAGCTGTGCCCTCCTGCTTGAACCTAAGGTAGGCTCAGCCTCTGGGCTGGAAACTTCTCGTGCTGTGAAGCAGAGGTTCTCAGTCACGCTGTTTTGGCTGGGAGGAGGTTCTGGGTCATTTCTTCCAACCGTCCAAAGTGTGCTGGCGTTTCACTTTGAAAAACTAAATTTGAGTGGATTTAGGGTTATCCCTGAATTGAGTGGATTTAGGGTTATCCCTATAATAACATCTCTCAACATTCCCTGACGATCCACTGTGTTTTTCTGAGTGGGGAAGAGTGTGCCTGGCATTGGGCGTCCCCATGGGAGGGGGGCATGCATGTGAACGCCACGTGTTACCTCTTGTGATGGGCAGCGGGACTTGCTTAGCCTGTCTGCCACCCGAACAACTGTGTCAAAGTCCCCAGGGTCTTCAGACCTGTTCTGGTGTATGCAGCTGCGTCATCAGAAACCCAGGCTTGGGTGGTAGGAGGAATGGGTGCTGGCCTTTCAATTCTGGCTTTGACTCCAGCCCCACAGCCTCCGCCACCCCAGCCAATTGTCATGTGGACCGGATTGGAAGAAGTGAAAGAAGTGTCTTGCCTAAGTGGAGAAGAGCATCTAGCCATCCCACCGCCCCCTACTAGGGATTTTCATGGCGGGGAAATAAGACTAATGAGGTCACAGCCTCCCCCTTGGCCTATGGGTGGGTCTGAAAAACGATATCAGATTGGGGGTCGGCAAGAGAAGGGAGTGAGCGGTCCTGTTGCATGCTTCTTCAACCCGTGCTCTGGTAACTCTCAAGGTTGTAGACTTTAATTCTAAAGATTGCTATGTTGGGAGGAAGCCACTCCCGATCGGGTTATTATCAGACAAGGAATCAACGGTGCTGACCGTCTCTATTTCACCAGGCTGAGGAGAACGGTCATCCAGCCTCCCAACTATAATGGATGTTCTGGAACTGAAATAGACTAATTCGCGCCAACTGGATCATCCAATACTTTAAAATATACTGAGGGAATTTTTAAAAGATTTTTTATTTATTTTATCTTTTTTTGTTTTTAAGATTTTTTTAAAATTTTTTATTTATTTGCGAGAGAGAGAATGAGAGACAGAGAGCATGAGAGGGAGGAGGGTCAGAGGGAGAAGCAGACTCCCTGCCGAGCAGGGAGCCCGATGCGGGACTCGATCCCGGGACTCCAGGATCATGACCTGAGCCGAAGGCAGTCGCTTAACCAACTGAGCCACCCAGGCGCCCTGTTTTTAAGATTTTTATTTAATTATTTGACAGAGAGAGACACAGCGAGAGGGAACACAAGCAGGGGGAGCGGGAGAGGGAGAAGCAGGCTTCCCGCTGAGCAGGGAGCCCGATGCGGGGCTCGATCCCAGGACCCTGGGACCGTGACCTGAGCCGAAGGCAGACGCTTAACGACTGAGCCACCCAGGCGCCCCAAGATTTTATTTATTTAAAAAGAAGATTTTAGAGCACAAGCGGGCAGAGTAGCAGGGCGGAGGGAGAGGGAGAAGCAGACTCCCCGCTGAGCAGGGAGCTGGACGTGGGGCCCGATTCCGGGACCCCAGGATCATGACCTGAGCCGAAGGCAGCCGCTTAACCGACTGAGCCACCCAGGCGCCCCTATACTGAGAGGAATTTAAGGTCGATACGAGAGGAAAGGTAGTGAATCTGAGAACAGACTCCCAAGAGGAGGCTTGAGAGTGTCTCTTGGAGTTTTCGGAGACTGGACATCTGACGTCGGGGGGCACATCCACCCGTGTTTCAGGGCAGCCCTGTCCTGCCGCCATCAGAGTCTCCTCCCTGGGCCCACACCTGCAAAGTGTCACCCCCAGGAGTGTGGTTGCTTGGAGGGTGTACCATCTCCCTGCTCTGCTCGACTCTCTCCTGGTCGTCAAAGCTGCCCGTCTCTCCAGAGCAGCGGAACGAGGGCCGAAGTCCGGCCCCACGATATCCTGCCCAAAATGACTGTCACTCCCGATTCAGTGTCATGAGCTGTCGTTTTTGGATGACACCTGGAGACGGCTTTTTGCCATTTAGCCACGAGGCAGAGCGCTGGCGGCTGCGGGTGGCTGGGAGGGCCCGGCAGCTAAAGCACGGTGGCCTTACTCTTCCCTGGCAAGATTTGGGCCCAGGAGTTAGGGACCTGGGCTAGTCGTTTGCCCCAGATCGCGAATGGGGTGAATGAGAACCGCCCCATAGGGCTGTCGTGAGAAGCCAACCAGAGCTGCTCGGCAGCACCCAGAAAAATTCCGCTCGCCGATGCTTATCTGAACAGACTTTGATGCCAGGTGCCAAGCGTGTGCCGGGAGGTGTCGGGAGCCCTGGCGGGCGCTGTGCCTTACCACGGGCAGGGACAGAATGACAGCGCGGTGAGGAAGAGGGGAGGCGAGTGACCCTGTCATCCTAACTAGCAGTGGCTTGTGGGGATAAATCTAACGGGCCCAAGGAAAGACAAAACGGGTTTGTTTTTTTTTTAATGCCTTTATTCTCTTCTTGGGTTTTTTTTCTCCTTTCCTCTCGAGCCCAGAGAAGTCCCCGGTCACCTCACACGCCCTCCTCCATCACTTTCAGCTGAGAGCCGGGGATGCGCCAGAAGGTTCTCTTTCTCACCTCGTCCCTCCGTCTAGCCCTCTGCCGTCGCTGCCCTCTGGCTCTTTGGTGTCACGTGGCTGAAGTCTTGGGTCTCGGCAGGAGGGGCAGCATTTGCCCAGAAAGCGCTTAGGGCTGGATTTGAGGTTCCCCACGTGTCTTGGGGTCCTGAGTGGGAATGAACCGTGCCTGAGGGATGTCCCTCCGACAAAGCCGGCTGGCAGGGGTCAGGGAGGCTCTGGCCCTCGTGCCCCATGTGTCGCACGCCCAAAGACCCTCACGTTCAGTCCCCTCCTAGGACTGATGCAACATTTCCGGCGGCCAGCCCGGCGCATCCTCCATATGCCCATAACCTCCTCTTTCCTGTGTCCTCGCTTCAGGCACAGTGAGTGGAGCGGGAAGGGGTGGAGGCGGTTGCTGAGGTGATGCTCTGAGAGCGGCCAACAGAGGGTGATGCGAGAGCCACCTCAGGGGGATGACCAAGCGCCTCGGGGGACTTGTGGGTGTCCTGGAGCTGAGCTCCCGATTAAGTCCTGTGGCTTTCCACTCTGAAGAACATTCTTGGGGGGCAGGTGCTAAAGAGAATGGGGAAGAAGGACTGGCTGTGACATCAGCGCGCAGATTAAGCAAACAAAAGACATTTGCTGTAGGTTTGCCAGAATCCAACCGCTTCTTATCATCTGGCCTTGTGCAAGCGGGTCGCCCCCGGGGGTTTGGAGCGCTCACCCCATCGGCTGCTCGGACCCGCTGCGTGAGCGTGGCAGCCCGGTGGCGGGTTTTGAAGCCAGAGAGACCCGGGTTCCATCCCTAGCTCTGGCCCTCACTGCTGTGTGCCTGCTGGCAACTGGACCTCAGTTTCCTCGTCTATATAATGGGGATAAGAATACCTAACTCACTGTGCTGCTGGAAAGAGCCCGCGAGCCGCATAGGCTGTCACTGCAGCTCATGCCTGTTCCATAGCTACCCCGACTGTTGGCGCAGTAGCTGCCGCCTCCTCTGTGAAGCCTGCTTTGACTTTGTGGAGTGAGCTGCTCCCTCCTCTGTCCCTCCGGCTCTTGGACCTCTGTTTAGAGTCAATATTATTATTATTATTTTTTAAAGATTTTATTTATTTATTTGACAGAGAGAGACACAGCGAGAGAGGGAACACAAGCCTAGCACACAGTAGGGGCTCAGTAAATCCGCGAGCATGGATGAGTCAGCAAATGAGTCCAAGTATCTGTGACGGAGGCCTGTTTCTCCTGGCGGGCGAAGAAAGCTTGCTCCGGTGGACTTGCCCTTGTCTGGGGAAAGGCCTTTTGGGTAGAGCCCCACCCGGGATCACCTGGTTTGTAAACAGTATTTATTCACGGGTTCCACTTGGCCAGGGGTCACAGGGTGCTGGAAGCCTTTCCCAAGCTCCCCACTACCAGCTGCAGGCAGTTGCCTTTTCTCTGATGCCCAAAACCTTCATCAGCCAGGCCTAGCCCCCCATGACCCTGCCAGCACCACGCTCATACCCCTGCTTGTACTTCGCCTTTCTTTCCTCTCTACTGTGTTCATGGCCCTGCTGCTGCCATTCAAGGAGTATTTATTAAGTACCTACTACGTGCAAGCCCCGGACCCTACATCTGAGCCCTTGGTCATGTTCTGTCTTACACGATTCCGCGCGTGTAATTCCGGTGCTCCCAATAAGACTGTAAGCTCCTAGGGGGTGAGGGAGTGTGTGCCTTCTACCTCTTTTGTCTCCCTTATGGCACTTAAAACAACCCAGCACAGCTATGGGCATGTGGGAAAATACCTGTGGACTTGACTTCTAGGCTCAAGAGTTCCGCGTGGGCTCTTGCTTCAAGGGAAGGATGAGAACAAGGAGCGCAGAGCTCAGTCAGCAGTGTGGTTATAGTACATAGCGGCTCCCGGGGCTCTCACACTTGGGGGAGGGGGCAGCGATCCTTTAGCCTCTCTACCCACACGTAGCCCCCCTCATCCCACTCACCCACCTTCCAAAGGCTTTCCCCCTCAGCACCTGTGTATTCTGAACAGCGCGCTCATCTGGGTATCTGCTCATTATTCGGCTTATTTTCCATCTTCGTCTGTTCTCTGTGTGTTTGGCCACGTCATTGAGAGTTTCTGAACAGCAGAAACTTGGACTGGGCCTCTCAGCCCCACACAGCGCAGAGCTTCAGAAATTCCTCTTGATGATGGCGACAGGGAGGGACCCTACCGCAGTGTGATGGGCCCGAGGCCCTGGAGCCGGCGCCTTTCTCCCAGAGCTCTGCTCTGAGCCTCGGCTTGCCTTCTGTTCCAGGCGCACCTGCCGTTCGCTGTCATCGGCAGCACAGAGGAGCTGAAGATAGGCAACAAGATGATGAAGGCACGGCAGTACCCTTGGGGCACGGTGCAGGGTGAGTGAGTCTCCAGGACACGGGGCCCCTCTCCCTGTCTCCAGCCGCTGTGTGACCAGGCCCTAGCTTGTCCCCGGTCTGTACTCATTTGCCTTGGGCGCCCAGCAGCTTGGGCCCCACCCCTGGATCCTCTGCTGGGAGCAAGCTCTCTTTGTCTCCAATGGAGAAAGCATTCCTAAAGCAAAAGCGAATGTTTTTGGAGCCAGGTAAGAAGGAATGTTCAAGAAAGTATGGGTATTGGCCCCGGGTGCCCCAGGGCACCAGGAGATGTACAAGAATATAGCAGATGAGTAGCGGACAACCCAGATAACCATCAAAAATAGATCGGATGAATTGCAAAATGTTCATCTAATGGGATACTAGACAGTGGCAAAAGTGAACGGATTATAGTTACTTGTACAGGAATGAATCTCAGAAACATAACATTGGGCTCAGTAAATCAAAGGATGCATGCTGTATGGGCGCCTGGGTGGCTCAGTTGGTTGGGCGACTGCCTTCGGCTCAGGTCATGATCCTGGAGTCTCGGGATCGAGTCCCGCATCGGGCTCCCTGCTCGGCGGGGAGTCTGCTTCTCCCTCTGACTCTCCCCCGTCTTGTGCTCTCTCTCTCACAAATAAATAAATGAAATCTTAAAAAAAAATAATAATAAAGGGCGCCTGGGTGGCTCAGTTGGTTAAGCGACTGCCTTCGGCTCAGGTCATGATCCTGGAGTCCCAGGATCGATTCCCGCATCGGGCTCCCTGCTCAGCGGGGGGTCTGCTTCTCCCTCTGATCCTCTTCCCTCTCATGCTCTCTGTCTCTCATTCTCTCTCTCGCAAATAAATAAATAAAATCTTAAAAAAAAAGAATGCATGCTGTATGATTCCGTTGATGTGAATTCCCAAAGGAGACAACACTGAACAAGATCTGTCTTTTTAGGAATTCGTACGTAAGTGGCGAAACCATAAAGTAAAAGGAAGAACGATAAAGCCCAAAGTCAGGATAGTGGTTAAGTCTCGTTTCAAGACCAGGTAGAGACACAAGGTACTGGTATTATTTCATAGGGTTGTAGATACATTGGTATTCAGTTTTTCTTCTTTATTTCTGTATATATATAATTATTACACAATTTCAAAACAGTTGTATATACACTCAGGAAACTTCCTTTTGTGGTCTGCCTGACCCGTGGTAAGTTACCCGTGGAACTAGTCAGTTCTGTGGATAAGGCAAGGCCTGGGACGCTGCCATGGCAGACGAGGCATCTGTCCTCCAAGTCTTCAGCTCTAAGCTGGGTCTTAGAGGGGCACCGTGTGCGAGAGGGCGGCTGATTCACTGTACGCTCATCGCTGCCATTGAGCAAACAACGGGAAGTGGGTGGGAAGTTGTCCACCTCACGTATAAGGCTGGCACGCCGGAGCCTCTCCAGTGATCGCTGGATTTTTCCATAGGTAGGACAAGACTGCTTATCGGAGCTGGGCTAGGTTTTGGTCTTCTCTGCCGTCTGGGGCCGAGATGCTCTGCTAGGGACGTTTTGTGAATGGTTCCTGGACCCATAGTCCTAACTGGGAATGAGTCTGTGGTTCCAGTGACTTCCTCCAATTTAGATCGTGCACACCTAACCAACAAAGGGGTTTTTGAAGGTTTTTTTGTATAAGTTGGAGTTCACTGTTCTGTTCGAGTGACCTTGGAGTCAGTCCTTCTGACCAGCCACCGGGGATCACTGTCCGGACTTGGAGGAAGAGCTGGTCCCGAGAAGTTGCCTGACTGATGTGATTTTTAATATTAGCTTATGTTCTATGGCAGCAAGGGGCTTTATTCCCAAGGCAATGGGTCTTTTTTCTTTTAATTGTTTAAAGTTTCACTTACTTAAGTAATCTCTACAGCCAGTGTACGGGGACTCAAACTCATGACCCCAAGATCAAGGGTTGCATACTCTTCCAATGAGCCAGCCCGGTGCCCCAAAGCAATGGGTCTTAAGCAGAGGGGTTATGTGAGCCCATCTGAGCTTTGGAAAGGTTACTCTGATGGCCACGAGGCAGTCTGCTGCAACTGTGGCCCACCCTGTCATCCCAGACCCCCTCCCTGCCCCCGCTCCCCTCTCCCGGCCCTGGAAGACAGAACCTAGGGTGACTAGGCCAGTTCATCATCTCAGACACCACTGTCCCCACATGGTCAGGCCAGACACCCCCACCACAACCCAGGGGACCCATGCTTGGAGGCACACAGCGTTGTATTCCAACTGGAAGTCCACTTTGCTATGATTTGGTCTCTATTTCTGTCCTTCTGGGCCACTGCCCCAAATGCAGACCTTTGCCGTACTCTTTTGACGGGGTGGGGGGGTTGTTCATTCAGGCCAGAAAGTGGGGTCCGCTTTGTCCTGGTCATCATTGCTGCTGCCAGGCCATTATCCATGCTCTAAAAAACACCTCCTTTGAAACTACGACCTGCCATCCAGGCGAGCCACACCTTGGTCCACAGCCCTCTCGGTCCCTGCCCTCTATAGATGTCCTAGTTCTTCCCTTTTATTCTTTGGAGACTTGGCATCTGCTCAGAGCCTTTGCCTCTCCTTTAGTTCGCCTGCACTTCAATCCCACCCGCAACTTGCTAGCCACGTAACCTTGCCTAACCTTACTGAGACCTTGCATGGGCTCTTTCCTGATCTGCCTGATAAATTCTGATTCCTCCCTCAAGAGTCATCTTAAGGGTTGCCTCTCTGGTGAAGCCTTCACTCCGCTGGGGCACCTTCGGCCCCCCTCTTCTGGGCTTGCACCGCATGGACCTCCATTTTGGTCATTTTTGCATTGTATTATACTTGCCTGTTTGCCTCTCTGCTTCCACTCCGCTGTAAGATCCTTAGGGCAAGAGTCCATGACGTCGTTTCTGAATTCCCGGTGCCCCACGCCATGCTGGGAGCAGAGATGCCACGACTCTTTACTGGACAGACGGCTGAAGGCGCATTCGCCATGAGCCTAAGTGTGGTGCGGAGCAAATAAACATTCCCGGGAGGGTCTGACTGGCGCATTTGGGTTGAGGTGCTACTGAATGTCTTCTTAGATGTTTTTTTATGGTCTTGCAGTTTTCCGTTACTGTGAGCCTTGTAAGTTTCTGCATGCGTTTTCCGTGGAAAAGTGAATCAGGAGGCAAATTCACAGGCTCCAGATACACGGGTGGAAGGGCCACGTGGCCGTGCGGCATCCGGCCTCTCGATTCGTCCTTTCCCGCCGCGTCTGGCCTCCCTTTCAGTGCGCTTTCGATCCCCCCTCCCCTGCCGTGCAGTCGAGAACGAGGCCCACTGCGACTTCGTGAAGCTGCGGGAGATGCTGATCCGGGTGAACATGGAGGACCTCCGGGAGCAGACCCACAGCCGGCATTACGAGCTGTACCGGCGCTGCAAGCTGGAGGAGATGGGCTTCAAGGACACCGACCCCGACAGCAAGCCCTTCAGGTACCCCGTGACTGTGGAAGGCTTGCGCGGGCCAGCTCCCCCGGGGAGGCGACACCCGGGTGCCGGGACCGAGGGCCGCAGAGCTGTCACCTGCCCCTCGCACTTGCCGCCCCCTCCGCGGTGGCAGGGCGGGCTCGGTGAGCGCCAGGCCAGGGAGGACGGCCAGAGGACCCCTGCCGCACACCCACAGCCACACACACACACACCCACAGCCACACACACACACACACACACACACACACACACACGTGCGCGCGCCGGCTGCCGTCAGCTGTGCTGGAGGGGACCCCTGAGCCGAGGCTTCGGCCCGCAGCCTGGCAGCCGTGCCTGTCCTCTGGCCCGCTGTCTTCTTCAGACCCCGGCTGCCCCTCCTTCCCCTTGTCAAGCCCAGATGACGGGACCGGGTAGCAGTCATTGCGCACGGGCCGGGGACCTTCAGGCTCTTCAGGCGCTGTCCTGAGTGTCTGCATTCAGGGGCAAGTTTTGTTTCGACCGCGGGCTGTTAATAATCCTTGGCATACTTCCCAAATCAGAATCGGAGATGCTTTCAGACAAGAGGAATGTTGTCGAAAGCAGTTTACTATGCCGACAGGAGCCAGAGGCCAGGTATCATCGTCGATCTGTCTACGTGATGCGGGACAGGAGCCCCACACTTGAAATCACCATGTGGTGTCCTTTATTACAGCTCAGGCCCCTCTCAGGAAGTGTCGGGCCTCACTGAGGAAGTGAGGGGGACGCTTGTGGGCCAAGAAGGCTGTCAGATGGCCCCTGAGATCCCGTAGTGTCTGTTCCCAGGACGAAGCTGGGCTCTGCGGGCACAGTGTGGCCAGTTTTGCAGGGAGGCCTCGTTCCAGAAGGGGGGACTCGCTCCCCTTCGGGGACAGGGGCTGCCGGAGCTCCTGGGGACGGAGGAAGTTGTGCTTACCTCTCTGGTGGGCCCTCTCTCAGTTTTCTCTCCTTCCCCTCCCACGGCTTTATTTGTTTTTTATTTTTATTTTTTAATCTTTTTTTTTTTTTTTAACATTTTATTTATTTATTCTGACAGAGAGAGAGACACAGCGAGAGAGGGGACACAAGCAGGGGGAGTGGGAGAGGGAGAAGCAGGCTTCCCGATGAGCAGGGAGCCCGATGCGGGGCTTTGTCCCAGGACCCTGGGATCATGACCTGAGCCGAAGGCAGACGCTTAACGACTGAGCCACCCAGGCGCCCCTTTATTTGTTTTTTAAAGACTTATTTATTTATTTGTCAGAGAGAGAGGGAGAGAGCCAACACAAGCAGGGGGAGGGGAAGGGGCAGAGGCAGAGGGAGAAGCAGGCTTCCCGCGGAGCAGGGAGCCCGATGTGGGACTCGATCCCAGGACCCTGGGATCACGACCTGAGCCAACGGCAGATGCTTAACTGAGCCACCCGGCGTCCCTCTCCCACAGCTTCAATCTGCATCTGTGGAGGAGGAGGTGTGGGTCTGCCTGCTCCTCTCTAGTCCCCTCCCGTCCTCCCACTCCATCCTGAACACCTGTAACCCGAGTCTTCGCCCTCTGCCCGGGCTCCTTTCCACATTGCAGGCAAACATGCTCATCCCAAAGAAACACTCCCTTAACTCCTCCTCGTCACCACCCCCTGCCCTTTCAAGAAGTTTGGCTCTGGGCACCTGGGTGGCTCAGTCGTTGAGCGTCTGCCTTCGGCTCAGGTCATGATCCCAGGATCCTGGGATCGAGTCCCACATCGGGCTCCCTGCTTGGCAGGAAGCCTGCTTCTCCCTCTCCCACTCCCCCTGCTTGTGTTCCTGCTCTCGCTAACTCTCTGTCAAATAAATAAATAAAAATCTTTAAAAAAAAAAAAAAAAAAGGAAGTTTGGCTCTGGTGGGAAAGAGGAAGAGTGGTTTGTATTTACTGGCTTCTGCCCCTACCGCGCCTCCGAAATGCCTCTCTCCTAGGTCAACAATCACATGCTCATGGCCAGTTATGATGGGGCCTCTGAGTCCCATCTTTTCTTATTTCAATGCATCGTTCGATATTCCTCCCCACCGCCTCTTTCCTGAAATTCTCTCTGCCTTTGGCTCTTCTCGCACTGGCCTGGCTGGGTCGGGTCCTTCTCTCTCTCGTCACTCCTTCTGGCCAACACCGGCAGGCTCCTTTTCCTCAGCTCACGCCTTTAAATGTTGGTGTGCCCCAGGGTTCCTTCCTAGGGCCTCTGTGTTCTCTTGGTGGCAGATTCTTTCTACGATCAGCCCTACTTACACCTAGAAAGGGATGAGTCCCCCGCCAAAATCGTACTTTTGAGCTCCAAACCCATTGCTCCAACTGCTGACCAGATATTCTCACTCAGACGTCCCATGGAGGACGTACCTCCAAATGCAGCTGTCTGAGCTTCAGTTCATCTTTTTCCCTCGTAAACACACCCCTTTCCCAGTGTTCCCTGCTGCACTTCATGGGTCCACCGTCCACCGGGTTGCCCGAGCCCAAACACCCGAATTATTTTAAGTCCTTCCAAGTCCTAGGAGTTCTGCTTCCCTCGCTGTTCCTTAAGTTCCCCCAAATCCTCCATCCCTACCAGCCCTTAACATTTAGATCCCATCGTTTCTTTTTTATCCTATTTCCTCCATCCCACACCCACCTCCTCCCAACTCCCCCCCACCCCCGCTCCCAGCAACCACTCACGGTTTATTCTCTGTATTAGGAGTCTGGTTTTTTTGTTTGTTTGTTTGTTTGTTTGTTTGTTTGTCTCTCCTTTCTCTTGGTTCGTTTGTTTTGCTTCTTAAATTGCACATATGAGTGAAATCACGTGGCATTTGTCTTTCTCTGGCTGGCTTCCATCACTTAGCCTTACACCCCCCCGGCTCCATCCAGATGGTGGCAAATGGCGAGATCTCTTTCTTTTTTCTGGCTTTCTTGTGGGACTGAGCGATCCCATCACTTCTTATTTGGATTGTTGGGAAGTCTGTCCTTCACGCAACAGCCTGAGTGGTCTTTCTCATTTTCAAATTGCGTGAAGTCAGTCCTCCTGCTTGAAACCCTGCAGCAGATAAATGACCAAGCAGGTAATACGACTTCCAGAACCCACTCTCTTCTGCCGGACTCGGGAACCTCGCCTCCCTCTACTCCACAGCTTCCACCGCCTTCTCCGGCCATGTTGGACTATGCGTGGCTCCCCAAGTACATCATCCTCTCTCCACATGTGCCCTTCCACCTGCTGCCCTCTTCGGAGCATGATTCCTCCTCTTCGTCACTAGGCTGACCCCTGTTGCTTTAAAACTGAGGCTGGGGGTGCGGAGGCTTGGCCCGGGCATCTCCCAGTAGACCATGAGTTCCTTGATGGTGGGCCCAGTGGCTGTTGGCTCTAGATGTTGAATGACTAGCAGAGTGTCGCTTCGTCCTGTGTCTAGCACACGATGGAGTCTCACCGAGTGTTTTTTGAAATAGTTCACTAATGTGGTCAGTTTCAGAGCCAGGACCTGGGAGCCCAGTGCAGAGGAAGGACCCAGATTAAGAGACAAGAGATCCAGCTTCTGGTCCCTGGCTCGCCCCTATCTAGCCATGTGGTCTTGAGCAAATCACCTCACCTCTCTGGCCCTCTTTCTTCATCTGTATAACCAGGGCAGAGAAACAGATGCTCTGAGTCACTTCCAGTTCCAAGTATCTTGTCAGTTCCTCAGGGCTGCCCCAGCCCCTGCAAGCAGCCCGTGATCCTGCTGTCACATGCCAGGCCGGCTGCCTGCAGCTTTGTGGTTCTGTTTTGGCACCTCTCCCAGAATTGGGGAGAGGGGGGATCGGGAGACCCAGGGAGGATCACTGGGGCCAGTTTTCATTGACGAGGAGCCATTCCAAAGGCAGGGGAATTAACCTGACCGTATTCGCAGCTTACAGGAGACCTATGAGGCCAAAAGGAATGAGTTCCTGGGCGAGCTCCAGAAAAAAGAAGAGGAGATGAGACAGATGTTTGTCCAGAGAGTCAAAGAGAAAGAAGCTGAACTTAAAGAGGCAGAGAAAGAGGTAAGTGTGACCCTGACTGCCCAGCAGGCAGGAAGAGGGGGCTGAGCTTGGACACAGCCAGCGGGAGCCTCGAAGCTTCCGGGCAGGAATGGGGCCCAGCATCAGCAGCCCTGCCTTGTCTGGCACCGAGGACGATATGAGACCGGTGTCTTCTTGATCCCTCATCCGCCAAGGCCGGGATGTGTTCTCATTCCATGTTACGTAATTCTCTAGAGCCGCGCCCTCCCATACTGCAGCCACTAGCCACATGTGTCTATTTGCACTTACACGGATTAAAATGAAATAAAATTTAAAACTCAGTTCCTCGGTCGCATCAGCCACATTTCAAATGCTCAGTCCTCCTGCGATTAGTGGCTACCATATTGGACAGCACAGCTCTAGAATATTTCCGTCACCGCAGAAAGTTCTATTGGGCAGCACTGCTCAAGAATCAAGACCTAAGTCCATGGTGTGGACGTTGATTTTTTTTTTTTCAGTTTCACTTTTCAAAAAGAAAAATGTCACCCACTACTTTTGGAGGAGACGTGAGGGGATCTCAAAGATAAATGAGTGAAAGGCCAACGAACAAGAGCCAGGTTAGAGCAACGGATGGCCACAGCTTCCACCACCCTACCCCAGGGGGCTAGTAGAAGCTGGTCTACACGGCAAGCCTGTCGTCCACCAGCCCTCACTAAGTGGCCGTCCCAAATACCTGTGAGAGCCGGAGACCTGCCCTCCTCCGTGATATGTTTCGAGTGCTATGGAATCCTAAATTCTCTCTAGAACCCTCAAAAGAAAGTGAGGTTATGCTTGTTCTGCTTAGTATTCAGGGTACTTTATCACGTTCTGGTTTGTTAGCACAGTGGTATGCCGGAACCTTCTTACCATTCTCCTTTGGGTGTCTGGTTCTGTTCAGGGCTAGCTGAGTCTCCCCTTGGTCAAAGCTGAGGTCTCTACACTCAGTCCGTTTTATAAAATCCTTTCATCTCCTTCCATGTCTGAGGACAAGTATTTTCTTTGACCAGCTTTGGCACTGCTGAAGTTTTCTCTGCAACCCATGGTGATCCTCCTTGACCAGAGGGGGTAAGGAAAGACAGGGGCCCCCTCTCATATTGGGTGATCTCACTGTATAATCCTCCGAAGCATGGATTAACTTTGGGCAAATTCCTTCACTTCTCTGACCTTCTGTTTCCTCATAAGATACCAATAATAACAGAAATGGTTCTTGATACTAATTATTAATTAACATTCATTAATAACAGTCCCTGACCACATTCGAGAGCAGAAACGTGGAGGTGAAGTGGCAGGAAAGGGACCCACCCCGAACACGGTGCCATCCTAGCAGTCCCTGGCAGAAATGTCTCCTCAGGTGCCCGGGTCCTGCCGGTCCCCACCTGCCCTGGGCTCGGCTCCTCAAGGAGGAGCTCCCCAGGGGGCCTCTCCTCAGACTCCCTGTGCTTCCCTGCCAGCTACACGAGAAGTTTGACCGTCTGAAGAAACTACACCAGGATGAGAAGAAGAAGCTGGAGGATAAGAAGAAATCCCTGGACGATGAAGTGAACGCCTTCAAACAGAGAAAGACGGCAGCTGAGCTGCTCCAGTCCCAGGGCTCCCAAGCTGGAGGCTCACAGACCCTGAAAAGGGACAAAGAGAAGAAAAAGTAAGTGGTAGGCGGCTCTGGGTTGTGGCTTCTTTCTCGTCCCCTCAGCACAGGGCCCGGAGACTAGTGGGGCTGGGGGCCAGAGGTGAGCTGTGGGCTGACAGGTGCGTTTTGTGTTTGGGTCCCTATAACTGGTCTCTGTGTCCCCTGAGTTTGGGGAACTGAGAGTGGTGCGGGGGGCTGTGGTCCCGGGAGCCCGGCCCCTCCGCTCGGCTGCTTGGGAAAGACTTGCAAGCTCCAGGTAGGAAGAGAGGGAGAGGCAGAAGAGAGGCAAACGGAACGTGGGAGGGGAGAAAGAAAGGAGGAAACCATGAGATCTGCGGAGGTGTAAGAAAGAGGTGAAGGAGGGGCGCCTGGGTGGCTCAGTCGGTTGGGCGTCTGCCTTCGGCTCAGGTCGTGGTCCCGGGGTCCTGGGATCGAGTCCCGCATCGGGCTCCCTGCTCAGCCAGGGGCCTGCTTCTCCCTCTCCCACTCCCCCTGCTTGTGTTCCCTCTCTCGCTGTCTCTCTCTGTCAAATAAATAAATAAAATCTTAAAAAAAAAAAAAAAAGAAAGAGGTGAAGGAGAAGGACAGCTAGAGGGTAGAGGGGAGAGTGTGCCCTAGCAGAAGCCTCTGGGCACCCTCTTTCTCCCCCGAGAAGTTGGCGCTGATCTGGCTTACAGGCCTGCTTGTTCATCCTTGTGTCTGAGGTGTTCCCCTCCCCATGCCCGTAGCTCCCCAACCCCATTCGCACTTAGCTGCAGCCAGCAGTTTAACTGCTTTTACTGAAGGCTGCAGCCCAGTCCGGGTCTCCCACTCTGTGCCATCCCTCCCTCTTGGCCGCTTCGTTGTTCCTGGCCCAGGATGCCGAGAACTTGGTGGGGAGCCCCCAGATGCTAGTAGACTCCACGCGCCCCATGCTCAAGCAGAGTCTGTCCATCTCCCCTGGTAAGGTTATGGGCTCTTGCTTACGTGCGGACCTGCGGACCCATAACCTTGAACCGACTCCAGGCTTTGCCGGCCCGAGCTCCCCGTTCCTCATCCCGGAGTCAGAGGAGAGGAGAGGATGTCCAGTGGGACCTATCCCTGTGCTCCTATTGCTTGTGCAGTGTGACACAGGGAACCCTCACAGGGAGTGCTGGGCCATGTCCTTACCAAAGGGGCCCGAGGATCCGAAAGGTGTCCACGGTCTTTGCCTTCGGTTCTTAGCGACTTGCTCCTGACTCAACTATAGGCTCTCTGCCAGAAGGAGGGAGCCTCTTCCTTTCCTCCGTGCCTGGCTGATCACTTAGGAATAAGACCGTGACTTCGGTACAACAGTAAAATAGTTACTATTTGAAAGCACTCGATTTCGCCATCCAGCTATTCAAAAGTGTAATTTGAACATTTTCACCCATGAGCCCAGAGATTTTTGTTACTGAGTCACCACACTCTGTGTCAGATTCACTGACTAATGAACTTATTTTGGTGTTACCTGATGGATAAAGGTTAACCAGCCAGAAAAAAAGGCCTCTTTGGACACACCCTATATTAACTGATCTGGCATCGTGTGTGAGTCACACCAGCAGGAATGGGTTCCTGCTTTTAAGATCAGAAAGAACTAAATTTGTTTTCTAGCTCTAACCTGCTGCCTCCCTGGCCTGGGGTATTTGTTAACTCCATCCCTGGGGCAGCCTCGCAGCCTGCTTGCAGGAATTAGGAGATTCCTTTGTGGGTTTTTTTTTTTTAACTTTTTTTTAAAAAGATTTTATTTATTTATTTGACAGAGAGAGACACAGCGAGAGAGGGAACACAAGCAGGGGGAGTGGGAGAGGGAGAAGCAGGCTTCCCGTTGAACAGGGAGCCCGATGCGGGGCTCGATCCCAGGACCCCGGATTCATGACCTGAGCCGAAGGCAGACGCTTAACGACTGAGCCACCCAGGCGCCCCAGGAGATTCCTTTGTTTGGACCCCACTGACACTAAACTATAAATATCCCCTGTTCGGATGTTCAGTGGAAGTTCCTCCCAGACCAGGCTCTCTCTGCTAGTGGTCTCACATGGACTGATCACCCGCCCCCCCCGGCCCCGCTCCAGGCAGAAGACCCTATGTAGGGAGACATGTCTCTGCAGAGGTTAAGAAAGAGTACCGGTGTTTCAGGGGTCCCTAGCAGCCCGCCCTCCCTCTCCCCCGCCCCCACTCTTCCTCACTTCCTTTGATCGCTTTACCCCTCATCGTTTGTGTCAACTCGTAATGTTGGATTTCTCCTCAAGCTCACTCCACCTTCATCAGCTCTTACTGTTTTACAGTTAACTCTGCTGTTTGCTGCATGCTGCATGAGACCCAGGTCCTGGTAAGCTTTATTAACTCGAAATAGAACTGGCGGTGGCTTCTAGAACACATCTCCCCAAATCCTGCTCCCCGCCCAACACACCCAGTCACGAAAGAAGCTGCTTCACTGTCCTAGCTCTTGCGACCGACAGTATTAAGAAGCAGTTGTTGCAGTCTCCCGTGTACATGCGGAATGTTTGCCTGTGTGGTGACAAGTGGAGTGTTTTCGGACTTGCCGCCGGAACAGCTGAGTAGCATAGGTGGATCCTGTGATCAGTCGCTGAGGTGTCACTTTGGCCGTTCTTTTTTTCTCAAAAGTGCCCTAATCGTTGCTCTCAAAATTAACTAACGGGTAATGATGAGGGAAATCACTGGGCTCGCTAGTCTGTCCTGTAATGTCACAGTTGGCGTTGACCCCCAGGTTCGGGAATGTTCCAAGTCAACGGAAACTTGCTTCTCTATTTCCCTCTGGTGGCTGTTTTTTATCTGAGGGGTTCAGGTTCTCAAATTTCCTTTGGCTGTGTGCCCCCCCTGAAAAAAAACTACAATAAAAGTAGAAGAAAATGAAGAGATTTCAAATAGGATAGAGATTTCCTTACATTTCATTCTACAAAGACCAGCTTCATGAACACCTTTGGTAAGAAAGGAAGCAGGTAACCTTCGGTAGCATGGATTCCTGAGGGCTGTTACGTCTGCGGAGTGAATAATGCAGTCCTTCGCATCATGTAGTTTATAGGTTGATTATAGCAATGATTAAGCCCCTTGTATCTATTTTTCTAGACTCAGTGAGTAGGGAGGGAACATAAGTATGTTTCACATAATTAAGCTTATTGCTATTTTTTAAACTTTACCATAGAAACTTCCAAACAGGAGCAAGAGAGAAGAGAGTATAATGCAGCCCCATGTGCCCAACAACCCAGCCCCCAGGCAACTCTCAACATATGGCCAGCGCCATCTCATCTGTTATCCCAAACCTGCTGGATTATTGTAAAGCAAAAGCCGTATCATTTCATCTGTCAATACTGTAGCAGGTATCTCTAAGAGATAATGACTCTTAAAAAACCCGTAAGCACACCACCACTATTACCACACCTACAAAATGAACAATTCGTTAACACCACACCTCTCGTCAGTGTTCCGAATACCCCGGGTGTCTCATAAATGCCTTTTACACTTGCTTCGTTTGGATCAGGGAACATACAGTATTGAGAAGGCTTCTCCCCACTCCCCACTCCCCACTCCCCACTGTAGTTTATGATTTAAATGGAGAGCCTGCTGATAGTCGCCAAACGATTGCTGCAGCTGTTGTTCTGGGGACTTCGGGCAGCCGGCAAAACAGCCTCCTTTCCAGCAAATCTCCGAGAGGAAGTCCACAGAGGCTTCTGAAACGTAAGGCCCCTGAAATTGGGCCAAAGGAAACAACCCTAAAAGAACAATGCCATGATTGATTGTCTCGCTTAAAGGCAAGTCTTGGAGCCCCTGTTAGTTGACAGGAATTAAACTGCAGATCTCTCTTTGGGAAGACCTTGTACTCCTAGAGTGTCTGTCCACCACCGTGGCTCTCGTGCCTCTAGCAGAGTGTCCCACGCCTTTAGGGGCTCCGTTCATGTGTTCCCCCGTTTTCAGTGAGGACCGCAGGAAAGATGAATCCTGGTGGGTTCGATTTCAGTTGACTCCGGTTAGTGCACATGGCCTGACACAATCTGGTTCAGGTTTCCCCGAGTAAATCATTGTTAGTAGCCATTACGAAAATGATTTCTGGCAAAACTATAATTAAAGCCATGCTGTACAAGTGAGAGGCAATTGGCAACCAGCGGGAACAGCCCACCCCAAGCCCGAGAAGATTGGCTTTTCTTGGCAGGCTTCTCCCGAGCCGGACCGCAAGAGCGGTTCCACGCCAAATAAGGGAGGGAGGCCTTGGCTCCAGGGGATCTGAAAGCCACAAAGGCAGCCTGTCCCCTCCCCAAAGTGACTGGCCCCTCGGCCCGTGGGGGGCATGTGTGTGTGTGCGCACAGTATGCGGACAGGATACACGTATCAAAATATGTCCGCCTTCCCACGCAGCCCAGAACATAGGCCGTCGCCACGTTGTTTAGGTCTATCTTCCCGGGGCAAGTAGACAAAGACTAGAATAAGAGGTGAGCGTTCGTGTGGCATTTTAATACTTTTCAATATTTTTAATGCCTTTCTCCGGACAACATATTATTTTCACCTTACAACAATCCTGTGAGGTAGAGAAGAAAGGAATAATCTTCAGTTTGCCAGATGAGCGAATGGAGGAGTGGGGGATTTCAGAGACTTACCAAGGCTCACACAGTCAGTTAGTGGCAGAGCGGGAACAGGAGTGCAGAACTCCTAATTCCTGATGTAAATGGCTATGAGAGAGAGAGAGAGAGAGAGAGAGGAGGTGCGTGTGTGAAGAGCTGTGTGGATGTATTCGCTCTGAGGAAGGGACTGTACAAACATAACTCCCGTATGCATGTGCTTGTAACAGCCCTCCCAGATGTCTAATACTAGCCTTGATTTAATGAGATAAATGTATGCCCATAATAGATTGCCGTAGTTCAGGTTTTCAGGTAACCGTGGTCTGGACCCTATTGCAGACCCCTCAACCATCTCCAGATACTTCTGAAACAATCTTGCCCCAGGGTACCAGTTAGCTGACTGGGGCTGCTCAAGTCTACCTGAGGAGAAACCTCCACCTCCTCTGCTTTCCCTATGGGACAAGGCAATCCATGGCCGAGAGCCTGGCGCTCTACCCAGTGGCCTGAGGCCCCCTGGAGATTTGCTGACCGGACTCCCGTACGGTGTCTGGGTGGCAGGGGTGGCGTTAGGACCTAGTAGTTAGAAAGAGAGAAAGTATTCTTGTGGCTGTTGGTAATTATTTTGCTTAGCTAATGCCACTCTCCTGCCACTCAGAGGGGTGTGGGGGTGCGTGAGAGAGAAAGCATGTTCCCAGAAGCCAATGCAGTAAGACCTTATTCTAACATAGCTATATTCTCATTTATCCATTAGTCATCACGACAATTTTCTTCTAACCTTTGTTGTTGTTGTTGTTGTTATACATTAATCCATCCATTCATTAACCCAACTTCTCTTTTCATTTTCAGTTTGGGCTTCCTGTAGACACCCTTTTCCTGCGCAACAGAGCTGGGCCTCCCTTTCTCTAATTCCCCCTTAACACGCCTGAGGGGACACACAACCCATGCCCTCCCCTCTCTTCCTGCCAAAGTTTATAGAAGCCTGGGAGTCTGAGGATGGCGTCTGGCCTCTGGTCAAGAAGCCAGCAGTCACGTGGCTCGGAAATGGCGATGCCTCCTGCATCCCAGTCGTTCCCCCCACCCCCACCCCCGCCAGCCACTCTCATCTGCTATTCTCCACCACCAGCTTCCCTGTTCGAATTCTGATTGCTGCTTGTTTCCCTGAAGTATTTGCCTCCACCATGCCTGGGTAAATGCCAGTTAGTCCCAGTTAGTCCCAGTTAGTCCCCATGCACTGGGCTTCCCTGACCACTGCCCCCCCAAGCCCCAACAGCAGCCATGGCCCCTTCTGAGAGGGCTCCAAGAGGAGATCCTCTGGTGCCTTTTTCTTCTGGCCTCTCAGCCCAGCCCTTTCCTGTTTTGAGTTGCTCCAAGTAAGTGCACTCAAGTTGTGTTAAAAATCCAGAATGAGTTTATTGACACCAAGCCCTTTCCAGAAAACATGACTGCTGAAGAAAATAGCATAAATTTCTGCTCTCTATAATTCTGGGTACCCCACAAATGCAGAAGGGAGAATAAACCTGAATGTTATTACCAGCCTAGTGTCTTCAATGATAGACTTCTGGAATTCTTCTGAGGTGTCTCAGTATCTCTGTAATCTCCCTTAGGGCTCCACACCATCCCACTCAGGCAGGCCCAGTCGCAGGTTCATGCTGGAAACTGCCAAACTGCGTGGTCAAAGAAACAATGTTTTCAGCTTTGCTCTGATGAGTCTTCCAGTCCGTTTATTTGGTGCAGGGGATGAGTTTTAATCTGTATTTCGCATGTGTCCCCCCATAAGAAGAGGTGAGACCATCAGCTGGGGAGGAGAGAAGAGGTGTTGTGTCTTGGAAGGCCCCTGACTTTATCTCCAGTCTAACGATGTGATATTTAAAACATATTCCAGCCCCAATTTTTATAACGGGCCCATCTGATAGTGGCTTTGGGAACCCCTTTGAAGTAGAGAGCCCTCCACTGTCAGGGCCATCAGGTACAGCGGCCTTTGGTGTTCGGCCAGCAAGAGAGAGAGAGAGAGAGAGAGAGAGCTGAAGGTCACGTGGCAATGATCTGTGGCTAACGCGCCGTTTCTCTGCCCTTCCTTTGCAGTAATCCATGGCTGTGTACTGAATAGTATCCCCCGCTACAGCTGGACTGGACTCCATTTAGCCTTTTAAGCCAAGGTTCCTATTTTAACTGACAGCTTTCCTTTGTTGGGGGGGGGCGCCAGGCAGCAGCCCCCACCCCCGCCCCTGCCATGTACTTCCACTTTGAGTCCCATCTCTTCTTCTGAGTTCTGCCTCCAGAGTCCCCTGGCACCGATCATGACCTTCTTCTTCTTTACTTTTTGTTTTGTTTTGTTTTGTTTTTTTTCTTGATCACCTATTTTTTCCCCCAAAACACACAGTTAAACCAGGCTATGCCAAATTTTCAGGGCTTTTTGAGGTGTTGAGAATGGGGAGGGGCTTTCCTCTCTTCCCTACGAGATCATAAATAATAGGAAGCGAAAAGTAGAAGAAACAAGCGAACCTACGCACACACTTTCTATGTTCTTGTCGGCAGAGCGAGAGCGCAGTTTTGATGTGTGCTGTTGGGTGAGTCACTGGTTAGTGACCAGAGGCAGGTATGGAGTATACACTAGTTTCTTGAGAAAAATCCAAGTCTCATAGGGGAGCGTTTTAGGAGACCCCATGCTTGGAGGTTCAAAACAAAACAAACAAAAACTGGACACTCCGCCAGGAGCTCAGAGAGATCCTAAATTAGGGCTGTCGAGTCTCCTTGGGAAAGGCATCTCATCTGCAGCTGTGATGTCTCGGTGTCCAGTTTTATGGCTCTTTCCCAAGAATCTCAGACTGAAACAACCAGCCGGTCACCATTTCCCCGGGGGTTATCATTTGCCTCACAAATGGGGGGGGCTCTCATTTGCATTTGTTTATACATTAACTACTTGAGGCCTGAGGAGCTCTGAAAACTTCAAAAGTAGTAGACCTCCAGCCAGCCCTGGGGAGAACTTCCAGGACTAGGCAGGAATGTCGGGGCCAGGGAGAAATTTTGGTCCGTCTAACAGATAGGACCCAAAGGAAATGGAGACCCGGAGAAGTCGAGGGACTGGCCCCGATGTCCCAGGCGAAATTCCGTGTCTCCTGACCCCGGCTCCCTGTCACAAATGGATTCATCCTGCTCCTCTATGTTGCTGGAGACCAAGGTCTTTTGATGTCCAGAGAAAACGAACAGTTAGCATTATTACAGGGCCTTTGAGGGTTCCCCCTGCCCCCATAGAAAACTACCTGAGGATGGAGTGGGTAGGGCCGGGCAAAGCAGAGGACTCCAGGCCAGCTCCTGAGCTGAGTGTTTCTGCTGACAGTGCCCGTCGGCTGGTCAGCTTTCCTGGAAGTCTGGACTGGGGCCCAGGCACACGAGTGTTGAACAGGTGCCTTACAAGATCCTTGTAATCAAGGAAGTTTGGTAAACAAAAAAAGAATCTAACCTGCGAGGGAACAGAAGGCCTTTAGAAAGTTAGCTAAAAGGATTAAAATAGTTCTTTTACTGGATAGCTTTTCTCACGGTAGACAGAAAGATTTTTTTTTTTCCCCTTCAGTGAAGAGGCTTTGTAATTAATACAATTGTTACTATTTTTTTTAAATACCCTAAGTACTTTGTTACCTTCTGGTGAAACAAATCCAGTCATTAGAAATGGTCTGCGCTTTTATTTTCCCAGACTGGAATGGAATGGCTTTCTTGAAAAATCCCCACATGTGATCACACACACACACACACACACACCCCATTTCTCTTAAGCCAAGAAGTTTGCTTTTCCTCGCTGCGGTGCAGATCACTTTTGGTTTGGGTTTGGGTTTTAATCATTTGGCATTCACATGTGGTTGGGTTTTTTTTTGTTTTTGTTTTTTTATTAAAACAAGAAGCTTCAAACCGGTGTGTGGTGTTCTTCAAATCTTCTCAGCAGATTTCCCGGTGGTTGCGGTCTCTCGGTGACCCCCTTTCTAACCTGTCTTCTCCAAGTATAATCTGTGCTGCCTCCCGCTGCCCACTCCCCTTGCCTTGTCTTACTTTGAATGTCCTTTTTCTTTGGCTAATTCCATGTTTTCTCTTTCTCTCTCCCTCTCCAGCTTTTTTTAATCTTGTCTTCAGCAGCTGCACTAAGTCTAAAGGAGAAGACTGCCATTATATTGTCTCAAACCAGAAACCAACCAATCCCCTTCTCCCCTCAAACTGTGCGCATAACACACACCACACGCTCCACACGTGTTCACGTGTCCCTGTGTCCAGGCAAGAAGCTCTCTCCTGGCTTACATGGTATTCTAAATGGAAATGTCCTGTCCTAACCTAACCAAGGCAGGAAAAGAACCTGGAGAATGGACCAAATGTAACCACAGAGAGACAACTGCAGGATGACTCACCCAAGTGTAAGTGACTGGGGCAGGAGACCTCAGCCGTGGGTGTGGAAGTGCTGTTTGCAAGTTTCCCGGTTTTCCTTTTTAAACACCAATTCTCCGGTCCAGTGGGTTGACTGTCGATGGCCACTATTAAACATTTCTGAATATGGAAGAGAAAGTCAAGGGACAGTTCTCTCTTCAGCATTCACAGGCCTTCTGCAGAACCCTCCTCCCCTCCTCCCCAGCAAGGGGGAAAATGGATCCACTCACACTCAGGTGGAGAAGGGAGAGACAGGAGGGGGTTTAAGCTTAGGAAGAGCAAAATTACTCCATTCAACCCTCCAGGGCCAGTTGGGGTTTTGAGAGAGGTTTTTGCTCAACCTGGGATCTGCGAGGAGAGCTTTCGTGTTGATAAATCTGCCTTGAATTCATTGGCTTAACTCACATCAAAATACCATGTGAGCGTGCTCATTCCTGTATATCCCTACATTGCCATTCCACTGTCTGGCGTCTCCAGAGAGAGCCTCTTTGCATGTTTTCCAGAATCTCTGTGTGTTTTTCCTTTCTTCTCCTTTGTTCTTTTTGCTCAAAAGTGTGACCAGTCACCACCCCTCTGGGGTTTTCATTCGCCAGGAGAAACATCCCAAAACCAGCACTGTTTAGCTCGATACCTTTCTAATGTCCATGTCAATTTTCAATAAAATTCAAAGAAATGCTCAATGGCCGTGTGATCTGATCTTAAATCATTAGATGATGCGTTCCACCACGGTTTGCCCTAGGAGGGGGTAGCTGCCTTCCAAGTGGGTGACTGCTAGCGGCTCCGGGGAGGCAAGCCCATATACAATCTTCATAGGTGGGCTGCTGTGCCCCCCTCTCCCCATTTGGGCCAGCAATTCTTAAGGGTCGGGGTGGGGGTGGGCAGGAAGTCCTCTACTTTTCCTTCATTAGCATGGATTTAACTGATGCATTGAGCTGATTATCATCTAGGATAAAAGGTGGAGGAAGTGGAGTGCCAGATTCTACAGAACAAGATTCTGGTGAGTTTTAATTCCTGAAGGAAAAGAACTCTGCACCGCACGCCTTCTGGAAATTCATGAATATGGCGGTGCTTTATGACTCGAAAAGCATTCTATAGATAGCATGTAGGACTTTATGTCCTGGGTCTACCAGGGAGGGAAGCCTCCTCCTGTTGCCCCCAGCATTAAAGTGGGCAAGAGGGGAGAAGGGTCAACTTTCTACAATTCCGGTTGCGGTCGAGGTAGGGTTTTCTTTCCCCGGTTTCATTTCCCGATTGGCCAGAGGCTGGAGACCCGGAGACCGGAGAAGCGTCCGCATCCTCTCGGTACCGGAGGAAACGACACTGTCCTGCGTTTGCGCAGCTCACACACTAGAGGGCAGCAGAGAGAGAGAGAGAGAGAGAGAGAGAGAGAGAGAGACACGCTCGCTTGTGACGTCACTGAGCAGCAGCGGTGGAAAAATACAGGCGCTGGAGCCCGACACACTTGCCGTCCGTGTGTGCTGTGGGGCAAGTTGGGTTAAAAACTTGTCTGTAAGGGACGCCTGGGTGGCTCAGTCGTTAAGCATCTGCCTTCGGCTCAGGTCATGATCCCAGGGTCCTGGGATCGAGCCCCACGTCTGGCTCCTGGCTCGGCGGGAAGCCTGCTTCTCCCTCTCCCTCTCCCCCTCCCCCTGCTTGTGTTCCCTCTCTCGCTGTGTCTCTCTGTCAAATAAATAAATAAAATCTTTAAAAAAAAAACTTGTCTGTAAAAGGAGAATAGAAGTAATTGCCTTGCAGGGTTATTGTGAAAGCTACGTGAGCTAATGTAAATTAACCACCTGGTTGTTCAATAAACCACACCCCTTATTAAGGATGGAGTTTTCCCTTTACTCGAAGTACCTTAAGCTTCTCTAATCCAGGGTTTCTCAACCCCAGCACTCCTGACATTTGAGGCCAGAGAGTTCTCTGTCGTAGGGGCTGTCCTAGGCTTTGTAGTGTGTTTAGCACCCTCCCTCCCCCCAAGCTGTGCTAACCAAAAATGTCTCCAGACATTGCCAAATGCCTCCTGGAGGGCAAAATCGTCCCATATTGACAACCATTGTTGTAGGCCAGGGGTCAGCAAACGTTTTCTCTAAAGGACCAGATGGTAAGTTATTTTAGGCTTCGCAGGCAATGGGGCCTCTGCAACTGTTCACTCTAGCACAGAAGCAGCCAATAGATCCTATGTGAAAGGATGAGCGTGGCTGTGTGCCAATAAAACTTTATTTATAGATACTGAAATTTGAAATTCACACGTGAATTTCATTTTCCTATGTCCTAAATTATTATTCTTTCGAATTTTTTTCAACCATCAGAAAATGTAAAAAGCGTTCTTAGCATGAGGGCCTTACAAATGCAGGTGGGGGGGTGGTGCCTGGGTGGCTCAGTCGTTAAGCGTCTGCCTTTGGCTCAGGTCATGATCTCTGTTTCTCTCTCTATCAAATAAATAAATAAAATCTTAATCTCAGGAAACAAACTGAGGGTTGCTGGAGTGGTGGGGGGGTGGGAGGGATGGGGTGGCTGGGTGATGGACATTGGGGAGGGTATGTGCTATGGTGAGTGCTGTGAATTGTGTAAGACTGTTGAATCACAGATCTGTACCTCTGAAACAAATAATGCAATACATGTTAAGAAAAAAAAAAGATAGCAGGAAGGGAAAAATGAAGGGGTGAAATCGGAGGGGGAGATGAACCATGAGAGACTACGGACTCTGAGAAACAAACTGAGGGTTCTAGAGGAGAGGGGGGTGGGGGATGGGTTAGCCTGGTGATGGGTATTAAGGAGGGCACGTATTGAATGGAGCACTGGGTGTTATACGCAAACAATAAATCATGGAACACTACATCAAAAAATTAATTAATTGATTAATTAAAAAAGAAAAATAAATAAATAAATAAAATCTAAAAAAAAAAATGCAGACAGGGGAGCAGATTTGGCCTGTGAGCCATAGTTTGCCGACCCCACCTCTAACGCATTTTAGTGCTGGTTGGTGTATCACTGAACCTAAAGGTGTTAGAAGAAACTGACCAGTTAAAAGAAATCAGAAATAGGGGCGAGTGAGTGGCTCAGTCGGTTAAGCGTCTGCCTTCGGCTCAGGTCATGATCCCGGGGTCCTGGGATGGAGTCCCTGCATTGGGCTCCCTGCTCCGTGGGGAGCCTGCTTCTCCCTCTCCTACTCTCCCTGCTTGTGCTCTCTCCCTCTCAAATAAATAAATAAAATCTTAAAAAGAAACAAGAAATCAGAAATGAAGACAAATGGCTGAAGACTTAATGCAAGTTAGTGGGGGAAATTTTGCATACAGTTCTGCTAGAGCATGGACGCAGGGACAGGGGCCTGTTGGGGCAATGAGGGCCTGCTCCTGGGACATTGTTGAGCAGGTGACAATGCCAACTGCTTCTAGGGAGAGAACCGGGCCTCTAAAACCCTCAAAATAGCCTAGCAGCCAGGGCCCCAGCTGGAAGCACTGAGGTTAAGCAGTATCCTCTCCTATCCGAAATGCCCCGACTTGGGGAGATTCATCCCTTTGCTAAAAGCACAGCTTTCTTCCAAAGCCCTTCTTTTAAAATGCGGGTCGCCCTGGAAAGCGTTGTGCATCAGACAGTAGTACCTCACAGTGGTTTTGCCACCAGGTGCTACCTTAACCTGGGTCTCTATCCAGACCCTGTGCTACCTCTTAGCTCCTTTGGCTTGGGCTTTAGAAGGTACCTGCCCTGGGCTCAATACCTATAAAAAAATTATACATCTATCTGTTATGTATAGACTTGGGGCCAAATTCCTTATCTTGGTTTGGGGCTTAAATTACTTGTCCTCAAACCAATAATAAGGATATATTGAAGTCCTCCCTTGGGTTTGGCCCTGTGCCCTATGCTATGGGGGATATTGTTGCATGCGATCTAGGTAGACACTGCTCTTGCGGAACTTACGGACTGCCTGCATCTTATCTACTCAACCCAATGTTCCAGTCCTTCCTACTACCCAGTCTTCATCTCAGCTCACCAGTCTGCACAAGCCTCTCCTGGAATTACACAAGCTATTTGTTGACTTTGTCTGAAATATCCTCTACTGATTTAAATCCTGCTTTCGAGGCTCAGCTCCCACCTTCTCCTTGAAGTCTTTCTTGATCCCATCCACGTATCCTGAGCTCTTCTCCATTTTCAAACTTCTTAGTTGAACTTTTATAATCTTTTCTGCCTCTTGTTTGAGAGACTTCCCTCCTCAAGAGATGTCAAGCTTCCAAAGGGTAAGAACATCATTTATAGCCCTTCAGAGAGCCCTGTAAAGAGCTGGCCACACAACAAAAGGTAATTAAGAGGTATCGAGATTGAGATTCTATAGCAATGTAGGGAGCTATTGCAGTTTTCAAACATTTAATTTTGGAATTAATTTATGAGAATACTATAAAGTATATCCCATATACTCTTGACTCAGATTTACCAGTTGAAAACATTTTGCCCCATTTGCTTTACCATTGTGTGCTCTGTGTATACAGATATAGATCTATAGATAACTATACATATTTTTTCTGAACCATTTGAAGGTAATTTACATGTATCATGGCTCTTCACCCCTAAATATTCCAGTGGGCATTTCCTAATAATAAGGATATTCTCTTACATAACCACAGTTATCAACTTTGGTAAATTTAACATTTTTACAACACCTTTATCTATTGAAAAACATGCTTTATAACATTTTTTTCTTGCCATATAGGATTTGGTCTAGGATCACCCATTGTGTCCTCTTTATTCTCCTTTTATATAGAATCTTTCTTTGTCTTTTTTGACATATATATATTTTAGAGAGGGGGGAAGGGCAGGTGGAGAGGGAGAGAGAGAATCTTTTTTTTTTTTTAAAGATTTTATTTATTTATTTGAGAGAGAGAGAATGAGAGAGAGCACATGAGAGGGGGGAGGGTCAGAGGGAGAAGCAGACTCCCTGCCGAGCAGGGAGCCCGATGTGGGACTCGATCCAGGGACTCCAGGATCATGACCTGAGCCGAAGGCAGTCGCTTAACCAACTGAGCCACCCAGGCGCC
>NC_138385.1:25650967-25704423 GCF_054177405.1 Leptonychotes weddellii
TTTTTTTTTTTTAAAGATTTTATTTATTTATTTGAGAGAGAGAGTGAGAGAGAGAAAGAGCACAAGACGGAGGAGCGGGAGAGGGAGAAGCAGACTCCCCGCCGAGCAGGGAGCCCGATGCGGGACTCGATCCCGGGACTCCAGGATCATGACCTGAGCTGAAGGCAGTCGCTTAACCAACTGAGCCACCCAGGCGCCCTCCCATAAACTTTTTTAATCAAAATTTTTTTTTGCGATAATTATAGATTCACATGCAGTTGTAGGAAGTAATACAAAGAGATGCCCTGCATTCTTTACCCAGTTCCCCAGTGATAACATTTTGCAAAATTATTGTGTAATATCAAAACCAGGACAGTGACATTGTTAACAATCCACTGATTTTATTTAGTCTCCCAGTTTTACTAGTACTCGTGTGTGTGTGTGTGTGTGTGTGTGTATTTTTAGCTGAATACAGTTTATTACATGTGTAGGTTTGTGTATCCACTACCACAGTCAAGATATTGAACAGTTCCAATACTATAAGGATCCCTCACATCACCCTTTTATAACCACATCCGGGGATGCCTGGGTGGCTCAGTTGGTTAAGTGTCTGCCTTCGGCTCAGGTCATGATCCCAGGGTCCTGGGATCCAGCCCCGCATCGGGCTCCCTGCTCCTCAGGAAGCCTGCTTCTCCCTCTGCCTGCCGCTCCCCCTGCTTTGTGCGCGCTCTCTCTCTCTGACAAATAAATTTAAAAAATCTTAAAAAAAAAACCACATGTTTCCTTCCCACTCATACACGATACTATGTGTATCAGTAGTTATTTCCTTTGTATTGCTGAGTAGTGTTCTGAGGTGTGTACATACCACAGTTTAACCATCCACCTGTTGAAGGACTTCTGAGCTGGTTGCAATTTTTGGCTGTTACAAATAAAACTGCTATGAACAGGGCGCCTGGGTGGCTCAGTTGGTTGGGCGGCTGCCTTCAGCTCAGGTCATGATCCTGGAGTCCCTGGATCGAGTCCCGCATCGGGCTCCCTGCTCGGCAGGGAGTCTGCTTCTCCCTCTGACCCTCCTCCCTCTCATGCTCTCTGTATCTCATTCTCTCTGTCTCAAATAAATAAATAAATAAAATCTTTAAAAAAAAAAAAACTGCTATGAACATTCATGTACAGGTTTTTGTGTGAATGTAAGTTTAGATTTCTTTGAGATAAATGGCCAAAAAAAAGGGCCATTGCTAGGTCGAGTGGTAATTGCATGTTTAATTTTATAAGACACTTCCAAGTTGTTTTCCAGAGTGGCCATACCATTTTACATTCCCTCCAGCGGTCTATGAATGATCTAGTTTCTCTGTGTCCTTGTCAGCATTTGATGTTCTCGTTCTTTTTTTACTTTAGCCATTCTGAGGGTGCAAAGTGATACCTCGTTGTGGTTTTAAAGTACCTTTCTCTGGTAGTTAATGATGTTGACCATCTTTTCATGTGCTTATTTGCAGTATGTCTATCCTCTTTGGTTAAATGTTCTGTTCATGTCTTTTTGTTCACTTTTTAATATATATATTTTTTTACTCTTGCGTTTCGAGAGATGTTTATACTGGATACCAGGTTTTGTTTTGTTTTGTCATCAGGTGTTTGGTTTGTAAATCTCTCTCCCAGTCTGTAGCTTGTCTTTTTGTCCTCTTCATAGGGGCTTTTGAGAGCAAAAGTTTTTAATTTTGATGAAGTCCCTTTTATCAGTTTTTCCTTTTATGGATCTTGCTTTTGGTATCAAGTATGAGAACTGTTGGCCTAGCCCTAGATCTGAAGATTTTCTCCTGTGTTTCTAAAAAAATTTATAGTTTTACATTTTACATTTAGGTCCGTGATACATTTTGAATAAATTTTTGGATGAGAAGTGAGGTCGAGGTTTTGTTTGTTGCCGATGGATGCCCACTTACTCCAGCACCATTTGTTGAAAAGGATGTCCTTCTCTATTGAGTTGCTTTTGCAGCTTGGACATGTTTGTGGGGGTCTCTTTCTGGGTTCTTCCCCATCAACTTTTCACCTCATAGGCCTAGCAGTCATTGATGATAATTTATTATTTTATGATGGGTTGCAAAATGGCAGTAGTCTGTCATTCCTTCATTTATTAGCTGGAATGCTTCTGTAAAAGAGATTTTTCTCATCAACTCTTAGTTATTCTGACGTACAATTTGTACAGGAAAATGCCAGATAAATGCTTGCTTTCTTCCTGTAATATTACCTGTTTTCGGAATAATGACTTGATTCCTTACCATCTTCCAAAGGTGACCAATAATGAGTTTGTAAGTATCATTACAAACTAATGGATCGTTAGCATATTTGTTATATCTGACTCCACTCCAGGTTATTATTCTTATTGATAATCCAGTTGGCTCACTTTGTCAGTAGGAGTGTGTTCAGATTGGCTTCTGAGTCCATTTGACACAACCCCTGAGGCCTTTCACAGCTTCCTTGTTTCCAGGCACAGGAATAGCTCCCAGGTTCATCTTGTACATTTCCTCCCCCAGACTTGTAATCAGCCATTTCTCTAAGGACCCTGATTCCTTTTTGTGGGAAATGGTAAAGACCATAGTCTGGATGTTAACAACCCAGACACTCTTACTCTTAGTACTTCTGTAAATATACAAATGTAATTATTTACATATAATATACATATATGACAGAGAAAAATCATGAGTTTATATGGATGCTTTTAATTCATATTAAAAGATCTTCACTTAAATGATTTTATGTTCATATGTCTTCGAATGACAGTAACATAATTACTCATTTGATAGGTAAGTATTATAGGGCACATTGTTCAGTTTTATAGGCAAGATACTCTGTTGATGAAGTCCTGTGGGAGCAATTGCAAGATTAGCTCATTTAGAAGCTTTTTAAAAAACTGCATTCTTACCTGTTGTAACGGTAGATTATATTAATTTCAATAGGTACAGCCCACGCCTGATGGAAAAAATTCTCCAAATGGCTGAAGGTATTGATATTGGGGAGATGCCGTCATATGATCTGATGCTGTCCAAACCTTCCAAGGGTCAGAAACGTCACCTCTCAACATGTGATGGTGAGTATACTTGTTTTTGGAAGGTGGGATTTGAAGAAACAACATGGCTTTTTTTAAAATGGTAGGAGTGTGGTATATGGTCTTAAATAACATTGGTTAACATTGGATCTTACACAAATGTAAAAGAGTTTTAACTTTTAGTTATGTACAGTTTTGTGTTTTGTTGTTGTTTTTTTGAGGATGGTAAATGGAACTGAAAACTAAGAATACTGATGTCACACGATAATGCCATCCTTGAAGTCCATGCCATGGAACCTCCCTCTAAATAGAACAACCTTATACTCTGATCATTTGAACATCTAAGTAACTAAATCCTCTTGGATGGGTCCAAGATGGACCAGCTTTCTACTGAACAGTGCTACAGGGAGGAGGCCCTAGTGTCTGGCCTAGCCTCAACAGAGAGTTCTTCCATAGCTTTCGATTCGCTATCCCCCGTACATCATTAGTTTCCAGCTGCTGTCTGTTCTAGAAATAAAATATAGCAAACCACCCTTTTGTGCGGGATAGGTCGGAACTAAGATTTTGAAGTTGAAAACCTTTGGGATCTTTTGATAATTATTTTTATTTGATTTTTAGTCACAACCACGTAAAGAACTATGACAGCGTTACCTCTGCTGCCAAAGCAAGAGGCTGTGTAAACGCCCCTGGCCGTCCCCTCCTTTGCGGTAGAACCATCTATTGCATTTGTGGGGTTTTAAGAAGGGCGCTTCCCAGCACAGGTGGCATGAGATTATACTGGAACAACCTATTACTCAGCACACTTCACCTGGGCTTTGCCTCATGAGATACAGAAGCACCTACCAGTCACGTGTGGTGGTGACCTGCATACCTGATTCAGGGCATATTTTCTGTCAAGTTTCTTCCCTTACCCGTGGGACAGGGACCATCCCTTGTTATGCTGGAATCCTACGTTGGTAGTCCCTTCACCTAAATGACCTGAAGTTCTTGTGATGGGAAGTATCTTGTGCCAACAATGCAACCTGCAAATAATATGGTTGGTACTATTTTCCTGTTTGCTTTTTTTGAAATATTCCCTTTTTAATGAATTGTGAATTTCACTCATTCTGTAGGTCAGAATCCTCCTAAAAAGCAAGCCGGTTCCAAATTCCATGCGAGACCTCGTTTTGAGCCTGTACATTTTGTAGCTAGTAGTTCAAAAGATGAAAGACAGGAAGATCCTTATGGCCCTCAAACAAAAGAGGTAAATGAACAAACACATTTTGCCGGCATGCCAAGAGACATCTACCAAGATTATACTCAAGACTCTTTCAGTGTGCAAGACGGGAATTCTCAGTATTGTGATTCATCAGGATTTATTTTCACAAAAGACCAGCCCGTAACAGCCAACATGTATTTCGACAGTGGGAACCCCGCCCCAGGCAGCACATCACAGCAGGCAAACTCTCAGTCAGCTCCTGAGCCTTCACCATCACAGACATTTCCTGAGTCTGTGGTCGCTGAGAAGCAGTATTTTATTGAAAAATTAACAGCGACTATCTGGAAGAACCTTTCTAATCCAGAGATGACTTCTGGCTCTGATAAAATTAATTATACATACATGTTAACTCGGTGTATTCAGGCATGTAAGACAAATCCTGAGTACATATATGCTCCTTTAAAAGAGATCCCTCCTGCCGACATCCCCAAAAATAAAAAACTTCTAACAGACGGTTATGCGTGTGAAGTTAGATGCCAAAATATCTACTTAACCACCGGTTATGCTGGCAGCAAGAATGGGTCCAGGGATCGAGCTACTGAGCTAGCTGTAAAACTCTTGCAGAAACGTATCGAAGTTCGAGTTGTCCGGCGGAAATTCAAGCACACGATCGGAGAGGACCTCGTGGTGTGTCAGATCGGCATGCCCGCATACGAATTCCCTCCGGCTCTGAAGCCGCCGGAAGAGCTGGTGGTGCTGGCTAAAGATGCTTCCGGGCAGCCGATTTTTAATGCTTCCGCCAAACACTGGACCAATTTTGTCCTTACAGAAAATGCAAACGATGCGATCGGCATCCTCAACAATTCTGCCTCATACAACAAAATGTCAGTTGAATACAAATACGAGATGATGCCGAATCGCACGTGGCGTTGCCGCGTGTTTCTGCAAGATCACTGCTTAGCTGAAGGTTATGGAACCAAAAAAACAAGCAAACACGCAGCTGCCGATGAGGCTTTGAAAATCCTTCAAAAAACACAGCCCACTTACCCCTCGGTCAAAAGTTCACAGTGCCAGACAGGCTCTTCCCCCAGGGGATCTGGAAAGAAGAAAGATATAAAGGATCTCGTAGTTTATGAGAATTCTTCAAATCCGGTGTGCACCCTGAACGACACAGCTCAGTTTAACCGCATGACAGTCGAGTACGTCTACGAAAGAATGACGGGCCTCCGATGGAAATGCAAGGTGATCCTAGAGAGTGAAGTGATCGCAGAAGCAGTTGGGGTGAAGAAAACGGTCAAATACGAAGCTGCTGGGGAAGCTGTGAAAACCCTCAAAAAGACCCAGCCGACCGTCATTAACAATTTGAAGAAAGGAGCTATCGAAGATGTGATTTCCAGAAATGAAATTCAGGGCCGCTCAGCAGAGGAGGCTTACAAACAACAAATCAAAGAAGATAACATAGGAAACCAGCTGCTGAGAAAGATGGGCTGGACGGGTGGTGGTTTAGGGAAATCTGGCGAGGGCATTCGGGAGCCAATCTCCGTCAAAGAGCAGCATAAGCGAGAAGGGCTCGGTCTTGATGTAGAGAGGGTGAACAAAATCGCCAAGAGAGATATTGAACAGATCATCAGAAACTACGCCCGCTCGGAGAGCCACACGGATTTGACTTTCTCCACAGAGCTGACTAACGATGAGCGGAAGCAAATCCACCAGATTGCCCAGAAGTACGGTCTTAAGAGTAAGTCGCATGGGGTAGGCCACGATAGGTACCTGGTGGTAGGTAGAAAACGACGGAAGGAAGACCTACTAGATCAGCTCAAACAGGAAGGCCAAGTGGGGCATTACGAGCTTGTGATGCCTCAAGCAAATTGAGCTCTTAACTAATTTATTTTGTAAATGCCCAGTGAGGCAGATTTATGAATTAAAGAAATGCCACATGTCCTGGTTGCAGAGTATATCCATTCTCAAGATGTTTCACCTTGTTCATTTCATACAGTGCTTTATTAGCTATTGGAACCCGAAGAATTCTGTCCACTTGTATTAGCCTAAATCCAGCAGATGATATTGTGCAGTTACTGTTTGTGTCTTTGATATTGCTGTGTCCCTCCGATTTTAGTAGTTTGTACAAAGCAAGAACACATATCCAAATGGAATTTCACCCCGAGAAAGAAATTCCCATTTTAAAGGGCATAGCACAGCAATCTGCAACAATATGTAAAGTTGATACTGATTACGATAAAACTACAGTCTTAATTTCAGACTTCCTGAAAATGTCAGATCATTTTGTATTACTCTTTTCATCTTTGTGTGAAGCCAGTTAAAGAATGTTTAACAGTAAATTGTGCTGTACGTGTAAATGTCCCTACCGACTAAATGATGTAAAACTTTCTTAAAGTAATTTTAGTGTTCATTTATTTATAACTTCTACCATGTGGTTTCCAGAATATTGGAAGTGATTTACTGTTATCTTGTGATATATGAATTTTAATAAATTCTAGTCTTCATGCTGAGAGAGCACTACTTGAGAGAGCAGTTGAAAAGTTTCAAAAACTTTGATTCAATCTGAAGAAGGGAAGCTGGAGCTGTTTGTTCTTGGTGCCTTGCAGAGAGCCTCACGGCAACTCTCCATTACAGCTTCTCCCGTGGGTCGGGTGCACAGCACATCCAAGGTGACCACAGCGGGGGCAGAGCTTGGTAAGAGACCGAAGACACCTTGGTGCTTTGATGAAAAGGTCAGTTGGCTGGTCCCTCTCTCAAAAAGCTTATTAAGCCCCAAAAGCCAACTTTGTAACATATTTAAAACTGCTATTTTCGCTTATTTCTGGAATGTAAAAAAAAAAAAAATGTATAAAAAAGAATTAGTGTATGCTTCCTGAATAAAAAGGAGCGGACGTTGATCAGAATGGGCAGTGTGCTTATTTCTGGGCAGCAGCCTAGTAGCGACCCTCTGGGTCTTTGGAGAGGGGAAGTGGTGTTTGCACAAAATATTTCAACACCAGAGCACATGTGGATGAACGTAATGACAGCAGATGCGAAGAGCTAATCGGTCACCCATCACGTTTTTGCTGTGGGCCAACATGCTGGCTGCGACCAAATCTCCGGCTGTGTACTTCTACGTGATTTTGGTTTTGTACCTCCGATAAATCAAGGATCAATATTTAGAGATGAATGTTAATATCAATAGTTAAACACACCAATGAAATGATAGAACAGTTAGGGTGTTTACAGTGTCTGAAGACATTTAGCCCCACACTTGACGTGTAATTGGCCCACTATAAACAGTAATTGCCTTTCCCCTCTCTTTTATATTTTCCATCAAGAAGCTGCCCATTGTAGTTAAATCAGTAGTTTAAAAATATAAAGGGATTGGCTTTTGTACCTGGATCTCTAAGTGTTAGGCACCCACAGTGATTAACTGTGTGATGTTTGCTTTTCACTAACTCTCTTTCTTACAGTGCGTGGCCTTTCTTAATGTTGGTAGGAAGAGAAATGAGGGGTGCATTTTATTTTGGCACTTAATGTTTTAACAGCGGCAAAGGGAACATAAGCTAGGCTGTTTATAGATTTTATAGGATTTTTTTTTTTAAACCTACAGGGTTCATGCCAACCTTGAGAAGCTGTGGTTCAATTAGCAAGAGTGGCTTTGCGGCTCAAGGGCAGGGGGTGAAAACTCATTTCTCTCTTCACATTTCTTTTCCCAAAATGATTGGGCAGGGGGAGGGAGGTGGGGGGAGTAGGGACATGTTACACATAAATCTGGTTTTCTTAGATAAGTTTAACAGAATATTAACGTAGTCACAGTTAAGGCTCCCAAGTAATTGGGCCAGCTATATATTTGGTTCTGGATTTGAGGGTCCAGATTTCCTAACTTCTTGGATCGACTTTGGTATTGATGTGGAATTAGGGTGAAGTCACTTAACTCTGCTTGACAATAAAATGTTGAGAATGAGCTGCTGACAACCTTGCTGTTCTATTTTGTCCCCATTCTGTTGGCTCCTGTGTTTTCCTTTTCTTCTAAAGAGCAGTCATTTGTAACTCAGTAACTTTGCTATAAAACCTGCACAGATAAATGAGCTGCTTCAAGTTTTATTTGAATTACTTAAGTTATACTAAGTAACCTTCAGTTACATATATAGCCTCAAGTCTCACAGATCTACTTTTTAGATTTTTTTCCCTCTCCTTTGATTGCAAAATGAATGGGAATTTCATGCATTCTGCTGGGATACTTTTTTTTTAGTAGGATGCACTGCATTCCCTTTATTGTGAGTAACCCCTGAAGCTGGAGATGGGTCCTATATAAAGGACTCTTTGATTATAACTTGGTTATAATCCTCATGGTTCCCTCATGCCCCTTTCCCCATATCAGCAGGTGTAGAATTGAAGACTCAAGTTCAAATCAGACTGCCATTTGTAAGGGGACCTCACAAATCTGTTTTAACCTTATTCTATTTACATGCAGGCAGCCTGTGGCATTTGTAAAAAAACATTGTAAAGAAAAAAAGGCAAATTAGCATTAAATGTTTGAATGAATGGTTTTTGTAGTGCCTTTGACCTTGGATATGATGCTTTTAGAGATCAGGTTGTTGACTGTTGTAACGTTTTAAAAGGATCATCCCATGAAAAAGATGGAATGGTGTTTCTCAGGAGGTGTATAAAAAGAAAAAAAATCTGCACATTACCGATCTCACCTTTTAAAGTGTGACTAAGAGTGTCACTATTTAAGGTACCCAGCCACAGTAGGAGGAAAAAGTTAATGTAAAACGCATCTACCAAATAAAGACCAATTTCATGTGGTTCTACTTTGAAGCAGAAATGGACTTGAGGGAAAATATTAAGCACATTTAAGGATGATGCTCCTAGGTGGAACCAACCAATGAATGCACTGAATGAACTCTGCCACACTGACGTTCCTTTAAGTGCCATGTCTTAAAGATGAGTGTAGCACATACACCATAAAGACTTACTTTTAAAGATTTATACGAGAGAGCGCGCGCACAGAGGGAGAGGGAGAAGCAGGCTTCCCGCTGAGCAGAGCCCCATGTGGGGCTCGATCCCAGGACCCCGAGATCATGACCTGAGCTCCCCCAGGCACCCCATATAAAGACTTAGCTTAATTTCATTTAGCCCCTACCCCAGACGAGAGGCGAGCGTTTCTACAAAGTCACTGTTCTTGGCTCTTTAAAATGAGACCGGTTGCTCCCCAGAAGAAAGCAGTTTTGTTTAAATAAGATTGAGGCTACCTGGACTCCCACCAAACTTCACTCGGGAGTTAAAATACCATTTAATAATGGTTTGGTACTATTTGTTTTGAAGCTAGGGCTTCTTGGTTTCTGGAGGCACTGGGAAATACCCAGCTTTGTTTATCACCCCCTCCCCAACACAACTTCATTCGCTTGATTGACCATACTATGTGCTGAAGGAACTTTGTTTTATTTAACAGTGTTACATTCTTGTTAAAACATTAAAAAAAGAACAAAGCATTAACACTTATGACAAGAAAGAAGGTCCTCTCCAACAGTGTCTACTCTTTTTCCTCTCCCAGCGTGTGTATTTTTCTTTTACCATGTTTATTTCAAGGGGGAAAGTGAGTAGGTATGAGATTCCAATAAGTTAATACTAAAAGTTCATAGTGAGCTAAAATATAATTATACCTTGACTACAAAGTTTTAAGGTTATTTTTATTTACAAGTTTTGAAAAATGTACATTTTTTACATGGGTTACTTGTGCAAAGTTAGATTTAGAAGAGTGACAAATACACCAAAGGTGACGATGGAACATTAGACAAAACATGTACAAGCCTTGTCCCACACTGCTACTTAAAGGTACTGTCCTATCTAAAGTATAAATAGCCAACGAAAGATCACAAGCGGGACTTCGAGGTTCTTACAATACTGAAAGGGAAGACGAAACTAAAGCATATGCAGCATTAACTCAGGATTTGAGTGGAAAATAGTTGGCCACAGATATGCTCCCTTCCTTGGGTTAACTAAAACTCTAAAAAAAGGATGGGGGATTATAAATTTATCTAGGGTGGCACTGCTCCCTTAAAAAGATTAAAGGATCTCCCACCTTCCCTAGCTTAAAAACGAATGATTGTTTCCATTCCTCTGCTCCCACACCTCTTTAAACAGCAAAAACCCAGAAGACTTCAGTATTCTGAAACTTAGCATGGGTGAGCCCAGTGAGTATCTTGCAAGGAGAGGATGTGTCAGTTACAGTTATCGCTGCGTTCCTTTGGCCGAGTCCTTTAACTTTTTCCCTCGTACCAGTAAAAACCGTCTTGTAATTCATTTTGGTTGGATGTTAGTATGATAGCATTTTTAGCCTCCACTGCTCTTTCAGAATGGATGCTTACATGGATTTGTTCCCCTGTTTCCCATAGGCCATATTCCAAACATCCACTTCTAAATCCAACACAAGTGAAGGACCAGCCAGGATGAAACACTGTAGCAATCCTTTTGTTAAAAATAACATCCTGGTCATCAAGCTATGCATAAGCACCACTTGTATAACGATTCACTTTAAAAGCTTAGTGTAAAGTACGGTAACGCAATCCTGCCCTAAAACTGGAGCTGAGACACAACAGAAAAGGGATGAAGCATTAGTAATGTTCGCACGTAACCCAGGTACAGTACATTTGATCTTGTAGAGGGTGTTTGCTGAGGTTCGAGGAGAGGGTAGAAGGGGTAGGAAAAGCTCGGCAAGGGAAGATGGAAACAGCACGACAGCTATTTTGCTTTTAATAAAGTAATGTAATGACATTGAGGAACAGGAAGGTGACAAACACATCAATATATATTTTCCTTATGACCAGCCTCTTCTTTTGCTGCACCCGGGTCAACAGTCACGCCAGCTCTGTTCTACTATCGCAGAAACACGTTTTTCATATTCCCGCTTGTTCTCCTGGTACAGCTGAGCAGCCTGGCTGTTTGCTGGACTATTGGGATTGGGTTCATCCAATAGGGACTACAGAGACAATTTGTAAAAGGTCAGTTCCTCAATGCAAAAAAAAAATATATATATATCTATATCTATATATCTATATATATATTCAAAACACTCAACTGAGTTGCCCTCAGTAACAGCTAAAGTGGATCTCTTAGCATACTAACCTAGAGTAATATTAATCTGCTAGTAGCTAGGCAAATACGTTTTCTGGGGGCTTGGGTCTTAATGACCTGCCCTTTACCTTAAGTTAGGACTTCCAGAAACAATCCAAGCGCTAACAGAAACATATCAAAGGCCACAGTTGGTCACATTAAGGAAAATTCACCTGTATGGATGTTAAAATGGAAGACACATCATAGGTTGGACTCCAGCGGTTCTGAAGTATGTCCAGACATATACTACCATCTGCATAGACTAAGAGCACAGAAGTAGGTATGTTAAACGTAATAAAACCATTAAGATTTTTAACACCACAGTCAAGACAAACATAGCCAAGAATACTTTGCCTGTGAGGTTTAAAAAGATTCCTAAACTGCTTCTCAGTTACCTTCCTAAGAAGAAGAGTTCTAATCATTGCTAGTGAAATAGTCAAAGAATGTCAAATATAATTGGTATAAAACTAGAAGATACTTAGTGCACTTTCTTCTGAAAAGACTGCCCTATTAACCAGGAAATCATACGCGTTTTCCAATTGGGTCCCTAGTCATCCAGACACGTGGGAAGTTTATTCCACTAAATTTGCAAACTCTGTCTCCTATCCGAAATAACAAAAGATAGCTCGGAGTTCACAAGGTCTCATTTCAGCATGAAGATAAAAATATCTGATATCCCGGAAAATACTTTATTAACCTAAATAAAAAAGCAAGCTGTTCTAGGCTTACTACTAGCCAAAAAAAGCAGAATGTAAGTTAGAATCACTGGGCTGCTTTTCCAATACACCGTAGCCCTCAGCCACAGAATCTCATATTCAGCAGGTCTGGAGTGGTGCCAAGGCATCTCTATTTTTAAAGTGTTCCATGGTAATTTTCTTCTGCATCTAAAGTTGAAAACTATTGTTCTAAATAAATAGTTCTAAATGTCGTGAAAATAGTCACAACACAAGACCACCCCAATCCGACATTAACAGGAAACGTCAAGAGCGTCCTTATTTTTGTATAATAAGTAAATGATAAAGATCATCAAAACCAGGAGGCTTGCAGACTCCAAGCCAAAGCAGAGTACCTTCACTGCTTCAGTTCTAGGGCTAGAGATCAAGACAGCAACAGACCATCATGAACAAGTTGTTTTCAGGAAACGGCAAGATGCCTAAACAAATACTCAGGTACTACGGACAAATACACAGGAAACGTGGAACACCTCCCATAATAGTGTAGTTTAAAATATTGCATTAAAAGTGATACTTGCCATTTGGATGAAACATCTTAGAGACAAATCTAACCGTAGGTGGTTTATTTGGATATTCTTCAGTGAATTCTATTGTAAGCTTAAATGTTCCTGTAGTTAGAAAAGAAAGGTTTAAGAAACAGATTTATCACTTTGTTCAGTAGTACTTTCTTTTTAATGCTACATGACACTTTTTCCAGTACTAAATGAAATAATGCAAAGATAGAGGGTAGAGAGGAAAGAAAGGCCAGGTGAGAGACAAGGTAAGTCATGATCTCTAGGAACTGCTCTAAAAATAGATATTGTAAGAACCACCACCCAACGGGGATTTTTTTGTTTTGCCATCATTCTCCCCCAAACTTAAATACAGTCATCTTAAGCTCAAAAGTACTGCCTGCTGGATAACTTTAGCCACTCTCCATTTTGAAGATATCCTTAAAATGACAAGAAACTAGAGCCAAAGTTTGGCGCTCTTGCCTCAGAAGACTGAGAGACCTCAAAGGCCTATTTTAACCAGCCGCCATCTTAAACTCTCCAGTGGTTTTGACATGGGCTAAAGAGAACGAGAGTACAAAGCCTCCAAAGTCAATGCTAGAAATACAAATCTATAACCAAATTATCTTTAAAAACGGAAGGGAATAAGTATAAAAGTGTTCACCAGCCCCTTTTCATACAATAGCGACTCTATAATGAAAACACAATTGAATGTAAGCCAGAAAAAACTTTATAGTCTCTCTCAAAAATCCTTAAGTATGACTCACAAGATACTACACTATAAAATCAACTCCATTATTCACACTAATGGAGGGAATTAATGGCAGAAATAATTAAAAAATCACATTAGATTGCATTCATGTCTCCAGCAAATTTATCTTTCTAATGATGTCTGTTTCATTCAATTCTAATGAAATGAACTTATTTTCCTTGAATATGTGTCAACTCAGGTAGCAGGAGGCCCTGACATATACTAGGTTATAGACTTATTTATAAGGAATGAACAAACTGGATCTCATTCAAGAACTGTAGGATGTTCTGATTTGGGGAGATTGTTTCCTTCAAAATATTTTAAAAATTGGGTTTAATAAATCCAAGAAAACAATTGGGCAACTGTTTATTCCTGACTGAAATCTCTTCAAGTAAACTTAAGCAATCACTGTCTGGCATAAGGTGGTGGCTGTTCCACTATTACTCTGGTCCTTTTAAAAAATTTATTCTAATACTATAGACCACACTTCAGGTCGAGTACAACTTGATACTGGTTTCTTCAGAGTCGGCAATTTCCTCCATCAATAGGTTTATCACCACTTAAGAAAAAAAAGACTACATTCTATTGCTAGATCCATTACATAACAATACCAAAGTTTGTTTCCTACCAGCAAACTCACAGGAAACAATTTGCTAACAGAGCTGCCCTTAGTATGATGAACGTATGTTCCAAAGTTTCGGAATACTTTAAAGTGCAACATATACAGACATATTCCCCAAACTATTGCTACAGATTTGAAGATACTGTATTATAACTAAGGGCAAAAAGTGAAATATTTTGGAATGGACAAACACGCTATAGTCTATCAGAACCTACTTCACCTTATTACCACCTGGTCATGAATCTTCCTATTTGTGAGGAAGAAATATTGGTTCTTCCTTTTCAGTGCCATTGATATTATAATACACAGGAAAAAGTGGGAATGAGTGTTAGAGAGTTCAAAACTTTGAGCTTCCTTATGCATCTCAAGTATAAACACATTTGGCTCAATGTTGAAATCTGATTAAATTAGAGGTAAGAGATTTATCATCACGGAATTGCTCTAAAAGTGGGCGGATTTAATAGCACACAGGTACTAGGGCCCAGGTACTTTAAATTAAGACCATCATTAAATATGATATCCAAAAGTGGTAAAGCAACACATAAGACAGGCGTTAAGTGGAAACAGTAGAGCATAGTGGAGAAGAGCACAGCCTTGCAGTCAGACCTGGGCTCAGTTCCTTGCTTTGCTACTTACTAGGAGCCACTCGACTTGACTAAACCTCAAGTTCCTCATCTGTAAAATGGGGTTAGTAATAGTACCCACCACATTACATTGTTGTGAGGTTTAAATGAGGGAAATGTGCACAGTGACACAAAGTAAGTGCTCCATAAATATGGTAGCTATAATAATTCTAAAGTTTCACACTCCTAGACCCAGCTGAAGGAGGCAAAACCCAAATATCCCAACTTGACTATCAGTAAGAAATACACAATTAATGAATTTAAATATTAAATACTACTTTCTTTCTGACCTACACCAAACGCTCACAGCTGAATTCAAGTTGAGTATGTAGGTTGGTGGCTCTCGAAACCCTTGACTTGAACTTTCTGCCTAATACTTGCCCAGAAGTTCAACACTAGATACCAAGTAAGTTAATCAAGTCTTTTCAAACAGCTCATTTACTATCTTGGGAAGTGAAACAACCTGCTTATGTCTACTTGACTATAAATTAGGACTTACCCCAAATCGTATTTCAAATACGTATTTAAAAGGGGATAGTTCATACTTTCAGCCACATTATACTACTGGAACCTTTTTAATACAACCCTCCATGCAATTTCTGAGATCCAAAACAAATGTTAAGGAAATTTAAAATCCTAGAACATGATGCAATTGAGACTAGAGCTTATCCTCTGGATATTCAGAAGGTTAGGCTTTAAAATAATGGAAGACTTAAGCCTCACTATTGTACACAATCTGTACTGCTTTTGCTCATCTTCCTGAGGAGGCCAAAACATTGTAAGGAAAGTATCAATCCATCTATACAGGGGACTAGGCAAACTTTGTGTTCAATGGCAGAGGCGTGGCAATAAGGAGTGATATGGTTAGACTAGAGAGTGTATGTTCGCTGAAGACATTCACAAAAAAACACCTGCGTGTTTTCTGCCATTTGGCCACCAGCTTGTGACCCCGGAGGAGAAAACAAAGTACATGCACCTAAAAAAAATGTTTTTGATGACCAGAGATTCTGATTTTTAAGATAATACCCAAATACTCCTCATCATAGGATGTATTTACCTTACGAACACCCTCAGTGGACTTTGAGTGATTAATTTTTAAAGGACTTACAACCAAATTCTTACAAAAAGCAAATACTAGTATCTCACTGTGTGTATTAACAATTTTTAGGTGATGTGATGGAGAATACTTTATTCCATAGTCTTTGTATTCAGCATCCATGCCAAGATATTTTGATGAGGAAGCATTGCCCCCCAGTGTTTTGTCTGGCAGTGTAAGTTCTTGAGAACATTTTCCTCTTACTTTAAGTGTGTGAAGTTAAGTCAAAATACCTTCAAGAGTTCCTTTTCTTAAGTCTTCATCTCTTTAACTGGGGTCTGGCTGTTCCAGAAATGTCCACCACAAATGATTTACAAGGAAACAGCAAAAGTAGTTTTGGGGTTGTTGATTTATATAATACATTGGAAACAGCAAAATCAATTGTGCCACTTGTCCCTAATGAGGCTTTCCTAGTAAATTCCCTAATTGAAAATAAAGGGTATTAAAAAATGGTCAAAATATTTTTTTGTAGCCACAGCCCCTGTTCTAGACACCTGAGGAAGCATCCATGGATAGCAGACTGCTCAAGAGAATGAATCAGAAAAGGGTATTGTTATTTAGCTGGAGTAGTTCCTTTCAGTAATGCCAGTATGGAGATACACATCATCAAAAACAGAACCGGTGATGTCAACGGGGAAGATCCAGGTAGATAATGGATTCCTTAAGTACCTTCTCAATGCATACCACTTAAAACGAGTGAAGCACCCTTGAAATATTTAAGTAGCCAATCCTCCAGCAAAGTGATGTACTATTAATAAAGCTGTGCCCAGCATAAAGCCGTCTGAGTAAAGTCAGGAGGAAGAAAAGAAGCCAATGAAAATAAAGCCTGCCAGGGCTAAAGCAAACACAGTTAATCTGCACACAATGCTTAGGTAGAAAGAACGAGCACCAATCTAGCAGAGGAAAATTAAGTCGAGCTAGCTCTTGCTATGGATCAGTTCAAATGATTTACTGCACCAAAGCAGTATGCCTTTAGAATCACTCTCTTGCTGTCACTTCTTTTTATTGCAGCACTGAAGAGCAGTGACATTTACCCAGGGGGTGGAGGCAGGGAGGAAGCTACAAGTATTCAGGTGACCGTCCACAGTCTCCTAGGGAAATCTGAGTATTTGAGACAAATCCGAGAGTTGGCTGATACTGCCCTTCCTCACCACATCTTGCAGACTGGTAGAATCAGAGAGCAATCGGACTCGGCAATGTAAGTATATACTTAGTAGTCTGCATAAATGTTTTTGTTCCCACCTTCAAACTGAGCTCTGCGTATGAGTGTGTGCATGTGTGTGTGTGTATCAAACGCTAAATGAGTAAAGGAAGATGGTCGTTGAAAAAAGTAACAAAGCTCCTTTGCTTTTTTAAATACCTCAAATATTAAAGATGTCGATCAGTAGTTCAAATACTTTTAATTGTGTCTTAAGTGTATTAAGCTTTCCAAGAACGACTACACACGCATGCACACAACTGAATGTACATAAAACTGCATCGATGTCAAGTTCCTGGTCGTGATACTGTAGTACAGTCATTCAAGATGTTACCAAAGGGGTGGGGGAATGCGTGAAAGGTATACAAGGTCTCTCTGTATTAGTGGTATTAATTACAACCGCACATGAATCTGTAATTATCTCAAAATAGAAAGTTTAAAGAAAAACTTAAAAAGCAAGTAACGTGTTTTTAAAAGTCAAGCCTAAATCCATTAAAAATCCTGTACCTATAGGTACACAGAGTACCTTCAAGTAGGCTGGACACTTCTCAAGAGAGTACATTAAGGCTCCCCTCAATTCTGAAGCTGCTTTGAGAACTCAAGAGAGTACATTAAGGCTCCCCTCAATTCTGAGGCTGCTTTGAGAACACTGACCATAAAGTCTTGATGAAAGCCCACTGAAAACTCATTTAAAAATAAGAAACAATGTTATATTCAAACTGGCCATTAAAGGTGCCATTAAAGACCATCTTAGAGCCGTGAGGCTGACAGGTATTCAATGCCAGATTGTAGAAACCAGATAGTTCTGTGCAAGGAACTCTCACACCCATCCAACATCCAACAAACACATATTAAGCACCTGCTGAACACAGTTCCTGCCCTTGTGGTAGAATTCCCAACTAGGTGGTCTCTGGGGTCTCTGAGTCTATCAGCAAGTGGTTGGGTTGATACTAAGTCAGTATCTAGACAGGGTGCTGAACTGAGCTGGATCACAGCCCAGACCTCAAAAATCCTTAACATCAGTGCTATGGGGCTCCTTCTAAAAAGTGACTGCCTTACCCAGATTTTTTTTTTTTTCCTTAAAGGAGCAAGCAAGAAAAAAGGTGCAGTTCTAGTCAAGCGGACAATGGCCAGAACAACCTGCCACGTATGGGAGTTCACTCAAGCCTTTAGCAGGCAAAGGCTAGGGAGAAGCGGGTTCTTAAGTAGGAGGCACTCCCAGGACGACTGGGAACCCTTTCCCCCAGATGATCAGGCTCCTGAAAGGTGGGTAAAGAAACTCTCTTACCGTCCTCAAACGGGGTCCCTTCAGGCCTGCAACACAGAGAAAACACAGTCAGTTCCCGCTTCAGGGGCTCCCTTCCCCCTTAAGACACTGCGATTCCCAGCTCTGCCAACTCTCCCGCTGGGAAGCCACCGCTTCCTGGGTCAGAAAGCCACTACAAATGGATGTTTGGGGCTCGGAAACCCGGCGCAGGCCGCCGCGCCTAACCGCCACCACTCCCCGCTCCGCCCCCCTCAGAACCCCAAACGGTTCCCCGGGCAGCGGGAACTGAGCTAATCGAGGCACAGGCTCCGGGGAGGCGCCTAGGCCCAGCCGGACCCAAACATTCCCCCTCTCCCTCTCCGTCCTCGCCGGGGGCCGGTCCCCGACGGCAGGCTGGGCCGGCCCGAGTCCCCCACCTCTCGCCACCTCCCGGAACGCAGACTCACCCGAAAATGACCGCGTTCCAAACCATTATGTTGTTCTCGGACGGAGCCCCGCTGACTCCAGCCGGAGGATCCTCCTGCAACCTTCAGGGAAACGGACAGGGGCTCCGCAATCCGGCACTCGCGTCCGCTCCGGGCCAGCCCCCCCACCCCCCGCACCGCACCCGGCCCGCCTCGGGCCCCGCCCTGTGCCCCGCCTGGCAGCCCCCCCGGCCTCGGCGGTCCTCCGTCGCTTTACCTCTTGAAGTCCCTCATGAGGCGCCGCCGAGCCGGGGTGGACATATCTCTAGCGGGGTCAGGGGTGGGGCATACACCGAGGTCTCGGGTCCCGGCGGAGGCTGAGGAGGCCGAGGAGGCCGAGGAGGCTGAAGGAGCCGAAGCGGCCGCTGAGGAAGCGCCCAGAGGAACGGCACTGCCCCTCCGAAGTCGAGGGTCGGTCTGGCGCCGGCTAAGCACCACCCCGGAGTAGACGGGGGCTGAACCAACCTGGAAGGAGAGGGGGGGGTGGAACGCCGAACGCCGAGCGCCGAACGCCGGACAGGCCGTACCAAGACAGGGCGGGGGGGGGTGGTGGTGGCCGGGAAAGTTGCTTAGGTCATTAAACCCCAGCGGGAGGCGGGGAGCGCCGGGCTGGTGCGGGAGTGAGAGGCATGCCGCCGGCCGAGCGGAAGCCTGTAATTCACTAGGAATTAGTGGCGGAATGGGGTCCGTCTCCACCTGCCCAGGCTCGGACGAGCCCTGGGAAGCTTTTTTCTGTTTTTTCTTTCTTTTTTTTTTTTTTGAGATCAGATCACTTACGACAGTGCGCACTGTGGCTGGGGGCGGCGGGGGGGCGGGGGGGGGGAGAGAAGAAGATGGAAGTCCCTAAGTAGAAGGGAGGAGACAGTGGGTGGAGGCAAATCTGGTTCTCGGAAAGCGGGAACTCCAGGGACCCGGGAGGCTGGGGAGGAGGGTGTGTGACTGGTTCAAATCACTGAAAATCAAAAGAATAAATCGGCTTCGGCTATGACAGGGAGCTGTGGGTCCCTCGTCTATGAGATGAACGTGCGGGATTCCGGTCCCAATGTTTAGGCCAATGATCACCCCCAAGCAGGTTAAAATGGTGGTGTGTGTCCTGGGGGAGGGAATGAGAGCTTCAGGCAAGCACAATGAGGTTTTAGCTCTGGGCACTCACAATTTGGCTCTGGAACCACATTTCCCCTTGGCAGTTCAACAAGCCAAGCGGCTACTATATATTCGGAAGAGTCCAAGGTGTGAGAATATCCGACTGCGGAGAATTGCAAGGGCAGAGAGTCTGAAGTAAAAGTAACGGTAAGACGCACGTGAAAAAGCTGCAGGTTGCAGAGAAGAGTCACAGTTAGTATGTGGACCTGCAAAAGCAATAACAGTTTTAAAGAATAATTTGTAAAGGTCAACCTCAAATAACTTAGAAGGTAGGCAAAACACTCATTTTAAGGATTTTTGAAAATATGAGAAAGGTAAGTTTGGGTTAAGTCATGGAGAGTTTTGAACGTCAAGCTAATGGATTCCTTGGAAGGTGGCTGTGCATAATTAGAGTCGGGCTAGTCAGAGATGTGGGTCCCAGGAGAGCAGCTAGGAGACACTTGAAGCAGTCTAGGTGAGAAATACTGAACCAGGCAGTGACAACAAAAACGGAGGGGATGGGATGAATGGAGAGGACTCAGCAACAGATTGAACTTGGAGGCAAGAGAGAGGAAGGAGTCAACAATGGCTGGAGTTCTAAGCCCCAAGATACCTGGGGCTTTGAAGGTGCCACGGACAGAACTCGGGAACAGAGTGGGGAGGGGGGCAGTTTGGGGACTTACTGAGTGCAATGACTTACTGAGTGCATGGGACTGGTGAGAAATCCGAGCAGAGATGTCCGTAAGATATCAGATGTGCAGAAATTTGTTTCTAAGGTGGGAGGTGGGAGACACTTGACGATGGTCGTGATTCTAGCTGCTGTTTAAATACAGGTACTTTCATGGGAAAGGATTTATATCTCCCATTGACACCAAGATATCAGGAGCTAAGGCAAGTCTCCCTAATAGCATCTCACTGTGACTGTGGTGGGCAGGGGGTACAAAAATAAGTTGAAAAATCTCCTTTTCCTCTCATCTAGTAACTGGCAGTCTACTAATACACATGTAAGTTACAAAAGCAAGTGCATTTGTTTTCAATTGCTACTTAACAAATCACCACAAGCTGTTGGCCAAGTTCAATGCCTTGCAGTTGTAAGGACTGAGGCCCCCATTTGCTCACTGGCTGCCAGCCAGGGGCCATTCGCAGCTCTTAGAGGTCACCCACATTCCTTGCCACGTGGCCTGCTCCATTTTCAAGCCAGCACCTGAGAACTTCTCTCCCATGAAATCCCCCTCACACTTGGAATCTTTCTTCAGGAAGAGCCCAGTTCACTTTAAGGGCTTATCTAATTAGGTCAGGCCCATCCTGGGTTACCCCCCACCCCCAATATCATCTGATCTGGGACCTTAATCACATCTGCAAAATTCCCTCACAGCAGAACCTAGATTAACGTTTGAATAACTGGGAGAAGGTGTGCGTACATCCATGGCCAGGGATCTTTGAACTCTGCCTGCCAGAGCAGCGTCAAGAAACATAGCAGAAGCGTGTGAATCTACAAATGCGGAGGGACCGTGCAGCGGGGGAAACCCTCAGTCTGGTGGGGGTTAGAACGAGCTTCCTGGAATGGGTCTGTTTCAGTTTTGTTTCAACAGAAGTGACAGCAGGGAGAGACTTCCCCGGGAGAGAAGTCAAGCAGTTTCTATGAGCGCAACAGCATGAAGGAACACGTGGAGCTCAAGAAGGTTCTGGGGATACTGGACAGACTAGCGGGGCTAATGGGGGATGATGAGACCCCTGCTTGGAAAAGTGAGGGGGACAGAAGTTGGTTAGATGCCCTCAAACACAAGGATGAGGGCTTTAGGCTTGACAGGGGGCTTTTAGAGGTTTTCCAGGTCTATTTTGCAGAGGTGCTGAGAAGCTGCCTATACCGTACTGGAGAGCAGGGAAGGGGCTGGGAGGGGAGGCTCCTGCTGCCGGATAGAAATGTCTGAAACTCACTGAAGGCCAGAGATGTAGCTGGGTTTGTTGTGGGCTTGTTTATTTTCTGAAATTCCTTTGCCCTAGCGCATGAGTAGCTCTCTGTCTAATCAAGAAACCTCGGGGACACGAACCACAGCAGTTTGGGAAGCCCCGTGGCACCAGGGGATGGGGAGGGCAGGCCCTGACAGCACGGTGGAATCCCACTGCAGAAATACTGTGCCCCCACATTCCTCACCAGAAACAGCGTTGTCATAACAAGCAGCAACACGGAAGATCGTTCTCTAGCACAGATGATTATCGGGCTAGAACATGCTAACTATAGCATAGTTGGCCAAGCATTCCTTCCATCCCCTTTTCACCTTGACATCTTTTTTTTTTAAAGATTTTATTTATTTATTTATTTGACAGAGAGAGCACAAGTAGGCAGAGCAGGCAGGCAGAGGGAGAGGGAGAAGCAGGCTTCCCACTGAGCAGAGAGCCCGATGCGGGGCTCGATCCCAGGACCCCAGGATCATGACCTGAGCCGAAGGCAGACGCTTAACCGCCTGAGCCACCCAGGCACCCCTCACCCTGACATCTTGAAGAAATACCCTCTTCACAGCCAAGCACCACTCCCCTTCCCAAAAGCAGGGGTCCAGAATAGAAGTTCTTTTCACTGGAAAGAAAAGTGTGTTAGCAATGCAGCTGCTGGGAAGATAAAAAGTTCCAAACCATCCCCAGGCAAGGACTTGAGAATTTTCCTAAAAGGGAGGACCGTGAGGTACGGGAATATATAACTAGGGAAACTGTGGGATTTTGTTCATGAGGCTTTCAAAATGCAGACTGGATTGTGATTTTCCTGAACTATTTTGGGTCGGGGAGAGAGAGAGACTGAATAAACTGTCATTTCCTGCCTTATGAGGCTGTGAGTTTGTATTTCTGTTAGCCAGAGAAGGCAAGGAATTTTATTTTCCTATGGTTCCCACTTCTATCACTAACATTTAGTACAAATGGCAACCAAGAAGCAACAGAATATAAAACCACAGGGTCTTTCCTGACTCCAATAGCCTCAGAAGACAAGTCAAGGAAGTTGCTTATAGGAAACAACAGTTGTCACAATATGTATTTTTGGCAGTAACAGTAGGAGTATGTTGTCCCTCTCTAGACCCTAGGACATAAGGAGAGAGAGGGAGAGAGAGGGGAGAGGGAGAGAGCGGAGAGAGAAATAGTGAAGTTTAGAGAAACGGGGACATTAGGGCCATGAACATAGACTTTCACTACCTGCTAAGTTGCAGAGTCAAAAACAAAGGCGTGGCGTGGTAGGCTGAATCATGCACCTCTACCCCAGGACCTTCTCATCCTCATCTCTGGAATCTGTGGATACGTTACCTTATATGGCAAAAGGGACTTTGCTGATGTAGTTAAATTAAGAATCTCGAGATGGGGAGATTATCCAGGATAAACCAGTGGGCCTGATGTAATCACATGAGTCCTCATAAGAGGGAAGAAAGTCTGAAGTCAGAGAGAAGGTCATGTGACCATGGAAGCAGAGATTGGAGTAATACAGCCACCAGCCAAGGAGCCAAGGGATGCCGGTAGCTTCTAGACGCTGCATGAGGCAAAAATGGGTTTTCCCCTGGAGCTTCTAGGAGCAACCAGCCCTGCTGACATCTTGACTCTCAGCCAGTGAGATTGATTTTGGACTTCGGATCTCCAGAACCGTAAGATAATGCGTTTTCGTTTTCTTAAGCCAGTAAGTCTGTGGTCTGGTCGTGCGTTACAGCCGCAACAGAAAACGAATACATATGGTTTCAACGTCGGGTATAGGAATTCAATCAAACTGGCCACATCCACCAGCAAGCTACAACCAAATCCAGCCCACCATCTTTTCCCCTAGGGCCTGTGAGCCCAAAGTGATTTTCTGTATTTTTAAATGGTTGCAGAAATCAAAAGGAGACTATTTAATATTTCAGGACCCATGAGGATAATACGAAATTCATATTTTTCACGCCCATAAATAAAGTTTCATTGGGACACAGCCATGCTATTTCTTTTTTTTTTTTTTTTAAAGATTTTGTTTATTTATTTGACAGAGAGAGACACAGCGAGAGAGGGAACTCAAGCAGGGGCAGAGGGAGAGCGAGAGAGAGAAGCAGGCTTCCCGGCGAACAGGGAGCCTGATGTGGGGCTCGATCCCGGGACCCTGAGATCATGACCTGAGCCGAAGGCAGACGCTTAACCGACTGAGCCCCCCCAGGCGCCCCCAGCCATGCTATTTCAATCATGTATTGTCTGTGGCCATTTTTGTTGGTGGGTGTACCATACATCGCAGTGACGCGGTTATAACTCGACCGCATTTTGAATGCCACGTGTATCCCCAGATTATGGCATTTCATTTTTTTTATTAGATGTGCATACCTATCATGTAAAAAAAAAAGAAAACGAAAGGGGTTTCGAATGTCATGCTTTTAAGGCACAGTGAACGTAGATTACTTGGTTATCACATTAGATGTCAAAGCACTGCGTTTATTACTCAGTGACCCTGTAGTGTTGCTATAAGAATACAGTATGCAACAACATCACCAAAATAAGCACTCATTGCAATGTTCCTGACTCCCAGGAAAGCAGTGGTTAGAAAAACTAGAAAGTTTAAAATGGAATATCTTATCATAGCAAAATTCGTCACAAGAATTAAAAAAAAAAAATGAAAATGAGGCTGCAGCCACAATAATTTTCTGAGTGGCTCATTTGTTAGCCAAGCAAGGAAAGCCATTTACTGATGATGAGTTAATTAAATCGTGTTTGATTGCCGAAGCCAAAGAAAGGTGTCCAGGGAAAATAAACTTTCCAAAGACTATTAGCCTTTCAGAGAGAATAGTGGCTCAAAGAGTTGAGGACGTTGGAAGCGACACCAACAGTCATTAAAAAAAACAGGGCAGGGGCACCTGGGTGGCGCAGTCGGTTGAGCTGACTGACTCTCGGTTTCAGCTCAGGCCCTGATCTCAGGATGGTGAGATCAAGGCCCGCGTCTGGCTCTGTGCTCAGCGCGGAGTCTGCTTAAGTTTCTCTCTGCCCCTCCCTCCCTTCTCAAATAAATAAATAATCTTTAAAAAAAAAAAAAAAACAGGGAAAATGATTTCAAGTGATTTTCCTCGGCTCTCAATGAGGTGACAGATGTTACCAATACTGCTCAGTTGTACTTTACTCAAAGAGCCAATGCTGAGTTGGCCTGTGTGGAATAACTCAGATGAGAATATTTTCTTTTTTTTTTTAAGATTTTATTTATTTGGAGCACCTGGGTGGCTCAGTCCGTTAAGTGTCTGTCTTCGGCTCAGGTCATGATCTCAGCGTCCTGGGATCGAGCTCCATGTCTGGCTCCCTGCTCAGCGGGAAGTCTGCTTCTTCCTCTCCCTCTGCACCTCCTCCCGCTCATGCTCTCTCTCTCTCTTTCTCTCCCCTTCTCAAATACATAAATAAAATCTTCTAACCCTAACCCTTATTTATTTATTTGAGAGGGGAGAGAAAGAGAGTGAGTGAAATTGAGAGAGAGCACATGAGTAGGGGGAGAAACTGACTCCCCACTGACCAGGGAGCCTGAGGTAGGACTCGATCCTAGGATTCTGGGATCATGACCTGAGCCGAAGGCAGACGCTCAACGGACCGAACCACCCAGGTGCCCCAGATGAGAAAATTCTCAAAGAAGTCAAGAAAATACTAATTCAGTACAACCTGAAGTAGACTCTGCTAAGATGTGTTACAAATACGTATGGAGCAGAACAAAGCTTAGTTGGACAATTGTAAAAAGCTTGTGAGAATGTGAGTTGTTTAAATCCTCTGGTTATTCATTGTATTATTAATCTGCAGGTATTTTGCAGGAACATATTTGAGTCTATCTTGTGTATTTCAACTATTAGTGTCAACACTTCATTTACTCATGGACTAAACCGCTGTCAGTTACATAAATTTTTGTCAGAAATAGAAGCCGAAGATTTTGACTTGCCCAACCAACAGCAGTTCAATAGCTTAGCAGTGGCGAAGTTTTTCCGAGTTAAAAAAAATTTTTTTTGAGCTTGGGGCTGAGATTGAAAGTTTTCTGAATGAGAAGAACCACCTGCAACCACTATTGTTGAACGCTGGATGGTTTTTTAAATTAACTTTTGCTGTAGACTTAACGTTACTTAATGCATTTAAACTAAAATTACAAGGGAAAACACTGCTTATATGTGAAACTTACATTTCAGTAAAGTCATTTCAATGACAACTAACATTGTTTGAATTGCAAGTAATGTCATTACTTTAATCTCTTCCTGTGCTGTCAAAAATGAAAACAAAAATCAAGATTTGCATTCCCACACCAATTTGCAATGAATATCTTTTCTGGGCTCAAATTACAATTCCAGTGGTGTTTTTTTGAACTTAATGCAAAATGCAAAGGAAATTTCTATATTTAAAAATCAATTTCAGGGGCGCCTGGGTGGCTCAGTTGGTTAAGCGACTGCCTTCGGCTCAGGTCATGATCCTGGAGTCCCTGGATCGAGTCCCCGCATTGGGCTCCCTGCTCAGCGGGGAGCCTGCTTCTCCCTCTGACCTCCCCCCTCTCATGTACTCTCTCTCATTCTCGCTCTCTCAAATAAATAAATAAATCTTAAAAAAAAAAAAATAAAATAAAATAAAAATCAATTTCACTGGGGGCGCCGGGGTGGTTCAGTCAGTTAAGCGTCTGCTTTCGGCTCAGGTCATGATCCCAGGGTCCTGGGATCGAGCCCCGGAATCGGGCTCCCGGCTAGACCGGGAGCCCGCTTCTCTCTCTCTTCCACTCCCACTCCCCCTGCTTGTGCTCCCCCCACTCTCCCTCTCTGTCAAATAAATGAATCAAATCTTTTAAACAAATCAGTTTCACTGTGCATTGCAGGAGCCTCCACCTAAATTTTAATTGGAAGTGATTATTCTGTACGCAATGACATGCTAAAAGGCAAATACCAAGAGAAGAATCTAACTGAATTTCAAAAATGCCTTCTAAAAGATAAATATGCTCAATTAAAATCGGGTATTTGGTATCAGTGTTTGGCAGTACTTAGCCGTGTTAAAAAAATTTTTCAAAGATGAAATATGTAAAATCTCATTACAGGTAAGTATTAACAGATGAGTATTTGCAACTGATTTATTTCATGAAGACCTTTATTAACAGGTGCTGGTGGCGCAGCCAGTTAAGCGTCTGACTCTTAGTTTCGGTTCAGGTCATGATCTCAGTGTGATGACATCAAGCCCTGTGCTGGGTTCCGCGCTCAGCACAGAGCCTGCTTAAGACTCTCTCTCCCTCTCCCTCTGCCCCTCCCACCCCTCTAAAAATAAATAAATAAATCTTTTAAAAGAGACTTTTATTAACAGGTGCTTTCATTTTGTTGACTCTTGAAAAAAGTTGTAAACTTGTATTACAAATGAAAAATGAGGTTCTTGAGAATTTCAGTTTGACCAGATATGAAGCAATTTAAAAACCTGTAAAGGTGTATTGAGATTGCAAATGATTCTGATGGTAGAGAACACTCATTTTGAACCCTAATTAAGTGAAATATTGTCCCCCTCCATAAAAGAATGCTATTCTTCTCATTAGCAGACCTATATTACAAAAATATAATTACTATTATATTTTGAATTTCATCAATAAAACACTTGTGGAAATTTGTTTTCTCTCTTGTTATATAGGTCTACATAATTTTCTTGATTTTGCTTCTTGGCCCTCAAAGCCTAAAATATTTACTCTCTAGCCCTTTACAGAAAAAGTTTCCTCACCCCTGCACCAGACTAAGACACATCAGGGGGTGAGATTATTTATAATTGATCATTACACAACTAGTATATAGTGCGGTGCCTAATACACAGTAGAAGATCAATAAATACTGAATAACATGAAATCATAGAGATGACATTTGAGTAAGATCTAAGGAACACTGATTCCTTAAGATTTGAATTGATTTTTTAAAATCTGATTATATTTGACACACGATATTACATTAGCTTAAAGTGTACAACATAGTGATTCAACTACTCTATACATTATGCTATGCTCACCACAAGTGTAGCTCCCATCCTTTATCATGAAATACTAACACAATGCCATTGACTATATTCCTTATGCTGTACCTTTTATTTCCACGACTCCTTCATTCCGTAACTGGAAGTCTGTATCTCCTTCTCCCCTTCACCCATTTTGCCTATTCTTCCACCCCCTTCCATCTGGCAACTGTTTGTTCTCTGTATTTAGAAGTCTGTTCTGCTTTTTCTTTGTTTTGTATTTTCAATTCCACATATAAGTGAAATCATATGGTATTTGTCTTTCTTTGTCTGACTTATTTCACTTAGCATCATACCCTCCAGGTCCATGCATGCTGTTGCAAATGACAAGATCTCCTTTTTTATGCTTGAGTCATATTCCATTGTATATATATACACCACATTTCTTGCATATTTTATTTAATTCATGTTCATTTGAGGTCTAGCAGATGGCTTTAAATTCCTCTTGGTTTACATCCTGTGTGTCTTGAACACTACACTTCCTGCAGCCAAACTGTCAATTTCTAGACACAAGCTCCTACGGCCTTCACTAAGTTCTCTGTTAAAAATCCACTATTTTGGTGTCTTCATTTGGATTTTTGAAGTTAGCCAATGTAAACTGTCTCAGTGTCCTTATTCTGGATTGCTCCAGGCTCTTGTCCTCCACAAAGAGGGTCCTGGCAGAGTTTCAGTATGTTCAGTTTCAGTATCTTCCAAAGAAGATACATAAATAACCAGTCAGCACGTGAAAAGGTGCTCAACATTAGCCACCAGGGAAAGGAAAATCAAAACCACAGTGAGATACCACTTCACACCCACCGAGATGGTTATGATCAAAAAGACAGACAAAAATAATTATTGGTGAGGATTTGAAGGAATCAGACCCCTCCTCCATACATAGTCTGATGGGGATGTAAAATGGTAAAATTGCTTTGGAAAACACTCTTGGCAGTTCCTCAAAAGGTGAAACATAAAGTCACCATATAACCCAACAATTCCACTCCTAAGTATACAACGAAGAGAACTAAAAACATATGTTCTCACAAAAACTTGTACACCGATGTTCACAGTAGCATTAATCATTATATCCAAAAAGTGGGAAAAACCCAAATGTCCACTAACTCATGAATAAACAGAAGGTGGGATAGCCATAAACAGGATATTCAGCCATGAAAAAGAATGAAGTTCCTTTTTACGGATTCATTCCTATTTTTACCCGTTCATGCTAAAACATGGATGAACCTTGAAAACATTACGTGGAGAAGCCAGACACCAACAGCCACACGCTGTTTACTTCCTTTCATATGAAATGTCCAGAAGAGGCAAATCCCTAGGGACAGAAAGTAGCTTCGTGGTTGCCAGGTGCTGGGAAGAAGTGGGGAGTGACTGCTAATTATATGGGACGATGAAAATGTTCTGGAATTAGATAGTGGTGCTGGTTGCACAACTTTGTGAATATACTAAAAACCACCACATAATACACTTTTTAAGGGTGAATTTTATGTCATATGAATTATATCTCAAGTTAAAAAAGATACCTCTACTTCATTAGGTACTCATCCTGAATACAGCCATTAAAATCAGAATCCTCTTTAGAGGCACACCTAAAACCTGTATTATGCCTATAACGTGTAAATATAGTTCTTTGTTATATCTGGTTTTATTGTATCTGCATATACATACGTGTACAGAAATATACATGAATAATTTAAATAGTATTAAGAGTGTCCCAAGTAAAGCAGTTGCACCTAACTCAGGCCGAGGCAAACGAAGTTCTGAAGGCTCAGGACGCCCCCGCGCATCCGGGCCTAATGGTCCGGCCCGGAAGTCCACAGGAACGCTACTGACACGTGACCAGCGTTGCGGCTGGGAAAAGGCTCGACGCCCGTCTGTGACGTCATTTCTGCGCGACCCTTAGTTTTGGCAGAGCGTTTTCGGGCTGCTCCCGCGAACGATGCCGAAAGTAGTGTCCCGGTCGGTAGTCTGCTCCGACACCCGGGATCGGGAGGAGTATGACGACGGCGAGAAGCCCCTCCACGTCTACTACTGTTTGTGTGGCCAGATGGTCCTGGTGCTGGGTAAGTAGTCGGGAACCGGAGGGCGTCTGCAAGAGGCGAAACTTCGGGTTCTCGAGGGCGGATATTCTCTGGATGTGATCTTCGGGAACTGGAGGGCGTCTGCGAGAAGCGAAACTTCGGGTTCTCGAGGGCAGATTTTCTCTGGCTGTGATCTGGGAGGCGCGTCTCTTGGAAGATTGGTGGGCTTTCCTGCTCCATGCTGATGCTTCCCTGCCCCACTCCAGGGCAGCTTTTCTGTTTAACCTTGAGTGTATCCAGGCTTCCCTCAAAACTAAATTACTCCTTCAGAAAAAATAGACTGTTTATCTCCCTTTCCTCCCACTCCGCCTCTAGAAACTTTGTAACCTTTTTGCTGCGTACTAGGATGCTGTCATAGCTCTTAAACGAGAATAAAACTAGTTCCCTTGATCCTACGTTCTCTTTCAGCTGTAACCCCATTTCTTTGCTTCCTTTTTAGCAGAACTTCTAAAAAGAGTTGCCTATATTGCCTGTCACTGCATCCTCACTTCACATTGCCTGTTGACCTCACTTCGGGCAGACTTCTCTTCCCACCTCACCTTCAAGGTCAATAACTGAACCTGTTAGTAGTCCCCGTGGTCGATTATCAGTGCTCATTTTAGTCCTCATCTGTGTCATTTGACAGAGATGATGATTCCATCCTTTTTAAAACAGTTTTTTTTTTTTCATTTGCTTCCAAGACTCCACAATGTCCCGATTTTCCTCCTACCTTGATTTTGCCCCTCCTCAGTGTCTGGCTCCTTCTCTGACTCCGATTTTTAGGCACCGCAAGCCCCTAGGGCTCAGTCCTCTCACCTATTCTCAATTTGTACTCACTCCCTAAGTGACCACAGCCATTCCCAAGCTTTAGATACCATTTGCATGCTGATGCCTCCCAAATGTTCATCTTTAACCTACATTTCCCTTCACACTCCAGCTGCTTATTCCCTGTCTCCACTTGGATGTCTGATGGGTCTCTCAAAAACAGTCGTGTTCAAATCGACTTCATGATCCCGTACTTACTGCTCGCCACTGTTCCACCCTAGTGCAGAGTCAGTGGTAGCACTAGTCACCCAGAATCTCAGAATCAGGCTTGACTTTTCTTTCCCTTACCTTACACCCATCCAGTCCATCAACACATCCTGCCAGTACTTAAAAATCTTTCCAGAATCTGACTACTTCTTACCACTTCCATTTCTGCCGCTCTAGTCCAAGCCACCATCATCCCTCACCTGGAATTGCCACAGCCTCTTACTCTCCACTCCTTGTCTCCAGTGGTCTGTTTTCTGCACAGCAACCAGAGTCCTGTTCCAAACTGGTGTTTTCCTGTAAAACTGAGAGTAAAACCAAAGTCCGTACCTAGACCCTGCATGTTCAGATCCTCAGCTACCTCTTGGACTTCGTCTCCTAACACTCTTCCCTTGGCTCACTGCGCTCCAGCTGCAGTAGCCTTCTTGATTTTTCTTCATCATGTCAAAATGTTTTGCCCCCAGGGTCTTTGGGGTTGCTGTTTTTTCCTGCCTCGAACCCTCTTCCCTTGGTGCTTTCTTATTTCATCCAGGTCTCTGCTGAAATATCCCTTCCTTAGAAAACTCTTCCCTGACTATCTAAAATGGCACCCTTATTACACTTTGTCCTCTTACCCTGCCTGATTTTTCTTGGTAGCCCTTGTCACTATCTGAGATCACTGTCCATCCTCTTAATATCCTGCTAATTTTTTTTATTAGCACTTATCATTATCCAAGGTCATGTTATATAATTCTTATTTTTAAATTTTCTGCCTCTTCCACTAGAATGTAAACTTCATCAGGGCAGGGACTCTGCTTTGTCCTTTGCCGAATCCCCAGCACTGTGTTTGAACTGCGCCTGGTACGTAGAGAGCCCTCGAATCTGTTGTATAAATGAGTTCGCTCTTAATCACCTAGAGTTGAGTCTGAATTCTTGTTCTCCCTCTTAGTAAATGTGTGGCAAGTCTCTTGCCTTTTGTAAGCCTCAGTTCCCTCATTTCTAAACTAGGAATACAAAATGTCTACTCCAGCAGGTCATTGTGAAGATTAATGAACATGCAGACTGCCTGGTGCTAACTCCCCCGCCCCTTCCTCCATTAATCTCAAATCACTGTGATCACTTGACTTCTCTGTGACCCTTTAGGTACTTCATTTGCATTATATCAATTTCCGTCTGCTTTTTAACTGCACCTCATTTATTTCCTGTATGTTTTCATTGCTTTCAGACTGACACTCCTCGCCACATGTAGCATAGCACCGACCCTCTCTCTCTTTTTCTAAGCGCTTAACCACTTTTCCCAATGCCCTCCTCATAGGCGTTTCAGGACGCTTGATTGTCTCATCTGATTCTCATGCATTAGAATGCAAACCAAGTGTACTGTGATCACAGAAACACAGCAAACTTGCCATGCTGGGAGGGACTTTTGAGATATTGTCATCTACTTATCCTTCAAATAAGGAAAGAAAAAAAAAAAACAAAAGGAAGTAACTTGCCAAAGATCGCCACGATGGTAACAGAGCTCCAGATCTTCTGACACCATGTCATTTTCAGTTGGGAAATTCAATAATAGGCTTCCATAAGCCTTAGTAATTATAGTAAAATATTATAGTGCTAAGGGCCCCACTGAACACTTGTGATTGCCCCAGGGTACCTTTCAGTGGCTCTGGTGACCGAATCTTACTCCATTTCTTCAGACTGTCAGTTAGAGAAATTGCCCATGAGGCCCCGGGATCGGTCCCGTGTGATTGATGCTGCCAAACACGCCCACAAGTTTTGTAACACGGAAGACGAGGAGACCATGTATCTTCGGAGGTAAGAGGTTGATGCTAGGCTTTCCTTCTTGTGTTTCGGTCTGGTTCTGAGGAATGTGAGTACCCCATCTAGTGCTAAACAGGTGGTTCTTATGGGCCCAACACTTTGACATTTGTGTGAGCTCTCTAACTTCTGTTAATGCAGCAGTACCTTTGCTGTGCTTTGTTGAAATGCTGCTGAGATGTGCTAATGTGCTATTTGATAGCTGTAATTTGGTTTTTTTGCAAGTAGAATGAGTTCATTCAACCTGTGATGTCTCGGAGTGTGCCATGTGCCAGGCACCAAGCTGGGGACTGGCTCTGTGGAGATGAATAAGGTACTGCCCTTCCCATTGCAGAGCCCACAGCTCAGTGGGGGAGCGGGCCACCTGTTGTGATAGGATAAAATGCCTAAAGCTGTGAGCCAAAAGCTATGGGAAAACGGCTGGGAGCGGGTCATTCTCCTGAAAGGTGGTCAGGAAAGGCACCAAAAGATGATGGCATTTGTGTTTGGCCTCGAACTAGGATTTCAGCAAGGAGATGAGGGGGCTGAGGAGCATCCCGGTGGAGGGAATATGGAAGCATTGAAAGGAGCACTTACGGTGTGCTTGGGAACTCGGAATGGTCCTTGGTGACTGTAGCCCAGGTGACTTTACAGGAAGGGGTTCGTGCATCCTGAGGCGGGGACAGAGTAAAATGCTGAAGTAGGCAAGTTTGGACCGTACCTGCCGGCAAGCGCCATCTCTCTCTTTTAAGCAGGGGAGTGACATGGTTGGATCTGTTTGAGATTTGGGAGTCCTTGGTTGAGGTAAGGAATTGAAACCTGGGAAGGGCTAACATAGCATGGAATGTGAAGCAAGAAGAGAGAGGACTGAAGATATAATCCTGGGGAACATTGACATTTAAAAAGCAGACAAAATAATTGGAACCTGGCGATGTGGAAAACGGGAGGCGAGAGTATCAGGAAGTGCGTATGTCTGGGGAGGGTGGTTATCAACAGGTGCCTGAGGCCACAGAGAGGTCAGTTGTAGGGAATTAAAAAGTCCAGATGTTGGGGCGCCTGGGTGGCTCAGTCGGTTAAGCGACTGCCTTCGGCTCAGGTCATGATCCCGGAGTCCCGGGATCGAGTCCCGCATCGGGCTCCCTGCTCAGCGAGGAGCCTGCTTCTCCCTCTGACCCTTCCCCACTCATGTACTCTCTCTCTCTCATTCTCGCTCTCTCAAAATAAATAAATAAATCTTTAAAAAAAAAAAAAAAGTCCAGATGTTCCTTCCCACGCATTTCATTTCCTGAGCTCCCGCTCTGTGCCAGGTCCTGTCCAGAAGCCTGTGACATGCCAGTGTATTTATTTGCTAGGGCTGCTGTCACAAAGTACCGCCAACTAGGTGGCTCAAAGCAACAGAAATTGTCTCCCATTTCTGGACGCTAGAAGTCTGAAATGAAGCTGTTGGCAGAGCCATGGTCTCTCTGAAGGTTTTAGGGGAGGATCCTTCCTTGGCCCTTCCTAGCTTCTGGTGGTTGCCAGCAATCCTTGGCATTTTTTATTTTATTTTATTTTTAAAGATTTTATTTATTTATTTGACAGAGAGAGACAGCGAGAGAGGGAACACAAGCAGGGGGAGTGGGAGAGGGAGAAGCAGGCTTCCCGCTGAGCAGGAGCTCGATGCGGGGCTTGATCCCAGGATCCTGGGACCATGACCTGAGCCGAAGGCAGACGCTTAGCCAACTGAGCCACGCAGGCGTGCAATCCTTGGCATTTCTTGGCTTGTAGATGCAACACTTAAGTCTTTGTATCAACACATGGCCTTCTCCCTGTGTCTCGGTCTCTTGTTTTTCTTCTCTTCTTTTTATAGGGACACCAGTCACATTGGATTAAGGGCACATTCTGCTCATCTACATGACCTCATTGTAACTAATTATATCTGCAAGGACCCTCTTTCCAAATAAGGTCACATTCTGAGGTTCCTGGAAGGACATGACTTTTTAAGGGATACCATCCAACCCCGTACAACCAGTCAACAAGCAAAGAACCCTGCCTGTATGGAGCTTGTATTCTAGCGTTGAGCTGGGAAAAGCGACAGGCTGACATCTTGCTATGTTAATTTAAGAAACCAAACTGTTGTCAGCCCACAGTAACGAAAGGAAGTACCGCTAGGTGACATTCAATAGCAAATCAGGCCTCGAGCACCATTGTGACAACTGGGCTTCTAGAACTGTGCAGCTGAAGAGGAAATTGGTTATATACCAGATACAACTCGAGGCCAATAATACAACCAGATTATAAAATTGATGAAATCTACAAAGGAATGCCCTTCGGGAAACATGGAAAATACTCCATTATGGTAAATAGGAAGGTTGACAAGTAAGATGCCCTATCTAAAGCTAACCCGTTGTCTTATGCTTTTTCTCCCTCCATTAACCCTTATTTAGTTTTCTGATTTTGAAAATTGCCAACTGTGCCTGGGTGGCTTAGTCTGTTAAGCGTCTGCCTTCAGCTCAGATCATGATCCTGGGGTCCTGGGATCGAGCCTCACATCGGGATCCCTGCTCAGCGGGGAGTCTGCTTCTCCCTTTCCCTCTGCTGTTCCCCCTGCTTGAGCTCACTCGCTCTCGCTCTCTTTAAGATCACTAAGATATTTATGATGTGTTTATTATATATATATCATAGTTACATATAGTAATTATAATAGTATTACTATATATTGAAACCGATCTAAGAACACAGCAGGCCACAGGCCCCCATGGCACTAAAAGGCAGATGCCCTCACCCAGAGGCCAGAAAACGGAGTGGCTTTAGTCTGAAGTAGAAACCCTGGCATCGAACCAGCCTGTTCCTGGAAGCGAGCCAGCTTTGGGACCTAGCCTTAGGGCCAGGTATTGCCCAGGCTCTTGGCCTCTGGCCAAGTGACTCTGTTGGGCCAGAGCGTTCTCAAGAGTTTACCAACAAGGCAGGGTAAACTTCCCTTCCCACCCCTCCCCCCAGTTGACGTCATTCCTGCTCTAATCATGAGCAGTCTGTCCAGTGGCCCACTCTGGTGTGCTCCCCTGGGGGCATTTCGGCCCATTCTCCCTCCTTAGCCAGCTGTGTGTGAGAGCACCAGTTGCGGAACACGTGCAATCTGCACGCCATATGCCCAGGATCCCAGGGGCCTGTTGGGGGGGCTCAGTCGGTTGAGTGTCTGGCTCTTGATCTCAGCTCAGGTCTTGGTCTCAGGGCCGTGAGTTTGAGCCCTGTGTTGGGCTACATGCATGGAGCCTACTTTAAAAAAAAAAGGGGGGGGGGGCGCCTGGGTGGCTCAGTCGTTAAGCGTCTGCCTTCGGCTCAGGTCATGATCTCAGGGTCCTGGGATCGAGCCCTGCATCGGGCTCTCTGCTCCACGGGAAGCCTGCTTCTCCCTCTCCCACTCCCCCTGCTTGTGTTCCCTCTCTCTCTGCCAAATAAACAAAATCTTTAAAAAAAAAAAAAAAAGTGTACATATGCCCTGGAGCCCATCACGGTCCCCCTCCAAGCCTTCCATTCTAAAGTGCCTCTCTTTTGACACTGTTGTTCCCCGGGCCCCCTTTCCCATCCAGCAGTCCCACTGTTGCAAATCCAGTGCTTTTCTGTCTGTCTGTTGACCCTGCCTCCCTTGATGCTCTCCTTCCTTGAGTTCTGTGAAGCTGCTCTGGAGATTCTCGTACTTCTTTGGCTTTCTCAGTCTTCTGGATTCTTCTGCCGCCTGCCCCTTAAATGTTGGTATTCCCCTGGGTTCTGACCTGGATCTTACCCCCTCTCTCTTTATACTCTCCTTGGACGTTCTCACAACTTTTCATGGCGTCAGTTACACTTACGTGCTGGTGACTCACAAAATCTAGATCTGCCTACGTTTCTCTCCTGTACCCAGAACTGTATATCTAACTGCCTACTCTACCTCTTCACTTGATGTTCTGTCTCAGATCCAACATGACCAAGGCCAAACTCCTCATTTCTCTAGTAAGGAAATACTGCAGATGGGCTGACCCAGCACCACCAGACACTCCTCTTTTATACCTGCCTGTATACTGGCATCTGCAAAGTTAGGGTGTATAGTCCAGTGCCTGCCCCGCCCCCCCAAGACCCGTAAGATTCTGAATGTGACTTCACTTTTGCCAAGTAAAAGGGATAGAAGTTTTTGGATGAGGCTTCCAAGGGAAGGCCTTTTTACTCTTCTAGTCTTATTCCTTCCTGCTTTTTGGGAAAACAGACGTGATGATTGGAGGACTGGCAGCCATCCTGGGACCGGGAAGGAAAGGCCACAAGAATTACAGAGCTTTCGCCATCACTGTCCTTGGGTCCCGGTCATGGCCATGAACCACGTTTTTTTTTTTTTTTAAGAGGGGGAGAGACAGTGGGGGGCAGGGGTAGAGGGAGAGAGAGAGTCCCAAGCAGGCTCCATGCCCAGCATGGAGCCCGATGTGGGGCTTGATCTCACGACCCTGAGATCATGACCTGAGCCGAAATCAAGAGTCAGACGGTTAACCGACTGAGCCACCCAGGCGCCCCTCTTCTGGATGTCTTTTACAGGAGAACAAACCATGGTGTTGAAGCCACTGCAGACAGGTCTCTAACTATCAGCCAAATACAGTTCCTTCCTTCTCCTCCTCCTCCCACAGTGACACCCCCATTCATGCAGTGGCCCAAGCCGGAATCTGCGAGCCAGTCCTCCCTTTGTCTCATCCATCCCCAACCCCACCATCCCCTGCACACACCAGTCGAGTCGCTCACCATGTCCTGTTGACTCTGCCTTCCAGTCTCTCTTGTAGTTGCCTCCTGTTTAGCCCTGCTGCAGTGCCATCTTTCCAGTACCTACCATCGCTTGCTTGGGCTGTTGAAGCAGCCTCTTATCTGGTCTTTTTGCCTTTCATTTTGTTCTCCTCCAGTCTGTTGTCTACTGTCTGAGTGATCTCAAATGCACATTACATAAGTCTCCTGCTTCAAATCTTTCAGTGACTCGTCACCTATAGCAGTGCTTTTCAAACATTTTTAGACAATGAATCCTTTCTTCAAATGAAGTGCTTGTCCAGAAGTATAAATAAGCAGGAAGCTGCTGTGACTGGGGAAGAGTCGAGCCCAACCCATTAAGGACTCCTCCCCTCCCCCTATCTAGTTTCATTTAGGGGTCATGGTTGAGTACAATTTTAGAAATCATGGTTAGCAGGGTAAAATCGAAGCCTGAAGGCTCTCTGTGATCCTTGTCTCCTGGTACTCCTTGATTTTTTTTTTTTTCTTTTTCTTTTTTTAAGTAAGCTCTGCGCCCATTGTGGGGCTTGAACTTACGACCCTGAGATCAAGAGTCGCATGCTCTACCAACTGAGCCAGCCAGGTGCCCCTTGATTTTTTTTTTTTTTTAATAACATTTATCGGGGCACCTGGGTGGCTAAGTCGTTAAGCATCTGCCTTCGGCTCAGGTCATGATCCCAGGGTCCTGGGATCGAGCCCCGCATTGGGCTCCCTGCTCCGCGGGAGGCCTGCTTCTCTCTCTCCCACTCCCCCGCTTGTGTTCCTGCTCTCGCTATCTCTCTCTCTGTCAAATGAATAAATAAAATCTTAAAAAAAAAAAAAAAAAAAACACTTAAAAAAAAGCCCTAATGCCTCAGCTCCACCCTCAGAGATTTAGTATTTTGAATTGAGGGGTAAGTCATATATCATAAAACTCACCATTTTACAGTGTACAATTCAGTGGTTTTAGTATATTCACAAGGTTGTGCAACTATCATCACCAATTCCAGAGCATTTCATCACCCCCCAAAACTAACCTTGTACCTAATAATAGTCACTCCTCATTTCCTTCTCCCCCAGCCCCTGGCAACCATTAATCTACTTTCTGTCCCTATGGATTTGCCTATTCTAGATACCTCATTAAAAAGGAACCATAAATATTATAGCTTTTTGTGTCTACTATCTTTCATTTAGCATGTTTTCAAGGTTCATCCTTGATGTAGAATGACTCAGTACTTTATTCTTTTTTGTGGCTGAATGACATTCCATTGTATGGACATACCACATGTTGTTTATCTGTTCATCAGTTGATGGGCATTTGGGCTCTTTCCCCTTTTTTTTTTTTTTTTTTTTACTATTACGGGTAATGTAAATGTGTGAACGTGTGTACAAGATTTTGTGTGAATGTGTTTTTGGTTCTCATGGGTGTATACTAATGAATTGCTGGGTCATATGGTAATTCTATGTTTAACCTTTTGACGAACTGTTACAGTATTTTCAAAAGCGGTTGCATTCTCATCAGTAATGTATGAGAGTTCCAATATCTCACCAATATTTGTTCTTGTCTGTCTCTTTGATTATAGCTATCCTAGTATGCATGAAATAGTATCTCATTGTGGTTTTGATTTGCATTTCCCTGCTGGCTAATGATGTTGAGCATCTTCTCATGTACCTTTTGGCTATTTGCATATCTTCTTTGGAGAAATGTCTTTTCAAATTCTTTGCCCATTTTTTAATTGGTGTATTTGTCTTTTAATTGCTGAGTCATAGGAATTCATGTATTATGGATACTAAGCCCCTAACCAGATATATGATTTGCAAATGTTTTCTCCCATTCTGTGGATTGCCTTTTCACTCTCTTGATGGTATTCTTAGAAGCATAAAAGTTTTTAATTTAATCAAGTCCAGTTATTTTTATCTTTGCTTGTGCTGTAGGAGTCTTATCTAAGAAACCATTGCCTAATTCAGGGTCTTGAAGATTTATGTCTACATTTTCTTCTAAGAGTTTTATAGTTTTAGTTCTTAGGTTTAAGCCTTTCATCCATTTTGAGTTAAATTTTTTTTGAGTTAATTTGTTTAGATGGTGTGAGGTAAGGATCTAATCAATTTATCCTTGTACATGTGGATATCCAGTACCATTTATTGAAAGTCTGTTCTTTCTCCTTTGAATGGTCTGGTACACTTGTCAAAAATCAATTAACCATGTATGTGTGGGTTTATTGGGACTCTCAGTTTCATTCCATTGATCTGTCTATCTTTATGCCAGTACCACCCTGTCTTGATTACTGTAGCTTTTGTGGTTTTTGAAATCAGCAAATGTGAGTCCTCCAACTTTGTTCTTTTTCAAGATTGTTTTGGCTATTCTAGATTCCTTGCAATTCCATGTGAATTTTAGTATCAGCTTGTCAATTTCTGCAAAAAGCCAGCTTGGATTTTGATAGGGATTGTGTTGAAGCTGTAGATTCATTTAAGGAGTATTACCATCTTAATAATGTTAAGTCTTCAGTCCACGAGCATGGGATGTCGTTCCATTTACTTAGGTGTTCTTTAATTTCTTTCGGTAATGTTTTATAGTTTTCATTGCACAAGTCTTGCACTTATTTTGTTAACTTTTTCCTAAGTATTTTATTATTTTTGATGCTATTGTAACTGGAATTTTCTTAACTTTATTTTTTATTGTTCTTTTTTTTTTTTAAAAGATTTTATTTATTTATTTGACAGAGAGAGAGAGACAGCGAGAGAGGAAACACAAGGAAGGGGGGGGAGTGGGAGAGGGAGAAGCAGGCTTCCCGCGGAGCAGGGAGCCTGATGTGGGGCTCGATCCCATGACCCTGGGATCATGACCTGAGCCGAAGGCAGATGCTTAAAGACTGAGCCACCCAGGCGCCCCTTTACTGTTCATTTTTAGTATATAGGACTACCATTAATTTTTATATATTGATCATGTAACCTGCAACCTTGCTAAACTTATTAGCTCTAATTGTGTATATGTTTGTGTGTTCTTTAGGGTTTCTATATGTAAGATCATGTCATCTACAAATAGAGATGGTTTTACTTTTTCCCTTCCAATCTGGATGCCTTTTACTTCTTTTTCTTGCCTACTTGTGCTTCCTAGAACTCCTCGTACAATGTTGAATAGAAGGGTTGAGGGTGAGTATCCTTGTCTTGTTCCTGATCCTAGGAAAAAAGCTTTCAGTCTTTCACCATTAAGTATGATATTAGTTTATGTAACTGTTAGGTAACTGTTAGTGCCTGTGGGTTTTTCATAGATGCCCTTTATCAGGTGGAGAAAGTTCCCTTCTATTCCTGGAATATTAAAAGGGTTTTGAATTTTGTCAGATGCTTTTCTTTTGTGTCTGTTGAGATGTTGAGATGATCGTGTGTTTTTTTTTCTCTTTTGTTCTATTACTGTGGTGTCTTGCTTTGGTTATTTTTTATGTGTTGCACCAATCTTGCATTCCTGGGATAAATTCCACTTGGTCATGTATGATCTTTTTTAAATGCTGCTGGATTCAGATCGTTGGTATTTTTTGTTTTTTGAGGAGTTTTGCCTGTGTATTCTTAAGCAATACTTATCTCTAGTTTGTTGTCGTTGTGCCTCTGTCTGGTTTTGGTATCAGGGTAATACTGGCTCCATACAATGAGCTGGGAAGTGTTTCCTCTTTTGCAAAGTTTGTGAAGCGTTGCTATTAATTCTTCTTTGAACTTTTAGTATAATTCACCAGTGAAGCCACTCGTCCTGGGCTTTTCTTTGTGCAGAGTTTTTTGATTACTAATTAAATCTCTTTACATGGAATAGTCTATTCAGATTTTCTGTTTCTTTTCCAGTGAGTTTTGGCAGTTTCTGTTCTATTCTAGGAGTTTGCCCATTTCATCTCAATTATCTAATTTGTTGCCATATGGTCATTCATAGTATAATCTTAACAGATCTTTTTCTGTCAGACCCGTAGTACTCTTGATTTTTTTTAAAGTCCTACTAACATTAGACTGTGTAATTCCCTGAATGTGCTGTGCTGTTTTGGCTCTGCACATAGTATTCCCACTGCTTGAAATACCACTTTCTATCAGGACTGTTGGCTTTCAATCACCTGCTTGTGAAGCTTTCCATGACTGCCTCGGACAGACTTGGTACTCCCACCTCTGCGTTCCCAGTACACATTTCTCCATTTAAGAACTTACCTCCATGATGGTAATTTTCCTCACTAAACCGAATTCTTAAAAGAATTCTTTCAACCAATGTTTATTGCATGTCTATTTTGTTTCCAGTACTTTGCTCGGCTCTGGGGATAGAGTGGTCAGACAGGCATGGTCTCCGTTAATCTCTGATCTCATGGACCTTACAGTCTAGTGGGATGACAGAAAAATAAAGTCATTATGATTAGGGGAAGTCCTGTGAATGAAACAAAGGGCTCATACAAAGAATCTCATGAAAACCTCTTTGAAAAGGTGGCTGAGACCCCCAAAATGAGAAGGGGAAAGCAGTGAGAAGAGCATTCCAGGGAGAGAGAAGCGTGTGTGTGAAAGGTCTGAGGTGGGTCATGAAAACCTCTTTGAAAAGGTGGCTGAGACCCCGAAAATGAGAAGGGGAAAGCAGTGAGAAGAGCATTCCAGGGAGAGAGAAGCGTGTGTGTGAAAGGTCTGAGGTGGGAAAGCGCTTGTTTGTTCAAAGAACAGAAGCCTGGTGTGGCTAGTTCATAGTGAGGGAGGGCATCTGTGAGAGAGACGGGGGCCCAATTTTGTGCTCAGCTGGTGCCTGGGAGGCCTACATGGTAAGGAGGCTGGATTTTATTCTAGGTGTCTTAGGAAGCCACTCTTGCCTCTGTTTAAAGAATGATTTGGAGCGAAACAGTAGTGGAAGCAGATTCTAGAATAGCAGTTAAAGTTTGTATGTTAGGTATGAATTTAGAATGGAGAAGGCCTAACTGAATACCACACATGCGTGCACGCATGCACACATGCTGTTGATTTGACTGCACAAAAATCTAAAATTTCCACATTGCCGGGGGGGGCAGTCAAAGACAGATGTCAAACTGGGGAAGAAATATTTATGAGGCCTGTCAACATTTGCAAGTCTCCTTAATAGACAATAAAAAGACAACTCAACAGGCAAAAGATATGAACCGACAGTTCACCCAAAAAGAGAAAACACAAATGCCTATAAAATATGGAAAAGATGCCTGACTTCACTCTTTAAAAAAGGAAATGCAAATTGTGAGAGCACAGTTTTCACGTGCCAGATTGGCAGTCGTGCAATTTAATAACATTCGGTGTTGGTGAGACTGGAGAGAAACAGGAACTCTCACTTTGGCGGTGGGAACATAAATTGGTTCCACTTCCCTAGAAAGTAATTTGGCAGTATTTAACAGAATTTAAAGTGGATACGCGGGGCGCCTGGGTGGCTCAGTCAGTTGAGTGTCTGCCTTCGGCTCAGGTCATAATCCCAGGGTCCTGGGATCGAGTTCCGCATCGGGCTCCCTGCTCGGCTGGAGGCCTGCTTCTCCCTCTTCCGCTCCCCCTGCTTGTGTTCCCTCTCTCGCTGTCTCTCTCTCCATCAAATAAATAAATAAAATCTTTTAAAAAAAAATAAAGTGGATACACTTCTAGGAATTTATCCAACAGGTAAAAGACATTTCGGTTCATCCACACAAAGGAATACAATGCAGCCCTTATGAAGCATGGGACACCTCTTTGTCAATTGGTAAGGAAGGGTCACATATATATTTTCTAACCAGGACACATTTTTAAGCAAACAAAGAGGGGCGCCTGGCTGGCTCAGTCGTTAAGCGTCTGCCTTCAGCTCAGGTCATGATCCCGGGGTCCTGGGGTCGAGCCCCGCATCGGGCTCCCTGCTCCGCAGGAAGCCTGTTTCTCCCTCTCGTGCTCCCCCCGCTTGTGTTCCCTCTCTCACTGTGTCTCTCTCTGTCAAATAAATAAGATCTTTAAAAAAAAAAAAAACAACAACAAAGAAGTAGAGAACAGTGTAAGGTATGCTGCATTTGTCTAAAAAGGAAAAGAAATAAAATATATTTTATTTATATATCAATAAGGATTCTTTGCTTATATCATCAGTTATCTCTGGGAGGAACAGAAGAAACCAGAAACAATATTTGCCCCCCAGGGAAGAGAACTGGGTGGGTGAAGGGTGGGTGGGGAGGATATTTGCTTTTCTTTGTACTCATATGTGTACCATGTATGCATATTGCTTATTAAAAATGGAAACAAACAAGGGGAGGGGAAGTGAGGAGACCAGTCCAGAAGCTATGACAGTCGGCCAAGGAAGAGATACTGGTGGCCTGGGCTAAGATGGTGGCCGGAAGGTAGAGCAGAGCAGACAGGTTCAGGATCTTTTTTTGGAGATGATAAATCCGTAGGATTTGCTGATGGACTAGGTGTGGGAAATAAGGGAAAGAGAAGAATCAAGGATGAGTCCCCGGGTTTCCGTTAAGCATCTGGGTGGGTGGCAGAGTTGCTTACCTAAGGCAGTCTTGTGGGCTCTTGAGCGTGGCGGCCTCGGCTTGAATTCAGCCTATTCTGCTTCCGGACTCCGACCTGGGGCAAATCATGTGCTTGGTTTGTGCTTGGGGGCCTTCATCCGTCAAATGGGAATGGTAATAGGAACGACCTCACAGCGTCGCTCCAAGGCGCAAGTGACTTACTCCGGGTGATCTTGAGCACGGTGTACACGTGGTTGCTAGTATTAGCGCTGCTGTTGTTGTTGTTACCCGTGACCCTGGCCGTTGCTATGACTATAGCTTCTACCCCTCCCCCCCCCGGGTCAGGGGGACGCCTGACCCGTCCTCGGGGCTCAGGAAACGTGTGTGGGAGGCGGGGATGTCTTAAGATTAATACACGTTCAACTAGCCGGTTCATCTAGGAAATGAAAACTTTCGAAAGGCCCTTTTTTAGCATTTGAAGAAATGAGGTAGTGAGGCGGGTAGGTTATGAGATTTGTTCATCTCTTTTTTTTTCTAATTCCGTTTTCTGCACAGGCCTGAAGGCATTGAACGGCAGTACAGGAAGAAGTGTGCCAAGTAGGTATCTAACAGCGCGGCTTTCTCCAAGCAGAAGAAAGGAGAGGCAATAACGTGTTTGGAAAAGAATTAGGCGGGTACAATTCTCTGTTGTATCTTTATCCTTACGATCCCAGCTGCCTTCGAACTTCAGCTACACAAATACCAATATGCTCCTCGGATAGACTAGTCAAAGTCACATCTCTGACCAGCTGGTCACAGAAATGTTCTTTTTTTTTTTTTAACATCGTATCATTTTTTCAATAGACATGTGATTTATGTATGACAAAATTTGCCCTTTTTTTCCTTAAGTAATCCCTGCGCCCACTGTCGGGCTTGAACTCGCAACCCCAAGACTGTCACACGCTCTACTGACGGAGCCAGCCAGGCGCCCCCCATATTTGCCTGTGTTAAGCATACAATTTGAGAAGTCCCGACAGAAGCATGCAGTCCTCTAACACCACCCCTGCCACGATGCAGGCCATTCCCCGGCTCCCCGTGTGCCCTTTGCTGTCAGTCCCCTTCTTCACCCTACACTGCCCCCCCCCCCCTCCGCCCACCGCAGCCACTGATCTGCCTTCTGTAGCTACGGTTTTGTCTTTTCTAAAAATGTTATTGCCTTTCCTAAAAGTGTTATCTAAATTCTACAACATGTGTTCTGCTACGTACAGTATGTATCTTTTACGTTTGCTTTCTTTCACTCAGCACAGTGCTTCTGGGTTTCAGCCAAGGTGTCACATTTATCACTAGTTTGTTCCTCTTTGTGGCTGAGTAGTATCCATAGCACCAGTTTTGCTCTTCACCTGCAGAAGGGCATTTGAGTTGCTAAGGGTTTTGACTATTCTGAATAAAGCTCTTATGAACATTCTAGTATAAATCTTGGTGGGGACATGCGTTTTCTCTTGGAGTGGAATTGCTGGGTCATATGGTAAATGGAACATAGCATAATGTAATCCAGACTTATTTATAAAGCCTATTGTAGGCCCACAGACCCAAGAACTTTAGAAACTGTTCTTTAAAGCTATGTATACATGTCCAGCTTTAGGCCGTTAATAGTGAGAATACTAAACTACAGTAAGGTTCATCTTGTTGATGGCACGACAGTTACATCTCGGCTCTCAGAAGACTCATGACGGAAGAATCAAGGCACGGAAATGCCTGAGAAGACATTTTAGTTCCCAGCCACATTAGAGTTGTTAACTTCGTTTCATGTCTTTTTTTTTTTTTTTTTTTTTAAGATTTGGTTTTTAAGTGATGTCTGCACCCAGCGTGGGGCTCAGAGTCACAACCCCAGGATCAAGAGTCACACACTCCACCGACTGAGCCAGCCAGGTGCCCCCCATTTTATCATGTCTTATGAGTCTACTTCATGTAGCTGAAAAAGTACAGTAAAACTGCCCGACCAAAGAAAGTACGACGATTACTCCACAGAGTAGTTTGCTAACCACTGCAGTGGAGCCTTCATACTCCCTCTCGACACCGCAAAAACCCAAACAAAACCGGACAAAACCCCACGCTAGGTACCCAGACTTCTTGGAAGAATGGCAGCAGTTTTTCCCCCCCCTAAAGATATATCTATTTATGTGAGAAGGAGAGGGGAACCCCAGCAGACTCCATGCTGAGTGCAGAGCCTGACGCGGGGCCCAGTCCCACGACCCTGAGATCCTGACCTGAGCTGAAACCAAGAATTGGATGCACCACCCAGGCACCCCAGCAGTTTTTTTAAAAATACGTATTTTTAGGAAACTTTTATTATTTTTAAATTTTTATTTATTAAGTAAGCTTTCCACCCAACATGGGGCTTGAACTCACAACCCCGTGACCCGGAGTCGCATGCTCTCCCAACCGAGCCAGCCAGGTGCCCCAGAATGGCGGCAGCTTTAACTGGAAAGCAAACAGCGGCAGGGGCCAGCCTTTCCCAAACTTCTCCAATGATAAGAATCACTTGGGATGCTGAGGAAAGTGACAGGTTCCCAGGCCTCAGCTCCCCAATTTGCTGAATCACGATCTTCGATCTTCGGAAGGAGGGACCTGGGAATCCAAGCAGCAGTTGTAACAAATTCTTACTTGTTTAAAGTGATTCCTCAGTGATTCTTACGAAGTTGTTTTGGGAAACACTGGAAGGAGTGAATCCTTAGTTTACGCCACAAACAAAACTGTTCCCCAGCGTCTGAGCGCACTTTGGGAGTCCGTGTTTCGGGGATTTGGCTTGTGAGCTTCCCAGAGATTGGCTCTGCTCTTTGCAGGTGTGGCCTGCCACTCTTCTATCAGTCCCAGCCTAAGAATGCCCCCGTGACCTTCATTGTGGACGGAGCAGTGGTCAAGTTCGGCCAGGGCTTTGGCAAAACGAACATCTATACTCAGAAACAAGAGCCTCCTAAGAAGGTAATTATTGAAGGAGACTGACTGGTTTATATAGCTACGAATCTACGGATCACCCTCCATCTTTAAATAAGATTATAATGGGAAAGTGCCCTTTATGGATGCATTCTTTATTAAGAGGACGCCGTCTTTATGGGTAAGCCGATGTTACATGTAACATCCAGTATGCGTTCTTTTTTCTTTCCTACGGCTGTCCCAAGAGTAAAGCTAGAAATTGTATGGTTTTGATTCACATTGATTTCCTTTGAAATGTCTTCTTTTTTCAGTGTGGACAGTTAAAACGAAAGGAAGGAGGCTCATTTTTGAATATACTTTTAAAAGCCTTGACGGCAAATGTTAGAAAAACAGAATCCAAATAGAAAGAAAAAAAAAAAACCCCACCCCATTGGCACTTTTAGATAGGTCAGCCTGTCCCAAAGAGGTGTGTCCTCCCCCCCAACCGCCTCCCCCTGCAACCAGTCATGTGTGCGCGCCCGCGGGTGGACACACGCAGGAGCGCGCGCGCAGCTCACAGAGCCTCTTGCGGTGAACGAGACTGATTCCTCCTCCTGTGACTCCAGGTCATGATGACCAAACGGACGAAAGACATGGGCAAGTTCAGCTCCGTCACGGTGTCGACCATTGATGAGGAGGAAGAGGAGATCGAGGCTGTGAGTGCTTCTGCTCTCAAGGGAACTGGGTTGGGGGGTGGGCCCGGAAGGAACGGGGACTCTAAAACCAGCCCATTCGAGTAGCGAGTAGCGGAGTAATTAGAAATGTTGCTCCCAGGGGCGCCTGGGTGGCTCAGTCGTTAAGCGTCTGCCTTCGGCTCAGGTCACGATCCCAGGGTCCTGGGATCAATCCCGCATCAGGCTCCCTGCTCAGTGGGGAGTCTGCTTCTCCCTCTCCCACTCCCCCTGCTTGTGTTCCCTCTCCCGCTGTGTCTCTGTCAAATGAATAAATAAAATCTTTAAAAAAAAAAGAAAGAGGGGCGCCTGGGTGGCTCAGTCGTTAAGCGTCTGCCTTCGGCTCAGGTCATGATCCCAGGGTGCTGGGATCGAGCCCCGCATCGGGCTCCCTGCTCAGCGGAGAGCCTGCTTCTCCCTTTCCCTCTGCCTGCCTCTCTGCCTGCTTGTACTCTCTCTCTCTCTGTCAAATAAATAAATAAAATCTTAAAAAAAAAAAAAAGAAAGAAAGAAATGTTGCTCCCAGGCGTTAGTCTGCTAGTAAGAAACTAGAGGAGCCTGGGCCGGTTCCTGTCTCCCTGGATCCCGAGGACATCCGTAAAATGAGGACCGGGGAGTTGGACTGGATCGGTGGCATTTTCCTAATGTGTTTTGAGATGCTTTCATGGGGCAAATCCCTCATCCCTCTTGAGTGTAAAGCCTATTGGACTCCACGGTTTCGGGTCCCGTCCAGTCCGGCTCGAGTGGTTTATGAGGCTCTCCTAACCTTTGTGGTCCTTCAGTATAATGAGGTTTACAGGGAGATGCCATTGGTTATTTTTCAAATGGTTTCGGCCGAAACCTGAGCTCTCCTGGATTATTGAACAGCTGATGAGTTTAAAGGGAACAGAGTCCATTTCCGGAATAATTGTGAGATGTGAGTAGCATGAATTGCCACCTGCGGTCTCTGACTCTGGTACTGCCGGCTTACGGGTGCTGCTTTTCTTCCCCCAGAGAGAAGTCGCCGACTCGTACGCGCAGAACGCCAAAGTGATCGAAAAGCAGCTGGAGCGCAAGGGCATGAGCAAAAGGCGGCTGCAGGAGCTGGTGAGTGGCCCAGGGCGGCAGGCATTTCTCGGTCTGAGAGAGCCTCCCACGCTCAGGGAACTCCTGCAGGAAGTCCGGGGGGGCCCTGGTGTAGCTGGCGGCCAGCTGTCTAACCCTGGCCTGTAACGGTCGGCATGCCCTGTCCAGTGACCACGGGCTCCAGGCCCGAAGTTAGAGGGCTTGTCGGCTCGCCCTGACCAGAACGGTACTTGCACCTGCTACCTGGGGCCCGAGGTCAGGAGGTGAAGGTCGGGGTCTGTGGACGCGCTCCCGGGGTGCAAGGGCGGGCAGCAGGGCCTACATCGGCAGCACCGGGATGGGGGCCGCCCCCACTTTCTGTGTCGGTCACGGGCTCCTCGTAGCGCGCGCACCCTTCCCGTCTGATGGCGCCTGCAAGCTGGGTCTTCTGGGTCCTGATGCGCTTCCGCTAGCTCTTTACCATCGGACGTCACTGCGTTGCTGCCCCATCAGGGGCTGTGCCGGCCCTTCTGATGACCAGAGAGGCTTCTTTGCTGACAAAGGTGGTGGGTCTTGGGAGCGGCATTGCCTTGCCTTCGTGGTCGAGAGCCGTGCCTGTCACATTTGCCCAGGGGAAACACCGGGGCTTGCTTCTTTTTTTAAGTCTCCTATTTGTCAAGAGCAGATTTGTAATTTATAAAATGCCACAGAAATGCATTTGCCTCGAGTGCTCTTGTTAAATTATTTTATTTTGTTATTACTCTGGCAAATGACTGTGTAAGTTTCTGAATGCTAACTCGGTTTTACGTGTATCTTGCACGAACCAGCAACCAACAGTTCGTGGACCGCACGACCTGAAGTAACACCGTTCTAGAACAGTGTTTCTCTTCCTGTTCTGCCAGGTATAGGACAGCGGTATACCACAGTATCCATTCCCTTGGCCCTTTGGGGGGCCTGGGGCTGGAGGAGCCCTGCGCTGATCACCTTCGACTGCAGCCTTTTACCACGCAGACACCATCGTTGTCTGTACCGTAATATCAGAAGGGGTGGAAAGCGGTTGCCAGAGATTCATAGCGACCTGCCAACCACTATTCTAGTTTCTGTACTAAATGAACACCAAAGGATAGTGTTTGGGCAGTAAGAAGAAGGAAGGAAAGTCAGAATTTCTATGGCACGTCTCAGGGCATATACTTTTCTTCCTTTCCAGGCTGAACTGGAAGCCAAGAAAGCAAAGATGAAGGGGACCTTGATTGACAACCAGTTCAAGTGATCAGGACCCTTCTCTCAACCCAGACCGGAGGCAGGCGTTTAGAGGAGGAGGAAAAAGAACCGTTTCTTGACTCCATGGGCAGGTGGCCACGTTTTTGCCCCAGCAGAAGGCTTTCCATTGCTTCCCATCGATTCCTCCTACTTTTGGTGAGGTCTTTGAGTCCATCTGACCTGCTTTCTAGAGATGGGCTTTCTAAATCTTTTCTGTATATAGGTCTTCTGTACTATTTTTTGTTCATTTGATGTAAACTTCTTCAGCTGTGTGGAAACTCTATGAACACATCAGTGCTCGAGTGTCTCTCATTTCTAAAGTAGCTGTTCTTCTTCCCTCTTCAAAGTTAATAAAATGTTTATAGATTTTTGAAAAAAGTAGTATGATGTGTCATAGAAAAAGTGGCGTGGATTATATTTAAAGTTACAGCAACTCTGATTCTTTTAAGTGACTCTATTCTTAGATGGGCAGGAATTGGCTAGGGTTTGAATCTCTACTGTCAGAAAAAGAATCCATGAAAAGCCAGAATCTACATAAAGCTTCCTTTAACTTCACGTTCAGAGAAACTTCCCTAGTAACAAACTACAGAAATGATCCCTGAAAGTATAGTCTTGCTTCCTTTACTTCAAATGGTAAAGTTATAGGTGAGTCCTTATCGGACTTTGTACTTAAAGAAGGAACAGCCAGATTAGAGTAAGGGGGGGTGGGTAGGGTAGCCCAGATCTAAAGGAAAACGGGCTCGCATTAAGCAACCCAAGGTAACTAGCGTCCATTAGGCAGCTACAAAGAGTACTGCTTCCCTATGTGGGTATGGGAGGGAGACCTAGAGTAAGAAATGATACTGAGACAAAACAAAAGTATCTGTTGGCTAGCTTGTATTTCACATTTGCTATTTGTAGAGGAGTGTTGTCTATTTAAATATTAAGGGGTGCCGGGGTGGCTCAGTCAGTTAAGCATCTGCCTTCGGCTCAGTCATGATCCTGAGGATCGAGCCCCACGTCGGGCTCCCTGCTCAGCGGGGAGTCTGCCTCTCCCTCTCCATCTGCCCCTCCTCGACTCATGCTCTCTCTCATTTTCTCTCACGCTCTCTCTCTCTCAAATAAATAAATAAGTAAAATCTTTAAAAATAAAAAACATATTTCATGTCACGCTGTCTCGGTGGTAGCAGTATGGAGTGTCACATGCCTGTTGTGATCTCTTCACCTGTATTACAAGCTGCCGGGGCCAGAAGGGGCCTTGAACCTCCTTGTACTCTCTACAGTGGGTTGCACTGAGCAGTCGCCCAAGACAGGTATGCGAGGCGCTGTTGGGAAATAATAGGGCATTTTTCTTTGCTTTTTTCCTGCCTTCCTTATTTGGAAGGCAAAGTAGCTTGGAGTAGGGGGGTAGATGTGAGCTAGCAAGAACTGGGAGAAAGAGGGGTGGCCGGGGTCCTGGGAAAGCACGGGTGTGGCTGTGTTACCATCTTCCCAAGTTATTCTCCTGCATCCAGTGAGGTCTTTGCAATGGAGTCTTCCTCTCCCCACCTCATTTCCTGTCCTTGTTCTGAAAGGTACTTCAGCAGCATGTGGATGGCCAACCATAATCTCCTCACAATTCCTTGACTTCCCCTCCAAACAGTGACCTTTACCTTCATGCCACTTTAGCCACAAACTCCCATGACCGCAGCCTGGCTGCCATGTCCACAACCTCTGAGATCCAAGACTCTAGAGCGATCCAAACTTCTGTGATCACAGCCTCCTAACATTGCTGCTCTCATGCTCTTACTTCCACTAAACCTGTTCTCTTTGTTTTTAGATGTGAAGGATGGTTATTTTATCAGTACTTATAATCAAAAATAGCAGTAGTTTACCGATGAGGATAATACTCTTTAATGGGTACTTACTAAGTGTCACGTGCCATGGAAAGCACTTTACGGGGTATTATCCAAATCTAAACAAGACGACAGTCCCATGAGATAGGTCTAACTGTTCTCATTCTCATTTCACAAACGAGTATCTGAGGCTCCGAGAGCATAAGTTTCCCAAGATCCCATAGCCAAGAACTGATAAAGCCAAAAATCTGACTATAGAACTAGGCTGAATTGCTTCTCCTGTAGGATTTTTTTTTTAATCTAATACTGAGAACAGATAGCAATTTCATGTTGAGAAGCCAAGTAAAATGCAATGTCGAGACACTTGCATAAAGGACTCCCTGTAGCAGATGTGTCGTCACGTTTCCACATACTTTCTGAAATATGTGTCCTTAGATACTATCCCTAAACCATTTTAACATCTGGTTCAAATTACACATTTTGCTTCGTCTTTAAGACTGCAAATCATGGGGCGCCTGGGTGGTTCAGATGGTTAAGCGTCTGCCTTTGGCTCAGGTCATGATCCCAGGGTCCTGGGATCGAGTCTCGCATCAGGCTCCCTGCTCGATGCAGAGCCTGCTTCTCCCTCTCCCTCTGCCACTCCCTCTGCTTGTGCTCTTCTGTCTGTCTCTCTGTCAAATAAATAAATAAAATCTTAAAAAAAAAAAAGACTGCAAATCATGATGTCATTAGCACCAAATAAACATGTGCTCCTTAATGTTTGCTTCTTTCATACTGAAATACTAAAATGATATGCCATGGTTTCTCTATTCTCTTTATTTTCTTGTAGGATTTTAGCAGCAAATACGGTGTTTTAATGTTAGTACTAAGAGGGGCGCCTGGGTGGCTCAGTCGTTAAGTGTCTGCCTTCGGCTCAGGTCATGATCCCACGGTCCTGGGATCAAGCCCCACATCGGGCTCCTTGCTCAGCGGGGAGCCTGCTTTTCCCTCTCCCTCTGCCTCTCTCCCTGCTTATGCTCTCTCTCTCTGTATCTGTGTGTCTCAAATGAATAAATGAAATCTTTAAAAAAAATGTTAGTACTAAGAGCCATATTGAAATTTTGGAGACTCTTACTCTATTTTTTTTTGTGTTTGTGCAGATTGTCAAACGTAATAAAATAGTAAAATGTTATAAAATGTTTCCACTAATAATTAGTGACATTTGGAAGTGTAATTCTTCCGCATAAGAGAAATTGAAAATCTTTTTAAAAAACTAGCTTGTCTCCACCATTTTGCAATCCTTATCACTGTGGACCACCTCCTTTTCTTAAGGCAAAAGCTTCCCTTTTTAATTTCCTTGATGTTTTATTCTGCTGCTGCTTTACCTCTCTGACTACTCTGTTTTTTGTAAGATTTTTAAAAAGATTTTATTTATTTATTTGTCAGAGAGCACAAGCAGGGGGAGTGGCAGGCACAGGGAGAAACAGGCTCCCTGCTGAGCAAGGAGCCCGATGTGGGACTCGATCCCAGGACCCTGGGATCATGACCTAAGCCGAAGGCAGATGCCCAACCGACTCAGCCACCCAGGTGTCCCCAACTACTCCATTTTTTTACTCAGTTATAAGAAAGCACAGTCCATTACACTTGAGCTTTTAGTATCTGATACTCCTCCAGGAAAACAAAAACCATCACTTATGATGAACTAAACCTGCTTCTACACTTCACAGAACCTCGATCCTCCTGTTTTCTCCCAGTATTGCCATTCTGTCACTACCCATCGTCTTTCTGACCCAGCCTGATCCTATGGTTGGGGATCTGAAGTCCTCTCACCTTCAACCTTCTGACCTTGAGTTTGTTCTTTTTTTTTTTTTTTTTAAAGATTTTATTTATTTATTTGAGACAGAGAGAATGAGAGAGACAGAGAGCACATGAGAGGGGGGAGGGTCAGAGGGAGAAGCAGACTCCCTGCCGAGCAGGGAGCCCGATGCGGGACTCGATCCTGGGACTCCAGGATCATGACCTGAGCCGAAGGCAGTCGCTTAACCAACTGAGCCACCC
>NC_138385.1:25704523-25727486 GCF_054177405.1 Leptonychotes weddellii
CTAATATTAACATCTTATATAATGCTTTGGGCTGAACATGTCCTCTCCAGAATTCTTATGTTGAAGCCCTAACCCCCAGTGTGATGGGATTTGGAGATGAGCCTTTGGGAAGTAACTAGGTTTAGATGAGGTCATGAGATGGGACCCTCATGATGGGATTAGTACCCTTAGAAGAAAAGACCAGAGAGCTCTCTCTCTTTCTACCTGCCTCTCTCTCTACCACATGAAGACATGGCAAGAAGGCCGCAAGACATGGCAAGAAGGCGGCCATCTGCAAGCCAGGAAAAGAGCTCTCACTAGGAACTGAATCAGCTGGCACCTGGACCTTGGACTTCCCAGTCTCCAGAACTGTGAGAAATAAATGTCTGTTGTTTATGCCACCATACGTCTATGGTATTTGGTTATAGCAGCCCAAGCAGACTAATACATATAAAACCATAGTACAGTGCCCAAAACTTAAGAAGTTAACATTGGTACAATAATCTTAAGCCACACACTTCATTTGGATTTCACCAGCTGTTCCACTATGTCCTCTTTCTGTTCGAGGACCCCATTCACGATTGCACACTGCATTTAGCTGCCATGTCTCTTTAGTCTCCTCTGATCCATGACAGTTTCTCAGTGGTATCTTGTGCTTTTGAATTTGCATCTCCCTAATGACAGCTGATGTCTTTGCAACCTTGCTTTCAAATCTTTGGGCAAATATCCATAAGTGGGATTTCTGGATCATATGGTAATTCTATGTTTAATTTTTTAAAAAGATGTTATTTACTTATTTGAGAAAGAGAGAGAATAAGTGGGAGGGAAGGGCAGAGGCAGAGAGAGAAGCAGACTCCCTGCTGAGCAGGGAGCCCGATGCGGGGCTCAATCCCAGGACCCTGGGATCATGACCTGAGCCGAAGGCAGATGCTTAACTGACTGAGCCACCCAGGCGCCCCACAATTAATGATGTTGAGTAACTTTTCATATGATTCTTGGCCATTTGTATAATATCTTTGGAGAAAGGTCTAGTAATTTTAATTGGATTGTTTGATTTGTTGTCTTAAACATTTTTATTAGCTAATTTTCCATCCATATGTCTTTTTTTTTTTTAAGATTTTATATATTTATTAGAGAGCGCGCACAAGAGGGGGTAGAGTCAGAGGGAGAAGCAGACTCCCCGCCAAGCAGGGAGCCTGATGCGGGACTTGATTCCGGGACTCCGGGATCATGACCTGAGCCGAAGGCAGTCGTTTAACCAACTGAGCCACCCAGGCGCCCCGTATGTCTTCTTTGAAGAAGCATCTCTTCAGATCTTTTGCCCATTTTTAAATTGGGTTTGTTTTTTATTGTTGGGTTTTAAGAGCTCTTTGTATAGTCTAGACATAAATCTTTTATCAGACATGTGATTTGCAGTATCTCCCAGGGTGGTGGTTGTCTTTTTCTTAATAGTATAGTAGCTTTCATGACCCAGGATCATGCAGATTTTCTTCTGTAAGTTTTATATGTTACATTTAGGTCTGTGATCCATTTTGAATTAATTTTTTTAAAAAGATTTATTTTTATTTTAGAGAAAGCGAGAGCGAGCCAGGAGAGGGAGAGAATCTCAAGCAGACTTCCCGCTGAGCACGGAGCCTGATGCGGGGCTTGATCTCATGACCCTGAGATCATGACCTGAGCTGAAATAAAAAATTAGACGCTCAACCAACTGAGCCACCCAGGCGCCCCCATTTTGAATTCATTTTTGTATAAGGTGTGATGCATGTGTAGAGGTTCTTTTTTTTTTAAGATTTTATTTATTTATTTGATAGAGACACAAGTGAGAGAGGGAACACAAGCAGGGGGAGTGGGAGAGGCAGAAGCAGGCCTCCCGCTGAGCAGAGAGCCCGATGCAGGGCTCGATCCCAGGACCCCGGGATCATGACCTGAGCCGAAGGCAGATGCTTTTTTTTTTTTTTTTTTTTGAATTGAAGCGTGGATTTTATTTTTATTTTATTTTTTTAAGATTTTATTTATTTCTTTCACAGAGAGAGATAGTGAGAGCAGGAACACAAGCAGGGGGAATGGGAGAGGGAGAAGCAGGCTTCCTGCTGAGCAAGGAGCCCGATGCAGGGCTCGATCCCAGGACCCCGGGATCATGGCCCGAGCCGAAGGCAGACGCTTAACGACTGAGCCACCCAGGCACCCCATTTTTTTTTTTTTTTTTTTTTTTGCATATAGACATCCAGTTGTTGCAGCACCATCTGCTGAAAAGACTTTCCTTTCTCTATTCAGTTGCCTTTGTACCTTTGTCAAAAGTCAATTAACTATATTTTTGGACTTTCTCTTTTGTCTGTTGTCTATGCTTGCACTAATACCACACTGGCTTGACTTGGTTCTTATAGCTTTGTAGTGAGTCTTGAAATTGGGTAGGATGACTTGTCCAGCTTTGCTCTTTTTAAAAATTGCTTTGGTTATTCTAGTTCCTTTGCCTTTCCATATACATCTTAGAATCAGCTTGTTGGTATCTCTGAAATTCTTCCTGGAATTTTGATTGGAATTGTGTAAAAACTAAAGATCAAGTTGGAGAGAATGGACATCTTAATAATAGTGCATTTTCTAACCCATGAACACAGTTATCTCTCCATTTATTTAGATCTTTGATTTCCATCATCAGTGTTTTTTAGTTTTTCTTGTACAGATCTGGCAAATATTTTGTTTAAATTTATATCTAAGTACTTGGGTTTTTTTCTGGTGCTATTGTAAACCTTACTTCTTTTTTTTTATTGTTTTAATTTTAATTTATTTTTTAATCTCTACACCCAACATGGGGCTCAAACTCACAACCCCGAGACCCAGAGTCACATGCTCTATCAACTGAGCCAGCCAGGTGCCCCAAGCCTTACTTCCTTTTAAACAAGGAAAATAATCTCCGAGTGGATCTGCAAACTCCCTGAGACCTATTCTGATACGAACTCTGGCTGAAATTCCCATTTATCTCCTGACCCCCTGCTCTGAGCCCCCAGTCTGACTTATCGTGTGGTTGTGTTCTGGCTCTCCTTCTCTAGCTGACAGGAGCTGTGGTCAGTAGCTGCTGGACCTTTTGGGGAAGGCCGTAAGGAAAATTCATAATATGTATTTGTGGCAGTGTCCAGGGGACACATTATTGTCTCTTGGCTCAGAGGTCTCGAGGTAAGCCGGTATGGAGTTACAGCAGGTCTGGGAAGTGGGTGAGACGCAATGACAGTGATTAGAGTCCGGCGTGCAGAGGCCAGGCCTACAGTTCTTTAAAAAAAATTTACACCAATTTATACAGTAGCGCTCTTCTGCCCAAATATTCTAAGCCACTGCCAACGATTCCTAATTATCAAGCATTCTGATCAATACTCTGGACTTGCTTTCTGTTACAGCAACCGTGCTTCATTGGAAACATAAATAGATAAATCTTACCTCCTTTTTTTTTTTTTTTAAAGATTTTATTTATTCACTTGACAGAGACACAGCGAGAGAGGGAACACAAGCAGGGAGAGTGGGAGAGGGAGAAGCAGGCTTCCCGCCGAGCAGGGAGCCCGATGCGGGGCTCGATCCCAGGACCCTGGGACCATAACCTGAGCCGCAGGCAGACGCTTAACAACTGAGCCACCCAGGCGCCCCTTACCTCCTTTTAATATTATACCATCTGCCCTGCAAACTCCCAGTTTAGCAGCAGCCCCACAATCTGCTTTCTCTGACCTCTTGCCCAAATAGATGAGTGTCCAGGTCTTGTAAGTGGGTGGAGTCCGACATCATGAATATCTGGTTTCATATCAGATGGGGTCCCGCCACAGCTAGCCGATCCTCCCGTGTGTTTGCGTCAGCAGCCCTCCTGTTTTCCCCTGGAACAATTCAGAACCTTCAGTGCTTTCCCCCAACCTCTCTGCCTGCAAGCCCCCCCTCTCTCGCAGCAGACATTTTTCTTCCCAAAGCATCGAGGACATAGGGGCATCCTTAGTTGCATCCATTCCCGACCTTCTCTTCTTCCAGTCCCGGAGGAAGAGGTAGCCCGCTTCCTGCTCAAGGCTACTCTGGTACCTTCCTCAATCAACTACTTTATACTGAGTAGCTGTTATGATGCTAGATTTTGCACGAGGAGCTGGGACAGAGTGGAGAACAAAGGAGCTCACGTTCTGGGGGCAGGGGTGCCAGACAAGTAAACACGAAATGGATCAGTTAAAATAGCGTGATGTGACAGAGAATGACCGGTGACCAGGGATGGACTCTGAGGAGGGGCCGTTGATCCTCTCAGACCTGAAGGATGAGAAAGATTTCAGCCAGCTAAGGATGGGAGGGGACAGCAACCCAGATGAGGGCAATAGGAAATACGAGGGCCCTGCGGAGTGGTGAGCTGAGCATGTTGGAGGAACAGAAAGAAGGCCAGTAGGACTAGATTGTACTGAGCGAGAGAACGAGCACGCAGCAAGAGGTACGGTCACAGGAGTGAGCAGGAGCCCGGCCATATACAGCCTTGCAGGCCCAAACAAGGAGTTTGGACCTTAAAGGCACAGTGGGGAAATTATTGGAGACTTTTAGGCAGAAGAGTAACATGATTTATGCTTTAAAATGAATCTAGCTGCCACACAGAAAATGGCTGGTCATTGGGAGGCCGGAATGGAAGCAGGGAGACCAATCAGACGACAGTCGTAGCCCAGACGAGCGATGAGAGCGGTTGGGCCAGGGTAGAAAAGGAAGAGTTGGAGAAAGAGAATGGAGATGTGTTTGGGGGGCGTTGTTATCAGGACGAGCTGATGGATTGGACATGGGAAGTGAGGGGAAGAGGGAAATCAAGGACAACTTCTTGATTTGTGGCTAGAATAACTGGGTGAATCGAAGTGCCATTTACTGAGATGGAGAGGGATAGCTTTTGCGGGGGAAAGCCAAACACTGGACGGATGTGTTATGTTTGAAATGCCTACTGGCTATCAAAGTGGAGACATCAAGTAGGCAGTTGGCTATGTAGTCTGGAGCTCAACTGGGGAGGTCTAGCTAGAGATAGAAATTTGGGAGGTTTTGGTAGATAGATGTTATTCAAAGCCACGAGCCAGGATGAGAGTCCCAAAGACGTAAGTGTAAATGGCAAAGAGCATGGGTGCAAGGACTGAATCCTGGGGCACTCCCAACATTTAATGGGATCTTGATGAGGAGATGAGGAGAAATCAGCCAAGAAGACTGAATAGAAATAGTAAGTTTAGGCTTACTATTACTTAGGCTAGTAAGGTTGGAGGGAAGCAGAGGGAACCATCCTGAAAGCTAAGAGAAGTGGATTTTTTTTTTTTTTAAGATTTTATTTATTTATTTGACAGAGACACAGCAAGAGAGGGAACACAAGCAGGGGGAGTGGGAGAGGGAGAAGCAGGCTTCCCGCCGAGCAGGGAGCCCGATGCGGGCCTCGATCCCTGGGATCATGACCTGAGCTGAAGGCAGCGTTTGACGACTGAGCCACCCAGGCGCTCCTGAGTAGTGGATGTTTTCTTTCAGCCAGGGGCCAGTTAGAAAACAGAAACCACACAGAATTTTAAACAGAAAGAACTTAACATGAGGAATTGGTTACTCAGGTGAGAGCTGTTCTTTTCAGGAAGTGCTGAGAAGCGAAGGTGGAGATGGTGAATTAACCCAGAAATTAAGCAACGGCAGGAAGCTGCTTCACCTCTAGAGCTTCTAGCTGCTTCACCTCCACAGGAGGTAAAAGTAGAAGGTGGTGGTACTCAAGTCCAGGATCAGGGACCACCCAGCAGAAGCAGAAAGGCCGGCCCAGCAGGACCTTGGTCTGTGGAAGGAGGGCCTATCTAGGGGGAGCCATGGAAGAGAGGCAGTCACTGTTACAGACGACCCTCCACACAGAAGGAAGGAAGGGGCTGGCTTCTCCCCTCCTGCTCTCCAGTCTTCAGCCAGGAATTCCCATTGGCCAAGCCCGACCGGAAGTCAGAGGGGAAGGGCACCTGGGAAATGTAGTTGTCTGTTCTACACAACAGAGCAGAAGGGGGGTGGCTCTGAGAGCAAATAGGCAAATGGCCAGCACATGTAAATAAGATGAGGACTTGGAAATGAGTACCGCATTTAGTGGAGGTCATTGGTGACCTTGACAAGAGCAATTCAATAGAGTGGTGTGAGCAAAAAAGCCTGACAGGAGTGAGTTCAAGAGAGAACGGGAGGAGAGGAATTGGAGGCAGTGAATACAGATGACTTTTTTTTTTTTTTTTTGGAGTTTTGCTGTAAAAGTAAAGGGGAAATGTGGGTGGAGTGGGTAGTAAGATTGACAGTAGGTATTTTCAAGATGGAAGAAATAACAGCATACTTGAATGCTGGTGAGGAAAAAGCCAAGAGAGAAGTAGAAATTGATCATGCTGGAGAGAGAATTACTGGAGTGATCTACCTGAGTAGACAGGAGGGGATAGGAGCCAGGGCAAAAGGGATACAATCATACGATTTGTAGAAAATCGGTCCTAGTATCTTCATCATCCAACTTTGGAAAACCACCTTAAAAGTCATGTGCTCTAACCTCCCATGTGCCGGAATTCTCCGGGCAGCCCCCCAGACACATTGGTTCATGTCTCAGTGCTTGAGAGTCTCCAGTCTTACCATTTCCCAAAGCAGCCATTTCCATTTTAAGGCAGATATAATTGTTAGAAAAACTTTCCTTTTCAAAACAATCAGATGCAGGGCACCTGGGTGGCTCAGTCGGTGAAGCATCTGCCTTCAGCTCAGGTCATGATCCAGAGTCCCCGGATCAAGCCCCGCCTTGGGCTCCATGCTCAGCGGGAAGCGTGCTTCTCCCTCTGCCTGCCACTCCCCCTGCTTGTGCTCTCTTTCTCTGTCTCTGACAAATAAATAAATATTTTTAAAAAACCAGTCAGATGCAATTAATGCCTTGTTGTGGATTGGGTTATGCTTTGGATAGTCATTTCAGGGTCAATTGGAAAAATATAAATATGTGGGATTAGATGAGATGAAAATTTATTAAAATTGTGAAGACTAGTGGCTGAAAAAAGCAGTTTGCAGAACAGTATTGGAGTGATCTTAGTTGGTTTATTATATATCTGTTCATGTGTATATATACACATACACGGGGAGGGGGAAGATCTGGAAGGATATGCGTTAAGATACTAACAGCGGTGATCTCTGGGTAATGAAAATGTGTCATTGAGTTCTAGCAGAACTTCAATGAACAGACAGTTCTTAAACTGTTTTAGAGACTAGAAAAAGGTCATTTCCCCCAATTCTTTATATGAAAGTAGCATAACTGATACCAAACCTAACAATGATAGCAGGAAAATGAAATGTGTGGACCAATCTCACCTAAAAATATACATATAAAAAATCCTGAATATAGATGTTTTAAAGTTCTAAATAAGATACTAACAAGTAAAATTTAGATGATATCCTAGAGGCATTTTCATTAATGTTATAGGAATGAGACCAGGATGCCTGCCATCATTGCTATTACTCAATATTATTCTGGATGTTCTACCTTACTGAATAAAATAAGAAAATTGAGAGGAATAAATATTTTAAAGGAAGTGACAAAATGATCATTGTTTTAAGTACGTTTTTTTTGGATATTAGGAACAGATACTCAAGTTATCTTAAATAATTGGGATTTACTGTAAGGATACACATGGGAGTAAGGGACTAAGAATAGAAGAAAAATTCTTCATTATGATCAAAGGTATCTACAAAAAATTATACAGGAAGTATCATACTTAAAAGCTTGCCTCCTGAAATTGGAAATGAGACAAGGATTCCATTATTATTGTATTGGAAAGCCTAGCCAGTGCAATAAAAGAAGAAAAAGAAACAAAAAGATTAAAGATCTAGAAAGGAAGAAATAATGCTGTCATCATTTATAGAAGACACAACTGTGTACAAAGAATATCCAAAAGAATTGAAGGATAAACATTTGAATTGATAAATGAATTTAGATAGGTTGCTGAACATGTGGTCAATATGGAAAACTAATTGTATTTGTCAATATAAGCAACAAGCATTTGGAAACTTAATAAATATTAAGTCATTATAATAACATAAAAAATACCTAGGGATAAATCTAGGAAAACATGGGTAAGGCCTTTACATAGAAAAATATGGAAGAGTATCAAGAAAAATTAAAACCCAAATGAATGTAGTGATATTCATGGGTTGGAAGACTCGATAGCTTTAAGGCATCAGTTCTCAGCAGAGTGATTTATATAGATTCAATGAGACCCCATTCAAATATCCCAACATTTGTATGTGTGTGTGTGTTTGGGGGCGGGGGGAGCTTGACAAGGTAATTTAAATTCTTGGGACGTCTGGGTGGCTCAGTCGGTTGAGCATCTGCGTTCGGCTCGGGTCATGATCCCAGGGTCCTGGGATTGAGCCCCGCATCCAGGCTCCCTGCTCAGTAGGGGAGCTTGCCTCTCCCTCTGCCTGCTGCTCCCCCTGCTTGTGCGCTCTCTCTATTTGACAAATAAATAAAATCTTTAAAAAAATAAATTCTATGGAAAAGGTCCAGGAATGGCCAAGGCACTCTTGAAGAACTAGGTGGGAAGATAGTTCTACTAGATATTATCTTATTATATAGCGGAAGTAATTAAAACAATATGATGTTGGCCCAGTGATAGGCAAATAGACCAATAGAACAGAATAGGGAATCCAGAAACAGACCCACACAGATATAACCGCTATATAACAAAGGTGCCATTGCTCTTCAGTGGGAAAAGGATTTTTTTTTTTTCAATAAACTTTGCTAGGACAATTATCTAGCCATATGGCAAAAAGAAAACTTGACCACTACCTCATATTATCCATAAATATCAATTCCAGATAAATCATAGATCTAAATGAGCAACTTTGAGCAAGGTTAAATAAAAAAAAAAACTTCTAGAAAATGGGGTGCCTGGCTGGCTCAGTTGCTAGAGAATGCAACTCTTGATGTCAGGGTCGTCATGTGTTCAAGCCCCACATTGGGTGTAGAGTTTACTTAAAAAAAAAAAACAAAACTTCTAGGGGCGCCTGGGTGGCTCAGTCGTTAAGCGGCTGCCTTTCGCTCGGGTCATGATCTTGGGGTCCTGGGATCGAGCCCTCCATCGGGCTCCCTGCTCCGCGGGCTCCCTGCTTCTCCCTCTCCCTCTGCTTGCCACTCCCCTGTTTGTGCGCCTGCGCTCTCTCTGTCAAATAGAATCTTTAAACAAAACAAATAAACAAAACTTCTAAAAAAAAGTCTGGGAAATAATATAGCAAAATATTTTCATTATTTTTGGGAAATGAAAGACCTTTCAATCAAAACACAAAAAGCACTAACCATAAAAGATGTATGCATTTGGCTACATTAAAATTAAGAGCTTCCGTTCATAAAAAACAAAAACAAAAAAACCACCATTAAGAGAGTGTAATAGCAAACCACAGAGCGGGCGAAGATATTTCTAATACAGGAAAGTATAAAGCTCATGTCCAAAATCTCTAGAGAACTACAAATTATCTTCTAGACAACAGAGGGTTTGACTTTGGGACTGAGACACAGACATCCCACAAGGAGGGCAAGGCCACTTACTCTTTTTGCCTCTGAAGGTAGAGCCAGAGAGAGGGAGGGAAGTGGGAAAGTAGGACTCTGAAAGAGAATTTGCTGTCTAAAGACCCTCACTGAAAGGGTTTTTTTTCTCTCAGAAGGACCAGAGGGAACAGGTGGGGCCCAGCCCTGATATCATGGCCTCCATCGCAGGCTCAAAGAGGACGAGTGAGCGGAGTACCCTCTGGAGGTAGAAGGGTAGACTGTGTAAACTCTAAAGGTCGTCTTTTTTTTTTTTTTTTGGTAAAGAGTCTCATGCTCTACCGACTGAGCCAGCCAGGCGTCCCGAAAAGGTCAGGTCTTACTCTCAGCTTGCTCCTGCCGGCTCAGCCCCAGCCTCAGACTGAGAGGGAGGATGAGCTTCCAGGAAGTCCCTGCCTGTCCTCCCGGGTGGCTGGGGGTCGGGGGTGGAGGAGGGAATCCAGTCATGCCTTTGGAATGGAGCTCTGGAGAGAGCGAGTTATTAATAGAGTTTCCTGTGGGGCCTCCCACCCTCCCGCAGTGAGTCCAGCACGATCTGGAGGGCTTCCAAGCTGGGGAACCACTTTGGTTCCCCCTGCTCGTAGGCACCACGCACAATCTCCAGTGCTCGTTCATTCATTCTGACCCCCAGCTCCTACTACGAGATGCCCCTGCACTCACTCCCCTCCAGCCCCTGCGGTCTCGTCAGGGCTCTCACACACGCCTGGCACATTCCCCGCCTGAGGCCTTCGCGTTTGCCCTTCCCCCGCCTGGAACGCTCTTCCCTCAGGTATCTGCTTCCGACCGGGGCCTGAGAAAGGAGCCCCTGCAAGCTGCAGGCTGCCGCTCTGGAGCCTGGGCCGCCCCCCTCCACCCCCCCCCCCCCACTCCCCGGCCACTCTGGAGCACGGCCACAGCCTCCCCGCCCTGGTGGGGACACGCATCCCATCGGGCCGTGGTCACCTGTGGCCCGCTAGGCGTGCGCCCCCTCCGGGGCAGAGACCGCGTCTGCGTCTGCGCCGCTCCCGGCTCCCTGGCCGGTCGCGGGCGCGGCCCCTGGTCCCGCTCTCCGCCGAGCTCCGTGGTGCCGAGCGGGGACTGCCGGAGTTTGAAGCCCGCTCTGCCTCTTACTCGCTGTGTAAGTTCAGGCACGTCGCCTGACCCCCCCCCCCCGCCGCCGGGCTTCAGGGCTCCCCATCTGTCGAGCGGAGGCGACGGTAGTACCCACCTGCCCTGGCGCTGGGAGCACTGAGCGGGTTCGCATTTGTCAAGTGCGTGGCACGGGTGCCGGGCTACCTGTTGCTTCGCGCATGAGCCGCCGACGGGGTCGCCCCCTCTGTCCTGAGCTCGGAGGGGAATCTCGCACGGCTCTGCCGCACAGCCAGCTCTTCGAGCTCTGGAACGGCTCACATCTACTGCCCTTCTGGGAGGGGAAGCCACACCGCAGCACCCACCCTACAAGCCCTCAAGCGAGTCTCCCTCTGCGGGCCCGCTTGTATCCTTTCTCGACTTCATTTCCAGTTCTGACCTGTGGCAGGGCCTGGGGCGCCCTTGGCCTCACCTGTTTTCACCGGCTCTGCCGGGGAGCTCGATTTCCCTCCCTCTCGGCTTCCGCAGTCCGAGCCCAGTGCCCCGGTCTCGTTGTGGAACAGCTTAGAGCTTTCTTCTCTTCTCTGGCCCGGGGCTGGGCCAGCCCACCAGAAACCTCACGGGGCCGGGGGTGGGGGTGGGGGAGGTCGCGAGTGCAGGGTTACAAAGCCCGAGCATTCTGAACCTCAGCTGTGAGGGTAGCCCCCAAGCCGGGAGGTCAGCTCTCCCAGAGGAAGCTGGGGGCACGATGAGCCAAGCTGGGTCTGGGACAAGCTGCTTCCTGGGAGTGGACTAGCCTACAACAGAGGTCCTTAAACTGGGTTCCACAGGGTTCAGGTTGAGCTTCAGAGAGTCCCTGCACTCCTTGAAATTAAATATGTTTTGTGTGCATGCGAGAGATGGGCATTTTTCTGTGAAGGGGAGTCACTGATTTCACCAGAGGGGCCCATGAAGAGAGAATGGTTAGGGACGCCTGGGTGGCTCAGTCGGTTAAGCGTCTGCCTTCGGCTCAGGTCATGATCCCAGGGTCCTGAGATGGAGCCCCGAGTTGGGCTCCCTGCTCATCAGGGAGTCTGCTTCTCCCTCTCCCCGCTGCTCATGCTCTCTCTCTCTCAAATAAATAAATAAAATCTTACAAAAAAAAAAAGAAGGGCACATGGGTGGCTCAGTTGGTTAAGTGTCTGCCTTTGGCTCAGATCATGATCCTGGAGTCCTGGGATGGAGTCCCGCATCGGGCTCCTTGCTCAGCAGGGAGCCTGTTTCTTCCTCTCCCTCTGCCTCTCTCCCCTGCTCCTTCTCTCTCTCAAATAAAAAAATAAAATCTTGAAAGAAAGAAAGAATGGTTAGGAATCACCTGTCTGTGGGAGGAATCTACTCAAACTGTGGGAGGCATAATAGTCTATGGGAAACGCACAACCTTACCTTCAGCTTGCCTGTGACCTTGGGCAAATCACTTTACGTCTTTGCATCCATATCCTCATCTATAAAGTGGGGAACACAGCAGTGCCTACTTTATAGGGTTCTTGAGGGGAAAAGACAAGGCAAAACCCCTAGTAGATGGTCTGGAACATGGTAAGGTAGGTACTGTCATTAGAGATTCAGAAGATCACCTGTGGGATGTGTGTGTGCATGTGTTTGTGTGTGCATGTGTGTGAGTGTGTGTGCGCGCGCGCGTGTGTTTCCAGGGTTAGGAGGTATGGGATGGCGAACAAGAGTTGGCACTCCCAGAACTCACACCTAGTGGTCTGGCAGGCTGGCGGCAAGAGCTAGAAGATGGTATCTACTAGGAGGGATCTGCCCCTAGAAGCTGTAGGTAGCCCCATCTCTCCCCTAAGGCCAGGCTTGGCAGCAGGACTGACTCCCCTTGTATCTAGAATGATTTTAGGGCACACCAAGGTGATCCCTCCTAAATAGCTCCCCTCCCGGTCTGCCACTCTCTCTGTCCTAATGTTCCTGCAATCAGAGTCACTCATCGCCCTATCGACAAAGCCTTTGTTAAAATGCATGCTCGGCGGCAAACCTGTGTGGGGACACAGGGTGAGGCCCCGTCATCAAGGCTGACTTTGTTCTTGAATTGGATATTTCATTTCGTCCTAGGAACCCTATTGCTACGGCCGGTTAGAAAAGTCGTTGCTAGTCACTCAGAGTTGCTCAGGGGTGGCAAGCTGTCTTCCTGAGTGAGGCACAGTTGGTGGCCTGGCCTGCCCTGTAAACCGAGGGGGGGCTCTCATTCTGCGCCGCACCCCCCCCCCAATCAGGGACCCTTTCTTCTCAGAACAGACCGCACTGTTTCTGAACGGTCATCTATGTCATTCCTGTATGGATTCAGAAAGCCCATGTAATTAGGCAGCATACTTCTCTTTTGTCACTCTAGTACCTGATGAGCCTCCGGTTCTATGTCGGGTCACCACCGTCGTGGGTTTTCCTTTGTAGCTTTATAATTAGTTTTCCTTTGTCATTTTCTACATATTGTATTTGCCTACTAATTAGATTTAGTCCTGACGCCTGTAATTTTCGTTCATCTGCTCAGAGACAAGTGTTTATTCATTGTCCGTTCAGAAATAGTTTTCTGAGTGGTTTTTAGAACATGCAATATCCACATAATTTTATTTGCCTATTAGCTAGATTGTTGGCATTAACATAAGTAGTGATTGTCGTAACAAAAATAATGGTTATCTACCCAAATCCTGGGATCTGAGTCCTGTTTAGGAAGTAGTGTAGGTAGGCTGGCTCGGCCAAAAGAGCATGTGACTCTTGATCTCGGGGGCTGTCCGTTGGAGCCCCATGTTGGGTGTAGATTACAACAAAAAAATAAACCTTTTTAAAAAAGGAAGTAGTTGAGGTAAAAAGTTGGGGAATTTAGCAACACAGTTCTTCTCTAAATAATACACACGTTTCCTGGTACAAACTAATCCAAGGGAGAGAGGGCGGATCCATGTGGCCAAAGATGAGGGACCTTGAAATCTAAACACTATTTGGGCGTGCCTAAATGATTTGTCCTCTAGTTTTCACTAAGATCCCAACACCACTTGGCAATCCTGTCGTTTGTCCCCGAGCAGCTCCTCTTCAGTGTCACCAGCTGGCCCACAGATTCAACTCAAATGCAGCAGCGCCCCCTTCCTCTCTGTCGTGGGCACTGGGTGTGCTCTTGGGACCCCCTTGAGGACTGGACTCAGTGGTGCTTGTGGTACATGGCCGTCAGCTCTCAGACCCCTTTGGGGATTGCCTCAGCTGAAGAAAGCTGCTCTGCCCGAGGGCAGGCCCCCTTCCTAGGGCAGCCTGCACCCCATGAATGACTGAGTATAAAGGCCCAATCCCCTGGTCCCCACTCCTAGCTTCAGAGCTTCCCGTAGGGCTGCCTGAGGCTTTGGGGAACCGATGTTGCAGCTCAACATCTCCTTCCTCCCATCCTGCTCCCATTCCTTCCCTTCCATGGGTGGTGGAAGTGCTCCCAAGAGCACTCCCTAATAAACCTGCTGATCTTGATCTCAGAATTGGCTTCTTGGGGCGCCTGGGTGGCTCAGTCGTGAAGCGTCTGCCTTCAGCTTGGGTCATGATCCCAGGGTCCTGGGATTGAGCCCCGCTTTGGGCTCCCTGCTCAGCGGGGAGCCTGCTTCTCCCTCTCCCTCTGCCCCCCCACTTGTGATCTCTCCCTCAAGTAAATAAATAAAATCTTAAAATAGAAAGAATTGGCTTTTCAGCAAACCCGACCTGCCACACTCTCTTCTCCTACCCCCACCCCCTCCTCCTGCCCAAGGCTGAGACCCACCTCCCCGGTGTGCTGGGGTCCAGTCCCCCTCACCTCCCCTTGGGCCCTGCTCCATCACTCACTCATTTCCTCTCTCTTTCCCGAAGCTTCAACCTCCCCACCCCCTCCATCTCTTCCCCTCGGCATGGAAACCTGAACAACTATCTTCAACAAAAACCTCCTTTGACACAGAGCCCCCTTCGAGCTTCTGTTCTTTCTTCCCCTTCGCAGTCTAAGCTTCTGGAACTGGCCCGCTGCCGTCTGGCTTCGGCCCTGTCTCATTTGACTTCTCTGGGGCATCTGGCTCTGATGGCCACTCTCTCCTCTCTATTTCCAGGACACGTGGCTCTCTCCCATTTTCTTTACATTCCTTGAATGGTGTGATGTCCAGAGCTCCACCCTTAGTCCTCTTCTCTCCTTATTCTGAAGGTCATTCATGACCATGGCTTCAACCACCCCCATAGGTCGAAGGTGTCCAAATTCCTATCTCCAGGCCAAGCTATGAGACAGTACCCCCTTGACGTCCCACAAGTACCTCAATGCCATGGCGCTCGTCTACACCCCTGCCCCAGCCTGCGTCCTCCCTGTGTTCCAATCTCAGTGAATGGGACCACCGCGTACCCAGTGACTCGAGCCGGAAAACTGCCACTGTTCTCGGCACGACCCCTCTCCCCTGTCACCGTCTCCACAACAATCATGGTCTGTTGATTCTGCTCATTCGAAGGTTCTCGAATCCCTCTTTCCCGCCCTCACTGACAATGTCCTAGTTCGAGCTTTGGATCTGTATAACTCAAATGAATGACTGCAACAAGCCTCCTCAGCAGCCTCTCTGCCTTGACACCCGCCCTTGCCTCTGCCGCCAGAGAAGTGTTCCTTCGAAGGCATTGGGATCATGGGGCTCCCCTGTTCAAAATGCCTCAGCGGCCCCTTGTGGCCTTTAGAATGAAGTAAAAACTCCTGTACTTGGCACCTCTCTCATCTGGCTACCGCCTGCCTGGCTTCCTCACCCCCCTACCCCGACCCCATCTAGTGGTTTATATTCTCGAACAACTGGACTACTTGAAGTGCTTTGAACATGCTTCATTCTCCCATGTCTCAAAGCCTCCTTTGTGCATGTCCTTCTCTCTGGAAGGCTGCCTCATTACTCCCCGGGCTCCTCTTCCCTCCTCCAGGCCCCATCTATGCTGCAAGTGTCCTTGCAAACTTCCCAGGCTCTCCGAGGCTGTCTCTGGCCCCCGGGTTTTCCCTCCTCTTTGCAGACATCCATTAGACTTAGGGCACCTTCTTCACTGCCTCTCCTTCCAGGTCTTTCTTTCCACCGGACTGAGTTCCTTGAAGCCAACAGTTCCATCCCGCAGTCCCAGTACCGGGCACGGGGTTTGGCCATTGGTCGCCACTTATTAAGGGCTTGGGGGGTGGATGAGTCAATGAGGCACGAAGGGGTAGCAGGAGGAGGAAAGAGAACGAGAAGCTTGGGAGGAGACCGAAGGCAGGTGCCCCCTCTCAGGATTTTGCTTGCCCCGAGCTCTGCGGCTGGCTGTGATGGCCTCACCTTCCTGCATTAGGAGGGGAGCGCAAGCGAGCCGGCCACGCTGTGGCCACAGCCTGGCAGAGAAGAGCCTTGCCCGTGGCTCAGCGACCACTCCCACCCGAGTCTCGGCGAGCAGGGCCTCCCACCCCAGCCCTGTGCCGGCTGACGGCCAGGAAAGAGGGGAAAGAGAATGTCAGCAAGGCTCGCTGCCGCTTCGGCCACCGCTTCTGTCTCTGGCGCGGAGAGCTCAGGATTGCACCGTTGTCCGCGCCCTTGGCCTTGGGGCTAGCTGGGCCGCGAGCCTGGGTCCACAGAAGCCTCTTTCTTCCTTCCTTCCACAGCTCTGGTCCACAGAAGCCTCTTCCTGTCTCTCCCAGTGTGCTAGCCAAGTATTTTCTGGGTGTGCCGTGACATGAAAAGGGTTGATTCATATCGTCGAATGATCTCTGATCACTCTGGCCAGGCACCAAGAATTTCTTGAGTGGGCACTGGGGGCCTTTGGCGTCTTGAATTTACATTTCCTCCCAGTTGAAGCTTTTCCTCGTGTCTTAAAATATGGTGGGGGTCTTTTTTTTTTAATCCCCATTTGACAGGGAAAGAAGCCAAGGTCCAGAGACCTACCTACTCCGGCGCTGTCGGAGACAAGTCAAACCTGGTAAGGCTGGTAAACCGGCTGCCGAAGGACAGGAAGACGAGGGAGCCCGGCTCCCGAGAGGCAAGCGGCTGCGGGGCTGGCGCTGGAAGGCTGTCTGGCCACAGCGCATTTACACTCTGCCCACAAGGGGTCAGCAAGTTTCCGTGGCCGCGGAGTGCCGAATGCGAGGCGTCCCTCCTGTGGGAAGGCGGCGCCCCCGTCCCCGATCGCCGACCTGGTTCCTGGCTGCACGGCAGGAGCCTGGAAGGAAATCCTTCCACCACCAGAGCTTCTAGGAGGGGCCTCTCCCCGGCTGTACCAGGGGTTGGGACTGGCCAATGGTCTGCTTATCCCGGGAAGGCTGTGGAAGCTCCCAGGGGCAGCGCCTTATTACCCGGCCAGTCCTCTGGATGCGACAAGCCACTTGTGGACGGCAGTGCCTGCAGACGGCGCGGCCGGCATAGGCGCTCCCCCCCCCCCCTCCAAGGGCTGTAGCCGCCTCCACAGGAATAACTGGAACCCAAACTATCACAGGGCTGTGTCTGCTAGGCCAGAACCGCCCCCCGGGAGGGAGGGAGAGACCTGAAGAACCATAGATAGAGAGCGTCTCCAGGATTCGGAGTCAGACAGACCTGGGTTTGAATCCCGACTCTTCCTCTTATTAACCATGACCTTGGGCAAGTTATTTAACTTCCCTGTGCCTCAGTCTCCTAATTGGTAGAACAGGGAATTAAAGCACCTGCCCTTCAGGGCTGTTCTGAGGACTTCTTTACTCATTCATTTGAGCCTAACCTAGACTAGCTACTGGGTTCAGGGGGTATGACCAGGCTTGGCTTCCATGCCTGGCACATAGCAAGTGTCGACTCATGGTAACTTCCCTTTGAAGGTCGGGCCATGAATTTGGGCTCAAAACAGCAAGCAGGTGGAGGCATTCTGAGCAGAAGAGAAGCAGGAGGAAAACACCATTGGGGAAGGCTCCACTCCTACCTGCAGTGTGGTGGCAGGATTGAAAAATGCCGGCCTTACCCTTTCCACAGCATCAGGACATAGGGCCAGAGCGAGGGGCCTAGGACTTACACTCCCCGGGGAGCTGCGCCCACACTGCAGTTGGGGACAGGAAGTGGCGAGAGCGGGGGCGGAGCCGAGAGGAAGCTTCCTGTCTGCTCGCCGGAAGCCCGAAGCCTGAAGCCTGGAAGCCGCTGGGCTTCATCTGGCAGATCACCTTGCCTGCTTCTGGGCGGTGGTTTCAGGATATGGGGAGAAGGTGTGGGCATGCCTCTGTAGCTGCAGGGACTTGAGCCAGAGCATTTGAAGGACATGAGAACACAAGAGTATGAATATGCCACGCTGTGGGTGAGGCCCGATTCCTCGGACTTGGACAAGGACATCATGGGACGCAAAGACCCAAATGCCCTTGAGTCCTTTAGTAAACTGTCAGCTGTGAATTTATCCAAGCCTTTCGGATGTTGCAGTACTATTTTTTTCAGTCGGCCTCACCAACTGGAACATTTTCCGCGCACTTTTGCTTCCTCCTACAGAGAAATTCTTTTCTGAAAAACACACCTCTCCCCAGTATCAGGCGATGTGGTCTTCTGGTGCATCGGAATCCCCCCCTAGATGGCAGGCGTATGTACCAGCAGCAGCCCCCAGTGCCAGCAAAGCTGGTGAAGGAGATCTAGAGTAGCCCCTCGAGATCGTTCTCTACATTAGCCAACTGAGGATCAGAGAGGTAAAGTGACTTGACAAAGGTCTCACAGCCACTAAGTGGTAGGTAGAACTAGAAATTTCCATAGGTTCCTAGTCGGGAGACTGGTCTATGTTTGTTTTTTTCCCCAGGCCAAATGGCTTCCCATCTGGGACATACTTTTCTGGACTTCCCTCATTGCTTCTATTCTCCTTCCCTGCCCTAATTTTCTTTCATTCTGTCCTTATTGGTACAGTCGGCAGCTAGACCAAAGTGGTTTGTCAGGTGGTGGAGGCCCCAAGCTAGCTTAGGCTAACTTCTGCAGAGCCAGGGGCCAGGAAGCAAAGCAGTGGACCTTCCTGTCAGGCGCCCACGTGACATGCGAGAGCCGGAGTCCTTTCAGGGCCCGACTGAGGGTGAAGCAAGGAACCTGTGGAGAGGGGAATTTCTAGGCTCAGGACTACAGGCCTAGGTTTCCAGTCAGGGCCATCTCTGGGTAATACTGTGAGGGAGTTAGATCTAAGTGAGTTGGTATAGAAGAACCATTCATTTTTTTTAAAGATTTTTTTTTTAAGTAATCTCCACCCAACATGGGGCTTGAACTCACAACCCTGAGATCAAGAGTCACATGCTCTACTGACTGAGCCAGCCAGGCATTCATTTTTTTTCAGGAAGGCGTGACTGAGCACCTTCTCCAAGCCAGGCGCTGAGTGGGTGCCCAGGATATCACTGTGAATGAGAAGGGCAAAGTCCTTCCCTACCTTTGTAGACTTGGTAGCCTCGTGAGATCCCAAAAAGGTTTTTATTTGTTGGCTTTAAAAACACACACGCACATATGATTTTTAGTCATGTGTCCATCCTCTACCAAGTTTTGGTTAGGGTTGGAGTGCCTCTCAGACCTTTGAAACTTGTGTTTCTGGTGCCAAAGTAGTCCTGAACCTTGGGCTTAACCAGTGGAGTGTTGGTAAATGTTTAACAATTAGCTCTCTGGAGGGAAGTGTATGCATGTATATATGTACATAAGTTAATTCTAAATTTTACTGATACAAAGTATGTGTGCCTCACAAATTACGTATAAAATGTACAAAATATCATTAATAAGGTAATTAATTTTGTAAATGTATTCAACTAGTTTATTATCAGCACATTATTAGTATTAATAACATTGTTGGTATTAATTAGTAATTTTAATGTTAACTGTTAATCAGTAGCTAACTGATTCTCACAGATGGCTTTTGTGGATTTTTGCCAGACTCTCGTATCCGTAACCAACTTGTGGTTGCCATTGCTAAACAAATGGAGTTCTGAGATGAAGGTGAGTTGATCTTTTCATTTATGTGTGAAACAACAAAGACATATGTCGGAACTTCATTCATTCCTCAATGATGTGAGTGACTTCTTCCTTGAATAGGATAATGGTTTTCAGACACTGGAAGATTATTTCTTCATTATCTGGTATTATTTCACAATGTGACAGCTACCGACATGGCTCACAGTTGAGTTTAATCTGCATTATTAACATTTTCCCTCTCACTTTCTTAGGTCTAGAAAATCAACAGAAAAAGCAAAGCCTGATTAAGAGTATTTACTGATCTCTGAGTCACAAGCACTCAGCCCGTGGCCCATGGCAGGTCACCAGCTTCGCTGTGAGGTTGTTGCCCACTATCCCATGGTATTTCAGCCACACGGACGTGGCAGATAATCACCTAAGTGCACAGATCACTGTGAAATAGAGTAAAATGATGAAGTGATGAGTTCGGGGGTATTTCTTACCTAATTAAAAAAAATTTTTTTTAAAGATTTCATTTATTTATTTGACAGAGAGAGAGACACAGCGAGACAGGGAACACAAGCAGGGGGAGTGGGAGAGGGAGAAGCAGGCTTCCCACTGAGCAGGGAGCCTGATGTGGGGCCCGATCCCAGGACCCTGGGATCATGACCTGAGCCAAAGGCAGACGCTTAACGACTGAGCCACCCAGGCGCCCCTCTTACCTAATTTTTAATAGAATTTATTTCAGTATAACTTTCACAGCCAGCTCACATTTGTGACAACATAGCATTAGAAAGAGCCAGCTCCAGCACACCCCTGGGCCTGACTCTATTTCCAGGCCCTGAATGACCCTCATCCCCACTCCCACGCCCCTTTGTCATTGATTCGGGACCTCCCAGCCCACCGCCATGGATGGGGAGCTCCTAGATTCCAGAGCTAACCCTAGTGGCCACTTTGAATGAGGGCCCTGAGGACAGGGTGACACCAGTGGCTTCTCCATGACTGGGTGGCCTCTTTCTGCCTGAGGAGCAAAAGCAGAGGTGGAAGAGAGTCAGGGACACTCGCAGTGACTCTGGAAGGCAGGCACATCTGGCAAGCACTCACGGCTAAGAGAGAAAGGAAGGATGAAGGGGTGAGGACAGGAGAGAGCTCGGGCTCAGCCCTCTGTCCACTTGGCTCTACTCCTGGGCTATAATTTCTTGTGGAAGGCTTTCCAGAAAGGCTGGTGACCTTGGAGACTATAGGTTAGTGGAGGGGGGAGCCGAGACAAACCCTTCCCTCCTGCCTCTGGGATGTTAGCCAGAGCCCTGGAAGCTACTCCCGAGGGCCGTCCGATGTCTGCTCTTGGAGTCTACCTTTGGGGCCCGTTTCCTTTTCAGCAGGAGAGGGGTGGCAGTGACTTTGGGTCTTCGGTTGGGCCTCTTGCTGACTGGCTGAGTCTGTTTTGGAATCTGGTGGGAAGTCTGCCCAGCATTCTGGGCCATCCTCTGCATGCAGGCCACAGACGAACCCTGTTTCCTTTCAGGCCACATGGCCTGGTCTCTGCTCTCCAGGTCACCGCCAGGCAACTTAGCAGGTCCAACTGCTTGGATACGGTTGGGCCATGCTGCGCTCTGGATGCCACCGCATGAATGAGCGTTCTGTGTTTGCACCTAGGCTGGTGGCTCTCCGAGGGCCCTGTCCCCAGCACCCCCCCGCCCCCACTCAGTACAAAGAGCAGTCCTCAGTGACGGAATGCAGCAATGAGAAAGCCTGGCGGACAGTCAAGATTTCTTCCTGGTGAAACCGAATCACAGTGTGGAGCCCCGTGTGGAAGCGCTCATTTTGGAACCTTGTCCAAGGAGTGTCCTCTATTATTGCTAACACTTGGCGGGGGGGGCAGGGCAAACTCCCCACTCCCCACCCCCACGCCAACACGGGTTTTTACCAGTTAGCTGTTCGGTAACCAGGAAGTCCTGATGCCAGTGGTTTTCCTTCCACCCTAAGAGAACAGTCACCTTTACCCCTCAGCCCTCCGTCTGCACCGCTCTCCCCCCCCCCCGGCTGCTGGCCCAAGTGCTGACCGGGAGCGATTGCTCTTGGCATCAAGCCTGAGGACAGGCTGTGCGGCCGAGAGGCCGGGGCGGCCCTCCCTCTACGACACGGGGTGGGAAGTGACCAGGGTGAGGACACAGACAATAAGGGCTCAGTACCCTCTGAAGCGGGAGGGATCCCTGGGGACAGATGTACCAGCGGTCCGCTCCCTGCCAAGCCCCCGCGCCCCACCCAACCCACACCCCAGCATCCACACGCATCCGCCGGCAACCGCCTTCGGACAACACCATTCACGGGGGTTCGAGCGAGAGGGCAGGCCTTACGAGGAGGTCCACAGAGAGGCCCGGCACTGCAGTGCCGGGAGTGAGATGTCTCTGAGCCCACTGTTACTGCCGGTCTTCTAATAAGGCCAGAGGCCAATCATGTCCTTCTAATAAGGCCGGATGCCTGTCTCCGGGGAGCACAGCGCCCCTTCTCCCAACATGTCCTGGGCTGAATGACCCTTGGAGTGTACCAGGTTGAAGTTCTGGTGTCTGTGTCCGTGTGTGTGTATGTTAAAATATTAAAACTGTGTTTCCAGACCAGACTTTGCTCCCGTGTTCAAGAGCCCCAATCCAAGTGTCACTTGGATGTCCCACAGGCAACTGCAATTTCACATACCCTATGCTTCTCGTCCTCTCCTTCCCCCTCAAACCCACAGTTGGTCCTGTCCCACGATCCCTTTCTCAAGAAATCGCGCTGCCACTCACCTACGTGGCCAACCGGGAAACCTGGGCACTCCCTCACCCCACACCCCCCTATTTCCCTCGGCCACCAAGTCAAACCTGTTCTCTCCTGCACACTTGTGCCTCATCCAGCTGGCCCTGCACACCCTGCCAAGACTTTAGGTCAGGTCACCAACTTCTCGAAGCGCAGTGACAGCCTCTTGATGTGCTTTCTTGCCTCCAGTCCTCCCGTCATCCCTGCTCCAGCCCCCACACCATCCCCAGCCCTGTCTCTAAACCAGCCCTGAATGATGTGCCCAAGGCAGCAGGGAGAAGGCCCACCGGCCCAAACGCATCTTTCTCTCCAACTTGTAGGTGCCCGAAGTGCCTCTTATTTCGGTAAGTTCTGGGGACACATACTGACATATTAGCTAGCTCACTCTGGAGCAGAACCCAGCCTCTCTGACTTTTCCTACTGGCATCGAATTTTCCTGGGCAGAAAGGAAGGAATGTGAGATGAAAAGTAAGTTTTGACACCAGTGAGGAAGGCAGGGGAAGGCCCAGAGTAGGGTAATGCGCAGGTCCACGGGGCTAGAGGGGATTCCCAGGATTCGAGAAAAGTGGCTTCCTGGAAAGGGCTGGGCTGGGTCCCGAAGAGACCATCTAGCAGAAAGTGTGCCAGGAGGAAGGCATTGCCCTGGGGAAGGAACCGGCCAGCTCCAGCAGTGACTGGGTGGAAACTTCCCTCCTTCTCCCCACCCCCTCCCCCC
>NC_138385.1:25727586-25738532 GCF_054177405.1 Leptonychotes weddellii
ACTGTATTATATACTTGAAAGTTGCTAGGAAGTTAGATCTTAAATGTTCTCAGCACAAAGAAGAAATGGTTTGTGACGTGATGGAAGTGTTAGCTAACACTCTGATGGGCATCATTTTGCAATATATAAATGCAGCGAACCATCACGTTGTACACCTTCAACTCACGCAGTGTTCTCTGTGAAATATAGCTCAGTGAAGCTGCGAAAACAAAGATCTGGCTTCAGTTTTTACCTCTCAGCGCTCCCCCCAACCCCCATTCCTTTGGACCTGACACCTGGTCATCATTTTTTAACTTGTTATTTGGAAAGAATTTCTGATTTAGAAAGCATTGGAAGAATAAAAATAGCACAAGGATCACTTGTATAGCCTTTACCCAGATAAGCCTATAGTTAACATTTTATCCCATTGCCTTTATTGTTTGGGTTCTCTCTCCACACTCACGCACGCACACGTTATGTATATACATTATATATACACACATACATATACCCACATTACATGTATACATCCTGTATGCCATTTGATACATGCACATGCACACTTTTTTCTGAGCCATGTGAGGTATGTTGTATATATCATGATCCTTTACTCCTACACTTCAGTGAATTTCCTAGACAGAGAGACATCCTCTTCTTCTGCTTCTTCCTCTCCCTCCCTCTCTGCCCCTCCCCTCTGAGCACTCTCTCTCCTTCTCTCTCTCTTTTTTTAAGATTTTATTTATTTTCTTTGAGAGAGAAGGAGAGGGGGGGCAGAGGGAGAAAGAGAAGCGCTCGATCTCATGACCCTAAGATCATGACCTGAGCCGAAACCAAGAGTCAGATGCTCAACCGGCTGAGCCAGCCCGGCGCCCCTGGTGTCACAATATTTTAATCTACCGTCCATATCGCAGTTTTGTCAGGTGACACACTGATGCCCTTTAGAACATTTCTTCCCTTCCAGTACAGGAGCTGATCTAGCATCAGGTGTTGCATGGAGTTGTTCTTTCTATTTAGCCTGTGTTAATTTGGAACACCCCACAGCATCTTTGGGTCTCTTATGACCTTGTTGTTTTTGGACAGATCACTTCCCCCTCCTGCCAATATAAATATTCGCGTTTTTCTTTCCTGCCAACATTTCTCAGCAGGATGCTCCTCATGCTGTGCTTGCCTGGTGTTTCCTCATGATTCGATTGGGGATCTGCCTCTCTGCTGTGTAGGTCATATGGTGTCCCATCTGGGGGCGCTCAGCCTATATCTGTCTCTCATTGGTGATGCTAATTTTGATCACCAGTTCAAGGTGGCGCCCGAGGTCTCTACCCTATAGCTACTTTTTTTTCTCCCTTGCATATAACAGTCTGTGGGGAGACACTTTAAAACCATCAAATATCCTGCTTTTCATGAAAATATCCACTGGGGGGCGTCTGGGGGGCTCAGTCCGTTAAGTGTGGGACCCGTGATTTCGGCTCAGGTTCTGATCTCAGGGTGGTGAGATGGAGCCCGTCTGGGGCTCTGTGCTGGGCATAGAACCTGCTTAAGGTTCTCTCTCTCCCTCTCTCTCTGCCCCTCCCCCCCAAATAAATGCATAAATAAATAAAAATAAAAGCTCCGCTCGGTTTAGCATCCATTGATAATTTTTGTCCGATCCAGTCTTTGCAATGATCGCTGCAAAATGACAAGTTTCCAGGGCACTTGGGTGGCTCGGTTAGTTGAATGTCCGACTCTTGATTTTGGCTCAGACCGTGATCTCAGTGTCCTGGGATTGAGTCCCGCGTCGGGCTCTGCACTCAGCGTTGAGTCTGCTTGAGATTCTCTCTCGCCCTCCGCCCCTGCCCCTCCTCCTGCTCTCGTGTGCACGCACGCTCTCTCAAAATAAATAAGTCTTTTAAAAAAATGACAAGTCTCCGACTCCCACGCTCCCTCCACCCACAGTCACCGGTTGGCCCTTGCGTTCTAGCCATTGTGAGCCACTGTCCGTTTGCCACACCTGCCAAGAGCTCTTGGCTAACTCTTATTCGTCCCCGAGCCTGGGCTGTCACAAATGGTGCACAACTCCAGGGGGCGCCATTCACACTGTGGCCATGCCAAGGGGCAGCTGGGGGGGTCTTGGTTTAGATGAAACTTCCTCCTGGAAGCTCTCCCAGACTCCCCAGGCTCTGTCTGCAGACCCTTATCAACACCCTCGTCACACTACATTGTAATTGTCTTCTCACTTCTTTGCCTCCCTCACTGGGCTATAAGCTCCTTACGGGTACGACTTTTCCTCTCTTGTTCTCTGCTGTGCCCCGCCTAGAATATGTATTGAGCAAATGTCAGACCAGTGAACGGGTTTGGTCTCGTGTTATAGTTAGTTATATATGTATATATAATATACATATGTATAGCTGGCTTCTCCGGTAGAGGACAAAGTCCTTAAGGACAAGAACCACACTTGATTCATCTCTGCATCCTCTTCCCCTCCCCTCCGTACTTGGCACAGGGCCTGGTGCAGGCACTCAACGAAGGTTTGCTGAGTAAGCCCAGATGTGTACGCGTTGATCAGGGTACACTCCCCACCCCCACCTTTACGCAGAACTGCACTAAACTCTGTTTGGGTGACACCTGGGAACCAGGGGGTGTGCCCTTCGAACCCCTGCTGTTCTGCACAGTTGGGCTGAGCCCTGCCTGAGCACAGGAAATGTAAGTGCATGTGGTCAGGGTCACTAGGGCTCCCATTACCGAGGGATGCCAAAACCTGAGTGAGTCTCCAAAGGTGACTGAGGGCTGTCCGGGACCCATCCTTGGGGTTCTGAAGTCTTCCTAGATGACAGTCCCTGGCTTCTCCCATGGAACTTTCCAGGAGCCGCTGGCCCAGCGGACTCTGGAAGTCTTTCTGGGGCTAGGGCACTTGGAAGGCACACTGCTTGGGTCAGGATAAAACAGAAGCAGGAGAGGCTTGGAGAGAAGGCCTAGGAGGAGCCGGGCTGATAACCCAGCCCTTTGAAGAGCACAGGGCACCTCCGCCGTCTGGAGCCCAGCCTGCCAATCTGGCAGAATGAACTCCGATGCCCGCCAAGACCTGGACCTGGATTCGGGCTGGTGTCTCGCTGAGCCCAGCTCAGCAGCCAGGGCAACCCCTCCCAGAAGGCACTGGCTCCGGAAGCTCCCGGGAGGGCTCTTCTCAGCCCCCTAGAGATGGAGTGGGGCCCCAAGGGCAGCCCCAGGCAAAGGTCGGTGTCATCGGACTTTAGCTAGGACAGTCCTGATTTGTACAGGGTTTTTGTCTAGATAGACGCTCTTCTCCAGCCTTCCCGCTGTGTCAGAGATGCGCCGTCCACCCCACGGCATTCAGCTTTTTCCCAATAGGAAAAGTACTCACCAACGGGCCCCAGATCCATCAGTGGCAGCCTTGAAACTCACAGCCGGGGACTAAGGGATATGGATCTAACACAGGAGCCACTAACATGAACATTTTCATTTTTATTTCTAAAGCACTTACATAGCATTGACCATGTGCCAGGCGTTGTTTTAAATGCTTTGCAATCTGTTAACTCATTAATTCTCATAACAACCCTTTAAGGTAGGTCCAGTCATCATCCCCATTTGATCGTTGAAGAAACTGAGGCACAGAGAGGTTAAATAACCTTCTTAAGGTCACACAGCTGATAAATGGCAGAGTGACTCCAGCCCAGGTAGTGTGACTCCAGACCCCGTTCTCTTTACTCCTCTGTCCTGCTGCCTCCCTGGGCTTATCATCCTTGTGAGAACAGAGCAGGACAAGGAGCAATCTTCCCACTTCCCCTTTTCCTTTTTTCCGTAGGTCCTTTTATATGGATCAAGTGCAGGAGTCCAGCCTGTCCCCTAGTCACATCAGAGACAAAGAGAGGGAGAAAGAGAATGAGGATGTTGTCTGGATGCTCGGATGCTTCTGGAAAAGTCAGCTCTGGCAGTGGCTGAGGCGTACCTCCAGGATTCAGAAACCCCTGCAGTTAATTTAGCCCAAATTCTGAGCTGAGTGTGCTTAGCGACTCCCCAAAGATGACCACGGCATCAGAATCTTTCTAACCCTAGCCTTGGGCAAACACCACCACCAAAGAGTGGCCAGAGCCAAGCTTTGGCTGGACATGGAACAGAACTGGGAAGAAAAGAGTACATCGGGGTAGATAACAAGTTGTTTACAGTGAGCAAGGCCCCAGTGGCCTCCTCATAAATCTCAGTCCTGAGAAAGTATGGTCAGAGCTGCAAGCCCCGACACGCACGTGCTGCTCTTCCCGTGGAAATATCAACCAGTCAGCGCACGCACCCGGGGCTGGGACGAGGGCAACACACTTTGGAGCCAAAACCTTCAACCAACCACCAAACTTTCTTTAAAGGGAGACGTGTTTGGCTCTCTGCTGGGCACAGGGACTACAAATAGGAGTAAAAATGCTACCATCTGTGTTGATATAATCTACGCTCGCACATGCCATCGATCATCCGGGGAGGGCAACAGCAGTGGGAGAGAGACTAAGGGGTCACCGCAAACCCCTTCTGCCTTGTGAATTTGCTATCAGAAGCACACGTTACCTATGCAGACAATAAATGAGGGGCACCCAGCCGGCTCGGTGGAAGAGCGTGCGACTCTTAACCTCGGGGTTGCGGGTTCAAGCCCCATGTTGGGTGTAGAGATTACTTAACTAAATAAAACTTAAAAAAAAAATTTAGGTGTGCCTGGGTGGCTCAGTCGTTAAGCGTCTGCCTTCGGCTCAGGTCATGATCCCGGGGTCCTGGGATCGAGCCCCGCATCGGGCTCCCTGCTCGGCGGGAAGCCTGCTTCTCCCTCTCCCACTCGCCCGGCTTGTGTTCCTTCTCTTGCTGTGTCTCTGTCAAATAAATAAAATCTTTAAAAAAAGATTTAAAGCGCCAAGGTTGTTGACAACAACGAAGGATCCAGGATATACCGACGGAATTGACCCATCGGTCTTCCTGGCTCGGGACACACTTCGGGCTTTCGCCGTGGCGGTTATGCCCAAGAGGTCTTCTTAACCACATCCTGGCTACAAAAAGGCGGGTGTTTTTCCAAGCACGTCACATGAGGAGACTGATAACCCGGCAAGAATGCGGAGGCAGGTGTGCCCTGCCCAAGGCAGAAGGGAGTTTTTCCTTCCACGGGCTTTGACCACATCATCCGCCCTTCACGGACAAAGGTGACTCCGTGGGTGACAGCCTGTCACCTTGCAGACACGCCCCTGTCCCCAGCCTGGCCCTGGCCCAGAGAAGTGTTTCCCGATCAGCTCTGGCCAGCTGGGCAGGGGTCAATGCCTCCGGCTGGATCCAGCCGAAACCTGCTAAAGAGCTAGCCCCAGTCTGAGAGCAAGGGTCGGCAAAGTAGGTTCTGGTGGTTTTGGCGAGGGCAAATGGACAAGTCAGTTTTCCGGTGTGGCGTGGTTTTTCTGGATCGTGGGCTCTGACTTTTCCCTCTGCGCCCTCCGCCCCCAGACTACCTTCAGGCTTCCTCTCTGCGAAGCGCATCCCATCTGCTGGGAAATAGTAACCATGTGACAATAAGCATGATCACGACCCTCTCGGGAATGCTCCCGTGGGTCAGGCACGGAGCTCAGCGCTATACACGCATTCTCTCCCAGGCAGTCCTCATGGACATGCCACGAGGAAGGGCTTCTGGCTGTCTTCGTTTTACAGCTGAAGAAACTCAGCCTCGCAGAAAGAGCTAGTAAGTGGTGGGGACCCACTGGAAATCGGTCCATGTGGTTACGAGCCCATAACCGGGGCACTTAGAGGCTTTTAACCACTCTGCTCGACTGCCTCTCATAAAGTTAATTTTAATCTTTGCCGAATCCGACCTTATTTAGGGAAGGAAATGTGCTGCCAAAAAATCACTTAGGATATCCTAAAGCTAAATATAAAAAGCTCTTCTATTATCTCTTGTTTGGGGCTCTTTGGGCTGAGGCCTCGCCCCAAGGGCCTGTGGGACCAAGGGTTCTCTGGGTGCCTACCATTTGGGCCGACAGGAAATAAACCCAGCTCTGCTGGCCCTGAGTCAAGGCCCTAAAAAGATCTGCTAACAGGGAAAGTTATAAAAATCAGTATGGAAATGAAAGTCTTAGACCAGGCCCTGGGATTCAAAATGTCAGGAACCTCCTTCCAACTTGCTGCCCTGGGGTGGGGGTTGGGGGAGGGCACTGCCTGGGGACAAGCATTTTGCAGCTGCTGGCTGAGGGGTTTGTGGGTAGAAGCTGACTTCTAGGTCCCATTGGGTCACCACGGTGGAATTCTAGATATGTGTCTGACTGCTTTATTCTGTATTCTCAGTTTATTCCCCCTGGGTCTGCACCTGCAGAGAGAACACTGGGACGCTTCTCTTCCTCGGCTTGCTATACTGGTTAGTTCTACGTGTCAAACAGGTTAAGGGAGGCGCCGCTAGCTGGTAAAAGATGATTTTGGGGTGTGTCTATGCGGGTGTCTCTGGAAGAGATCAGCGATTGAATCGGGAGACTGAGCAAAGATTGCCCTCACCAGTGCAGGTGGGCATTAGCCAATCTGTTGAGCGCCCAAATAGAACAAAAAGATGGAGGAAAGGCAAATTTGCTCTTTATTTATTTATTTATTTATTTATTTATTTTTTGCTTGAGCAGGGACATCCATCTTATACTACCCTCAGACATTGATGCTTCTGGTTCTTGGACTTTTGAACTTGGACCAGGACTCATGCCACTGGCCACATGGTTCTCAGGCCTTTGAACTGGCATGGGGTTACACCAACAGTTTTCCTGAGTCTCCAGCTTGCAGATGGCAGTTCTTGGGACTTCTTGGCCTTCATAATCACATGAGCCAATTCCTATAATATATATCTCTCTGGGTGGCTCAGTCGGTGAGGTGTCTGCCTTCGGCTCAGGTCATGATCTTGGGGTCCTGGGATCGAGTCCCGCATCAGGCTCTCTGCTCAGCAGGGAGCCTGCTTCTCCTTCTCCCTCTGCTCCTTCCCCTGCTCTCTCTCTCTTGCGCACACGTACACACATGTGCTTTCTCTCTCTCTCTCTAATAAATAAAATCTTAAAAAAAATCTATCTATCTATCTATCTTTCTTTCTATCATTGATCTATATCTACCTCCTATCGGTTCTGTTTCTCTAGAGAACTCTAATGCACTTGCTCTCTTGGATTTGCCTTCCTCTTCTAAAATGCTGAGGCTGGAAACCAAGAGACTTTTCTGCCAATCACCTGAGACACTCTTTTCTTCACATCACTTCCCCAGCTTCTTAATGCTGAGATGGGGAGCCAAGCAGCCTCCCTCGCCTGCAGCCACTCAGCCCCAGCGAGGCAGCCTCACCCTAGTCAATGCAGACCGAGCGGCCAGCCACGCGAAGCTCCCTGCCAACCTTGAAGACATTCCCCCTTTCCCTCTACTCGGACGCCCTCCCCATTCTGTGCTCACAACTCCTGCCTCTTCACCTTCAACAACTCAGGATAAAACCCACCTCCTACTACCTTGCCACTGTGTCTTCCAGGTTTTTTCGGTATTCAGCATGTACCAGATTGCTTTACTGTTACTATAAAGAGTAACAAGGATGCCAGCCACCATTTACTGAGTATTGTTTGCCCAGGCATTCTCTCATTGATACATTGTCTCATTGAAACCCCACAACCACCCTATGATGTGGGCGCTGTTATTACTCTCCCCATTTTCCAGATGAGAAAACTGAGGTTAAGTAACATGTCCTAGGACATACAGCTAAGAAGTGGTAGAGCTGGGATCTGACCCCAGGTCTCTCTGATCCCAGAGCCTCTCTCTGAATCAGTGTGGGTTTGCCTCCTTGCTTCCATTAGAATCTTCTGCTTTCTTCTGGATTTCCAGCTCCCGACACCCAATCCCGGGCCCTGTGTGGAGTGGGCACGAGCCAGATTGATCTGTTTGCAGGGGTTCTGCTCACCCCATCAGGCCCTTGGCTCCTCCCTGGTCCTGCAAGGGAGACGCAAACAGCAGGGCAGCCAAGAGCTAGACCAGAAGCAGGGAGCCATGCCAAGTCTGAGCAAGACCCGATGTCCCCTGGCGTCAGTCAGGGCCCGGCGGCTTCCCAGCGCGCTCACCTCGTGGCCCCGTCATGACTCGCACACCTCTGCTAATGAGGCCGGGGAGGGGACTGCCCCCAAGGATCCTGGAGCATCTATGAGGGAAGGCAGCCTTTTAATATCACCGTGTTTCTACGGTGATTGGACTCTGCCAGATAGCATCTGCCCCCTTGTGGACTGTGCTTTTCTGACATTTTGGGAGAAGAGAAAAAAATACACGCGTCTCTAAAGTCCTGCGAAAATACCATTGCCCGCAAACCTGGCAGGGTCTGGGAATCGGCCACGGTGGCTTTCCTTGACCAGGCACGGCAGGACCCCTTGTGAGTCGTCTGGGTTCTTCTGCTTGGCTCCCGGGGGCTCCAGCCAGCCCTGGCTCCACGCTCTTCGGCCCCTTTCTGAGCTCATCCGTATCTCTGCCTTGAGTTTGCATGCTCGCATGCACCCTGCGGTCTCCTTTCGGAAATAACAGGGCCCTTCGATCCTCCTTTCGCCCTCACCCCTTTCTCTCCGCCTGCCCCGCTGCTGGCGCCGGACACCCGCATCTGCTCCAGCTCAACAGGTGTGATCGTGAGGGCTCCCGACCGTCCCTGCAGGTGGCAGCAGGCGCTGTCACTGAATCTTCAGGACAACCCTGTGAAGTGGGAATTGTGATCAGAAGGGAAAATGAACATCTCGGAGGTCACCCACGCGATCACCAGCAGAGCCGGCCCCCGAACTGAGGGCTCTCTGACTCCACAGTCTATGCCTCCCCGCGAACCGCCACATCCATCCACTCACTTCGGCGAATATTTACAGAGCTCTTTCCGGGTGCTGGTTCCCGTTCTCGGTGCTGAGGATACAGGGAGGAACAGGCCCGGCATGGCTCTGGGCCCGCTTCTTAGAGCTTCCGATCTGGCCGGGGAGAAAATGTTCTTGAAAGCCACTGTGTCCTTCTGGTTTCTGTCTGCTTGTCCTGACTCTCTCAACGTATGGGAGATTTTGGTTTCAACTCGGCCAAATTCATTCACTCATTTATTGGTTCCTTCCACAAACACTTTCTGAGGGCCTACTATGTGCCAAGGACCGTGCTAGTCACCGGGACATGACAGGGAGCCCAAGCAGAGGTCCCCGGCCTCTGGCACTTGCCGTGCCCAACCTTTCATACCTTCCTGCCTCTGCACCTTTACGCATGCCATTCCCTCTGTCTAGATGCCCTTCCCTATGCCTCTTTACTGAAATCCAGTCCAATCCTCAAGGCCCGTCTTGAGCCTGGCCTCCACCCACTCACAGTGACGGGTGATTACTCCCGGCTCTGAGGTCACTCAGGATTTGCCATCTGGACAACTCGGGTGTCCGCACAAGTCACTTGACACATGCCAGACAGTCTTGCATCCTTAACTTTCACATTGGTATATGGATTCTGTCACTTAACTTGCCCACTATTCACATCATCACCCAGAACACACTTTCTTTCTCATCAAGAAGCAGTTAGCAAGTGGCTACTGTGTATTTTAGCGATGGAAAAACTGAAGATTAGCGATGGAAAAACTGAAGACCCTTTGTGGAGCCTCTCTGAATGAACAAAGAGCTTTCATAAACATCTGATCACTTGATTGTTACAAAATGCCACCCCTGCCATTTTACTTTTCAACTATTAAATGTCATTTAGGGGCGCCTGGCTGCTCAGGCCGTAGAGTGTGCGACTCTTGATCTTGGGGCTGTGAGTTGGAGCCCCACGTTGGGTGTAGAGATCACTTTAAAAAAATAAAATCTTACAAAAATAAATTAAAAACTAATAATAACATGTAATTTGAATTACTTAGTAGCTAAATATATTCTCCTCGTGAATATGCAAACATTATAGACCTGGCTCCAGTATTCTTTGAGCACCCCAGCCCACCCCACCCTAGACCCCCTCAGAGATGGGGGCGAGGAAACATGTGCTCAACGTCGCACAGCTAGTGGGGGCGGATTTCCAACTCAAAATCTCTCATTTCAATTTTTCCACCTGCCTCCCACGAGGGCCAGCGGCTCGTTCATACCTGCGCCCTGGGTGCCCAGCTCAAGGCTCGTACTGAAATGTTCCACGTTAGCGCGCTCCCTTGCGGACCGGTAGCCTCCGCACCGAGTACTTGCCTCCCAGTCCCACCCAGTTAGTGAAGGCTCCAGGCGACAACTGCGGCCATGCAGTCAATCTGCCAGGCGCCTCTCCTGCCCCCGCCGCCCCCCCCCCCCCCCCCGGCTCTCCTTCGGGAGCCACTACAGCGAGACCTCATGAAGGCAAGCCAAGGGTTTGCTGCGCGCTCGCTCCCAGGGTGCCAGAGGCTGCGTCTGATGCGGGGAGAAACACCTGCTATGTTATCCTTGCGCCGCCTCTTAGGGAACCAACCAGCACACGTCCAAGTTCCAAATTCCGCAAGTGCGGACGACAGGTTGGGGGGGTTCTAGGTCGGAAGTTCTCGGCTGCAGCGGACAGAGGTGGGCTGGCACAACATGGGCGGGGAGCAGCCTGCGCGGAGGGCACCGCACCCGGAGCCGGCCTTCGGCAGCGCGGGGCGCAGGGCCACAGGGCCGCAGGGCCGCAGGCCCGCCGGGGAGCAGGGCCGCAGGGGCGCAGGAGAGCAGGCCCGCCGGGGAGCAGGGCCGCAGGGGAGCAGGCCCTCAGGGGAGCAGGGGCGCAGGGGCGCAGGGTGCAGGGTCGTGGGCCCGCAGGGGCGCAGGGCCACAGGGCCGCAGGAGAGCAGGCCCGCTGGGGAGCAGGCCCTCAGGGGAGCAGGGGCACAGGGCCGCAGGGTGCAGGGTCGTAGGCCCGCAGGGCCACAGGGTGCAGGGGCGCAGGGCCACAGGGGCGCAGGGCCGCAGGGGAGCAGGGCTGCAGGGGCGCAGGGCCGCAGGGGCGCAGGGCCGCAGGGGAGCAGGGCTGCAGGGGCGCAGGGCCGCAGGGCC
>NC_138385.1:25739032-25763247 GCF_054177405.1 Leptonychotes weddellii
TAAGCTGAGGCACCGAGAGCTTCGTTCCTTGCCCACGGTCTCGCAGCTGGAAGGAGGCCGAGTCATGCTCTTAAGGAAGCGCTGTGTCAAGTGCCTCTCCTCACGGCTGACGTTGGGTCAGTCCCCAAACAGGCCAGTGGTTCCCAGACTGAAGCAGTCCCCTTCCCCAGCTCTCCACGGTCATTTTCCAGGCACCGCACTATCCTGTGCTGCTCCCTGGCCCTCTCTGAGTGGCGGGGCCTCTGCTTTCAGCGGCAGGGGCTTTATGTGGCTTGTCAGCTGCCTCAGTTTTCTCATCTGAGAAAGGGTCATCAGAGCATTCGCATCATAAAGCTGCTGAAAGCACTGAATGAGAGAATCCATACGCAATTAGAAGAGTGCTGGCCCCCGGTAAAACGCTCAAGAAATGACGATGGGTGAGCAGCAATAGACCAAGACCCTGGTACCCCTAAGGGCCTCCCATCTGCCTGAGAGAGAGAGGGAGGGAGGGAGAAGGAGACAGAGAGACAGAGACAGAGATGGAGGGAGAGAGGGACGGAAAGAAAAGACTCACTTGCTTTCAGAGCAGGTCAAAGAGGGTCACGTTCACTCTAGGGTTCTGACCGCCTTCAGTGACCATGCTGTCTTGGGAGCTGGGAACATCAGGCCCAGGCGCAGAAGTATGTCGGGTCTCATCAGCCCTAATAGGTCACGTGGGTGTGCCGTTGGTACAGCTCTGATGGCAGTGTCCTCAGGTGCCCCGGTAACATGCCTGTTCCTCTCCCCTGGAGTGGCCTGAGTCATCTGGTGTGACAATCGGTGTTCGGCACTGTCACCATCACAATCATACCCACCTCGTATTTACCATACGGAGGGCTCTGTGTCAGGGGCTTATGATCAAACGGGCACCGTGTGCTCCCGGGATGGTAGGGGCACCTCCTGTGGACTCAGATCTGTTTTGACACAGATCTGGGGAGGGAGGTGTCCCCAGCCCCTGGCTCTCCAGTTCTCTAGCATGGACAGCATAACAGTAGTACAGGATTTCCAAACCCCGGCTGTATCCAGGGGCAGGGCGAACAACAGATGCAAGACAGGAAAGGTCCCGTGCAATTTAGCCCTGCTGAGTTGTCCCCAGGTATCGAGAGGCTGGATCCAGCCCGAATCATTCATGCTGATGGGTAACCAAAGGAACAGATCCCACGTGTCATTCCTTCCTTCTTTCTTTTTTAAGATTTTATTTTATTTATTCATGAGAGACAGAGAGAGAGAGAGAGGCAGAGGGAGAAGCAGGTTCCCAAGGAGCAGGGAGCCCGATGCGGAGCTCGATCCCAGGACCCCGAGATCATGACCTGAGCCGAAGGCAGACGCTCAACCATCTGAGCCACCCAGGCGCCCCTCATTCCTTCCTTCTTTCCTTCGTTCACTCATTTCTCTCTCCAGTGGACATTCACCATGCGTTAGGGTCTGTGCTTGGTGTTAGGAACGTAAAGAGGAGCAAGACAGAGCCCCTAATGGAACAGACAAGGAAGCATGTGGCTACCATACCATGAAATAAACATTATAATGCAATCACTTGACGATGATTTCTTGAATACCTACTATGTGGCAGGCACTGCTCTAGGCACAGGGGCTACAACCATGAATAGAACAGACAAAATCACTGTGCTCCTGGAGCTGATATAAACAGACTACTTGAGCAGTTCAAAGAAGACAAGGGCAGAGAACCTGGGCGGGGAGTCTGGGCAAGGCTCGAGGAGGAGGACTTGTGATCTCAGCTGGGTCTTGAAGGACTGTGTCCTGGCCAAGGGCTGGGGAGGGGGGAGTAATAATACAACACAGTCTGGAAACCTGAAAGTGGACGGGCGGTGTGACTAGGGAATGGCAAGTGGCTTGGTTTGGGACCGCAGAGCATGCGCTGAAAAGAGTGGTAGAAATGTCTCTCCAGGTAAGGCACAGTCGGGTAAAATAGACCAAGGCCCAGCCGGGTCTCCGCGTTTTTCTGAGACCCAACCCTGGTGAGAGGCGAAGGGGTGCCAAACACCATCTGGCCACGTGCTTGTGGTATTCGGTTTGGGCTAAGCCTACCCCCAGGGCCCCATATTCCCAGCCTCCAGGCATGCAGCCTTACAGGGGGCTCAGCGTTCTTTGCTAAGAGCCTTCATTTAGAAGGAAGGTTAACGAAACTTGAATAAAATCAAATTTAACTCAAGAGCTTTAGGTTCCAGTGATTTTTTACAACAATAATTCTTAAATTGGCTAAAAAGAGAGAATAGGGGCGCCTGGGTGGCTCAGTCGGTTAAGCGTCTGCCTTCAGCTCAGGTCATGATCTCGGGGGGTGGGGGGTGTCCTGGGATGGAGCCCCGCATCAGGCTCCCTGCTTGGCGGGGAGTCTGCTTCTCCCTCTCCCTCTGCCCCTCCCCCCGCTCGTGTTCTCTCTCACTCTCACTCTCTCTCTCAAATAAATAAAATCTTTAAAAAACAAAAAAAAAATAATAAAAATAATAAAAAGAGAAAATAACCTATCCTCTAAAAATGGATTCTGTAAACCGTGCTTTGGTTATTTCAATTTCTCTTCACTATTTGTCAAGTGGATTCTGTCTTTTGTTATTGAAACTAGCCGGCTTTCATATTTTAATATGTTTCATGACCCGCAATAGAAAGTTGGACAGGTTCACCTTGCCGTGCTCGTTGGAAACTCCCGTCAAGTCAGACAGCTCAGAGTGCATGCATTATCTTGCCTCGGCAAGCCTCAGTTTTGTCAGCTGTGAAATGGAATTAATTAGAATTCCTATCTCTCAGGCCTGTTGAGAGGATCAGGAGAGTTCATCTGCATCCTGTGAAGCGCTTAGCATGACATCGGGCACAGAAGAGGTCAAAATAGCCATGATCCTACCCTGATTCTGTGGTTTTTGAGAAGTCCCTGGTATTTGGTTTTATCAATTGTTTTATCACAAGAAACAGGCTTCACTTCATCCAATCTGTCTGGCTCTAGAAATTCTGAAGAGGGCCACAGCCCCTCGTAGGAGAACTAAGAAACGGTATTGTAACTCCAACAAGAAAAAGTTGATTTCCAGTCTTCCTGGTGGACAGACCAAGGCACTAACCCATGATGACCCAAGACACGCAGAGAAGCACGGGGCTGAAGTGGAATGACAATGTCGGTTGGCCAAGCTTTCAGCTTTCTATCCTAATTGGCAAACGGCATGCTTTTGCCTAGTGGCCCACGCACCTGCCTTTACCCCTTGACCTTCCCTTCTAAGATAAATCCACCTCAAGGCTCAATTTTTATAATAAATGCACTCCTGAGCTGTGAGCTTCATTGCAAAAGTGAAAAGAGATCTCTTGCTTTCAAAGGTCTTGGTGTGTTGCCTCTTTCCAGCAGCTTCTTTCCCTGGGGCGTGAGGGCCTAGGGCTGGGGAATCAGGCTGCGACCCCGTGGATTCCCTGAAATACTCTAAGAGCAGAGGCAGCTCTGGTGATCGCACAGTACCCAATGGGCCGGCAGTGAGTGGGGTCTGGGTGTGAGGCCGGAGGGATTTTTTTTTTTTTTTGACCTTTGCTCTGTTTCATAATCATTGTTGTAAAATGAGTGTTCTGAGTTAGAGCTCAGAATTATCACTATAAGCAATGTCCCTATTCAGTCCAGTTCAAAAGTGCCCTTTTCTTGCTTTCTTTTCTTTCCTTCTTTCTTTTTCTTTCTTTTCTTTTTCTTTCTTTTCTTTCTTTTCTTTTTCTTTCTTTTCTTTTTCTTTCTTTTCTTTCTTTCTTTCTTTCTTTCTTTCTTTCTTTCTTTCTTTCTTTCTTTCTTTCTTTCTTTCTTTCTTAAGATTTTATGTATTTATTTGACAGAGAGAGAGGGAACACAAGCAGGGGGAGCGGGAGAGGGAGAAGCAGGCTTCCCGCCGAGCAGGGAGCCCGATGCGGGGCTCGATCCCAGGACCCCGGGATCATGACCTGAGCCGAAGGCAGACGCTTAACGACTGAGCCACCCAGGCGCCCCGTGATTCACTGTCTATGGTACCTGTGGCATTTTCTTGAGACTGCTTCAGAAAATCTGGAGAGCAGGGATAGAGCCCATGAATAAAATGAAAATAATGTAAAGCATTGTTCTAAGCACTTTACACATATTAACCCTTTTAATCTATTCCTATGAGGTAGGTGCTGGTGGTATCCACATATGCTAGATGGGGAAACTGAGGTGCAAAGCAGTTGAGTTGGATAGTTGTCCCATGAGAAAGTTTGGTGTTTGGAAACGAGACCTCTAGCTCAAGAGGCCCACGAGTGAGTCCCGAGTGGGAAAGTGGGGAACAGCGGGGAGATCGGGTGATAAGGAAGTCCCAGACTTGGGTGAGGCCTCTGCCCCGACGTACGGGGCTGGCCCCCAATTCCTTCCTCCAGCAGGAGTCAGTCCAGGTTTTGTGGAGGACATCAGCTTATATAATTCTGGAACCCTCTTTTAAAAAAACACAAGCATATCTTACTTTGGAACATTTTACAAGACCACGTGACCAAATGGATACGTTGCTATGGTGCCTTCCAGGGCTAGGGAGGGGCCCGGGCAAGGGGTGGCTCTGAAACCCAAGCGTCATTAGCTTCGCCATGCACCTGCCTCTGGCCCGGAGACGTCTCTGCTCCTGGCTGAGCAGGGCACTGGAATCTCCTTTTGACGGAAGACTTTTCCTTTTCACTCCCCGACACGAGGCCCTGGGGAATCCATCCGTCAACCGCGAAGTACAGACTTCGCTCTCTGGTTATGCCTTTCCAGCCACAACCATCTCCAATTGGGGGGTGAAAACGTTAGAGTCGGTGAAATGGGTCATGTGATCACATTTGGCACGTTCTCTTAAATCTCAAGAGTGCTACATTTCCTGCCTGCCTTGCCAAAGTTGCCCAAGGAAATGAAAACCCAGGATGAATGTTCACCATCAAAAGCAGACCTCTCTTCCCGTGTCCCCTTCATTGACAGTCATGAAAAAGGCATGGATTCATAGACTCTTTTAATTTAACTCAGTTTTGTATCTGAAGAGGGTCCAGTAAAAACAACCATTCAATCTGTCACTTGAACATTGTTTATATTTGTTGCCAGGATACCAAAGGCTCTGTTAAGCCTTTGGCTAAGAAGAGCACCATGCATCTGAACTTGTTCACCTGCACATAAAGCAAATAATGGCTGAAATGATGGGAAAGCTCCTCCAAACATTTTAAGTGGAACACAAGGCATTTTTTTGTGTCCAGAAATTGCCACATCCAGTATTTGTTGTTCAAATAAATCTCCACCTGCATACCGAAGTGCACATTATACATAATAAGATCGGGCTTTGAAAAGACAGATGTTAATTATTTGGAGGTAAATCAGGTCACCTTTGACCCAAACTCCGAGCTGTAATTTTGTTGCTCAGCTTCTTGGTCCCGAAATTAATGTAAATCTTTACATTTGTAATTTCACTTGCCAACGCCAACCCACCCACACAGTCTGCAAATGACTGCTCTGAGTCAGAGACTATTCACTTACAACTGTGTTCGATATTTAAAAATGTTCTCTGGAAGGATTAAATCACCTAATCCTAGTCTTTTCACCGATTCGGCTTTATGTAAAAACGATGGAGCCTGAGGACCTCTAAAACTGGAGAGGACTTTACAGGAGAAACCAAAGCTCTGATGCGAGATGTGGCTTGCCCCCCGGTCGCTCAGCAACCAAAGCTAAAACGCGAAAGGAGAGTACTGGTTTGGGCTTTTAATAAAGGGTCGCGCTTAGAAATAAATCCTTGCTCCGAGTCCAGAAGCTACCCCTTCCACAACGCCCCTGTCTCCGACAGCATCTGTGAGTCCTGGTAGACCCCACAGTCTGACACCAGTCTGAAAGAATCATTCCATTTTGAAGCCAAGCAGTCAGAATATGATTCCGATAAAAACAAATCAGCTGCTATTACCATATGCGTCAATTTTGGAGGGGAGAGATTTACCAGAAACTGTTCATAATGGTTACTTTTGAGGAGGGGCACAGGGGATGGGAGAGGGAAGACAAGAGATTTGTCTTTCGTCTTGTGTCTCTCCTTTACTATTTGATTTTGATTACCATGTACAGATATTAATGGTGTTAAAAATCGAAAACAACAACAACAACAACCCCAACAAATTAGAGATACTATATTTGCAAACTTCACAGGAGAAATGAAATTCATCCCAGTAACCCTGACACTTGAAAATCTGTTACCTGGTACCGCAGTACTTTTAAAACATTTCTACCAAAGTATCCACAGTGGCAGAGGAGGCTGAATAGGTTTTCCCCAGGGGTCTGGGGACAGTACCAGCAATCAATGGTCCTCGGTACGCAAGAACTCTCTTCGTTCGCAGCTTATGTTTTTTAAAATGCATTCAGATTGTGCAAGAGACTCTCTAACATATCTGCATCTCTTTTAATACCAAAATAATGGCTTAAATGACTTACCATCCACGAAAACTGCCCCTGTGGGGAGACCCCTGGTTTCTTTCTCCAGCGGTCCGGAGCACCCGCCGCACGCTGCCTCCAGTGACCGAGTGAAGAGGCCCCTGGAATGAGAAGCGCGGCTGTGCGCGAGCTGACCTGTATTCTGGCTCTCTCACCTGGAATCAGGCTTCACGGATTCTGTTATGCATTGAATAGTAACAAAACAACGGCATAAATTAGGGTGTTGCTAAGATTGTGTACCATCAATGTTCACATGAACATAATGGACATAATGAATTCTATAGCACTATCCTGCACAGCTTGGAGAGATTAAAACCACTTTGTCTTTAAATTAAATTTCAAAAATCATTGAACAACAAGAATAGAAAGAACAACAACAAAAACCCCTCATCCATGTCAGCCACCCAGTTGTAGGCTACACCATTTCTTGCTTTCTGATCATTAATGCCTGGTCCCAGGTTTATTTTAATAGCTACCGGATCAGTGAGTCCACATCTATCGTAATAACCATAAAGAGGGTGGGGGTTCCCTTGTATCGCGGTTTGCGGCCCTAAGCGGAGAGCCCCTTACCCTCTTCCAGGATCAAATCTATAGCTGAAAAAGACCTAAGCTGAAATTTATTTTATATAAATTCTACACAATATAATGTGTCTAATCTGTTGCAGAAAAAGAAAAGTAGGTTTGAATTCATTCTTTTTTTTTTTTTTAATTGAAGTGTAGTCGGCATACAATGTTATATTAGTTTCAGGGGAACAACAGAGTGATTCGACAATGCTGTACATTACACGATGCTCACCACGGTAAGTGTAGTCTCCGTCTGCCGCCATACAATATTACAACGATATTATTGACGGTATTCCCTATGGATTTCATCACTGTGACTTATTTTAAAACTGGAAGTCAGTATCTCTTAATCCTTTCCGCCTAATTTTGCCCATCCCCCCGACCCTACTCCCCTCTGGCGACCACTGTTCTCTGTATTTGAGACTGTGTGTGTGTGTGTGTGTGTGTGTGTGTGTGTTCGTTGGCCTGTTGTTTTGTTTTTTACATTCTACATATAAATGAAATCATATGGTATTTGGCTTTCTCTGACTTCTCCAATTTAGCATAGCACCCTCCGGGTCCACCCATGTTGTCACAAAGAGCGAGATCTCATTCTTTTTCATGGCTGAGTAATATTCCATTGTATGTATATACTACATCTTTATCCATTCATCTATCCATTGGCACTTAGGTTACTTCCATATCTTGACCATTGCAAATAATGCTGCAATGAACAGGAGTGCATATATGTTTTTGAATCGGTGTTTTCACGTTCTTTGGGTAAATAGCCAGCAGCGGAATTACTGGATCACATGGTATTTCTATTTTTAAGTTTTTGAGAAACTTCCGTAGTGGCTGCACAGATTTACGTTCCCACCAACCTACACGAGGCTTCTCTTTTCTCCACATCCTCGCCAACACTTGTTTTCTCTTGTCTTTTTGATAATAGCCATTCTAACAGGTGTGAGGTGATACCTCATTGTGGTTTTAATTTGCATTTCCCTGATGATGAGTGATGTTGAGTAGCTTTGCATGTATCCGACAGCTGAATTCATTCTTAAGTAGTGCTCTGCTTAGGCAAATCTTCATTGAACAAAATGGAGCCTAATTATGAAAAATTCACATTGGAGTGCTTACTTACTAGATGCCAGATGCCATGCTTGTTCTAATGCTTTATGTTACTTAATCCTCACTCACAACACCCCTAGGAAATATGGTTAGCTCTATTATATCCCCATTTTATGAATGAGGAAACTGAGACTTGGGAGATGAAGTGACTTGCCCAAGGTCATACAGCTAAGTACACAAGAGCCAGGAGCGAAATTGAAGTATTTCTCTCTCTTTTTTTAATTTAATGTATGTATGTATGTGTGTATGTAAGCTCTGCACCCAAGGTGAGGCTTGAACTCACAGCTCTGAGATCAAGAGTCCCATGCTCTATGAACTGAGCCAGGCTGGTGCCCCCCAAATCCAAGTATTTCTGATTCTGGAGCCCCGAAAACTTCACTGCCTCCTAACAATGATCATAGTTAGCACTTAGAGTGGTTATTATGTATGTTCTATGGTAGATGCTTTGCATAAATTATTTAATCCCCACAACAACCTTCTGAGGCATTATTATCCTCATTTTACAGATGAAGAAAACCAAGGCTTAGAGAAATCGAGTAACTTGCCTAATAGCACAACTGAACAGCACAATCCAGGCTTCTCTGATACCACGAGTTTTCAGGTTTCTAAAAACTTTGAGATATCGGGGCGCCTGGGTGGCTCAGTTGGTTGGGCATCTGCCTTCAGCTCAGGTCATGATCTCGGGGGGGGGGGTGTCCTGGGATCGAGCCCCGCATCGGGCTCCCTGCTCAGCGGGGAGTCTGCTTCTCCCTCTCCCTCTGCCTCTCCCCCTGCTCGTGTGCTCTAATAAACTCTTTAAAAAAAACAAAACAAAACAAAAAACCCAAAAGAACTTTGAGATATCTTTAACATATAAAAGTGGTATATATTTCAGGTGTACGACTTGAAGTTTCGATATATGTATACATTGGGAAGTGTTCTGAACTAAGCCATACTTCGATCTTGATGCTTGGCCAGGGGGCATGCACCAAGCGCCTCCCCTGGGCATTACTTCCCAGCCCGCAGACCCCGGCTGGGAGCTGCGCTTGACCGTGCCGGGTGCGCATTCTTGCTCAGGAATGGGGTTCGCCTGTGCACATGGCTCCCCCATCACTTTCTACTTTCAGTGTTGCCGTTTGACAGCCGTGGGGCTTTACTCTTCATACAAATCTTGGGTTACAGGCAAAATCCACTGATCTCCGAGGTCTAGCCAGGAGCTACAGAAACGAAACCTTTTTTTTAAAAAAAAGAGATTGGAGAGCGAGAGAGCGCGCGTGTGAGAGAGCATGAGCATAAGCAGGGGTGCAGGGCGAGGGGCAGAGGGAGAAGCAGACCTCCCCTTGAGCAGGGAGCCCAATGCGGGGCTCGATCCCCAGACTGCAGGATCATGACCCTGCCGAAGGCAGACGCTTAACGACTGAGCCACCCAGGCGCCCCTAAACCATTTCTCATGTGGATCCCAAGTAAGGGCTTATCCAAAAGAAACATACATGTCCTCCATTGACTGGGCTTATTATTAGCATGTCTGACAGAATGCAGCAGATGCCACATTTACCATTTTTGTGAAAGTTTTGAGGTGGGGGCAGTTGTCTCGTTCTCTGTAATCTTGACCGGCACTGCGACCTCAGCCCTGTGTTAACTGAGCCAGCTTTAATCCTCCGCTTTGAATGGGATTAAAATAAAATGGCTTGGGCCAGGTCAAGGTGGATGAGGGAAGGCAACTGGATGAAAATTTGCCATTACCTTATATTTTAAGGTTTATCCTGTTTATTTTTTTTGAAGATTTTCTTTATTTATTCAACAGACAGAGAGCACAAGTAAGCGGAGCAGCAGACAGAGGGAGAAGCAAGCTCTCCGCTGAGCAGGGAGCTGGACGTGGGGCTCGATCCCAGGACCCCGGGATCATGACCTGAGCCGAAGGCAGCCGCTTAACCGACTGAGCCACCCAACCGCCCCAAGGTTTTTCCTATTTTTTTTTTTTTAAGATTTTATTTATTTATTTGAGACAGAGAGAATGAGATACAGAGAGCATGAGAGGGAGGAGGGTCAGAGGGAGAAGCAGACTCCCTGCCGAGCAGGGAGCCCGATGCGGGACTCGATCCAGGGACTCCAGGATCATGACCTGAGCCGAAGGCAGTCGCTTAACCAACTGAGCCACCCAGGTGCCCCTGGTTTTTCCTGTTTAGATGAAATTCACACAACGGCCATTTTAAAGTGGACAATTCAGTTTATATTTCTTGATTAATAACCACAGGACGAGGAAAGGTGGGTACGTGGTCCTTTTCTTCGGAGAAAGCTCATTCAGTTATGACCATCCACAGGCAATGGACCTATAGTTTTGGATACAGAGGGCCTGAATTCTGCTACTGTGTTGGGAATATGGATGGGTCACACAACCAAGGTATTCTTTGAGAAGTGAAGGGCTAGAGACTGGTTTGAAAAGAAAGCTTTCCATCTCAGGAAATACTGTAGCATTTACTCAACATGGAGCATCTACTCAAATGTAGCACTCACTAAAGCATGCAAATTAAGTCACAGACAAAAACATATTTCAGGTATTTTTTATTTCTTCAAATTCATCAGGAGTGACTGAAATAAAAAATATAATTGAGTCCCGTCATCACGGAAATGGCTTTAAGAGAAAACTGGTCAGATGAATATTATTGCTTCCCGTTTTCAACCAGTGGAATAGTTGCCGTTGATAAATAGCCAACAGTCTGTCAAGAATGCTCAAGATATGTTATATAATACGACATGCCTGTTCACAGTGGGGGAAAGCCTGGGAAATAACTTATGTGAACTTCTTGATTTCATCATACAAGACCAGCACAAAAGCACCACCCATGCCTCGGAGAACATTGGACCACGCCCCCTTGAAAAACGCCTTGCCTCCTTCATCCCGAGCGATCTTCCTCCAGCAGTCTATTGTACCCGTGTACATGATATCAGCTGCAAAGAGTAAAGACACAGAGTTGGGGACCAAAGGCTGATGAAAGCCCTCCCCAGACTTACTAGACAAAACCGGAGCCTCGCCTCTAAGAGCAGATGGCAGTTCCGGGAAACCCGACATTTACACATTCACGTGGGCGGCACTGAATATTAACGCCCGGAGCAGAGAACAGGGCTATGGAGCCTACTCATTGGTCTTAACCTCTAATACCGTTTAAGCACCCTCATTCATAGGCATCCAGGGGGCCCGCTCAAAGGCAGGCACCATCAACCCCAGCCCGCCACCAGAACAGACTGCAGTTTTAAAGCCAGGCATCGCTGGCCTGTGGCCCCAGCTTGTCCTGGGCCCGACAGTCTTTTTATCTTTAGCTCAAGGGGAAACTTACTTCCTTTGCGCCCTGACTGCATCATCATTCGGCGGCGAACAGTGTCAAACGGGTAGGAAGTCAGCCCGGCAACCGCTGTGACGGATTGTGCGATCATCCAGCTGATGAAGATGTGAGTATTCTTGGGATCTGGAAGCATTCCTGAGAACAGCAAAGAGACACTTTTACTAGAAAGCAGAGTTTTAGCGGTCTGTTGTCTCCTACACCCCCACCCCCGCAACATCTCATCCGTACATGAAGTTTGCACTGGATGACAGTAGCTTCCTATAGCAATTACAGAAAATCTCTGGCTCAGTAAGATTCGGACGGCATTAATGATCTTTCAGGTGAAAGGTACACAGCTTCAAAGCACAGAGCGGACTTACCCTTTGCGGTGTCATAGATACCGAAGTAGGCAGCTCGGTAGATGATAATGCCCTGCACAGACACATTAAAGCCTTGGTACAGGCCCTTAATCCCATCAGATTTGTAGATCTTAACCAGGCAGTCACCGAGGCCTCTGAATTCCCTTTCAGCTCCAGCTTTGCCCACATCGGCTGCTAGCCGGGTACGGGCAAAATCAAGAGGATACACAAAACACAAGGACGTGGCCCCAGCGGCACCACCTGACGCCAGATTCCCGGCAAAGTAGCGCCAAAACTGGGTTCTCTTGTCCACACCACCCAGGAAGATCTGCTTGTATTTATCTTTGAAGGCGAAGTTGAGAGCCTGGGTGGGGAAGTATCTGATGACATTGGCCAGGTTACCGCGCCAGAAGGACAGGACTCCCTGCTCCTTGGGGATGCGAACCACACAGTCTATAATGCCCTTGTATTGCTTATCTGCGGTGATTTGCTTGCTTGCATGCTGCACCTGACAAACAAGAAGGAGGCCAAGAGGGAGAGAGTTAAAACCACGGAGAAGGGAGAAAGGAAGAGAATATGATCCTCTGAATCTCTGGCAGGGCTTTAAGGTTAGCTACTTCCCACATCTAGTCTTCTAGTTCATACAGGATGGACCCTTCCGACCCTCTGAGGCCGTCACCGTGGGAGAAGTGCTCTGCACCCCCAGAAGGCATTGAGCCTCCACCCCTTTGGGTGGGGAGGGGGCACCCTCGGTTGGACCCGTGACCTTTGGACCTGGGAGAAAGGTCATTACCTCAGACCCAGGTTCTGAGGCATCTGGGCCTGTCCCACGTAGGGCGCGGTCACCTTGGTGACCGTGGCCTACGCCTCGGGTCTCCGGAGCCGCCTCCCTCCCGCTCCGCCCCTGCTCGTCTCCTAGAGGTGACCCGCGGGGCCAGCAGCCCTCCGCCCGTCCGGGCGCGCCCCCTAGAGCCGGAGCGGGAGAGCGCGGCGGGGACGCGGCGGCGGGGACGCGCGGCGGCTGCGCGGGGGCGGACGCAGCAGGCACACGCGCTTCCCGGCGCCGGCTTCCGGCCCGGCGAGCGGAGGGAGCGTCCGCCCGCTGCGCGGCCCCTCGACCTGCCGCGTGGCCTCCGCAAGCCCGTGAGGTTATCTCCTTGCCGCGACCTTGAGGCCTCCGGCACGGCCAGGTGTCCCTCCCTCCAGCGCCGGCTTCCAGGCTTCGCCCTTGCCCTCCAGGCCCCGGGGAGACGGCCGCTGCCGGGCTGCCCCTCCGAGCTCGCTGCCTCCCCCCCCGCCCCGGGGATGCCAAGGCCCTGGCCCGCCTCGCCTCCCCCCGCCCCGACCCCTTCCTAGCTCTAGAACTCCAGGTCACCAAAGCACCTCCCTCGAGCTGGCCTATTGGTCCGCCTCCGCGGCCACCCCTGCCCGCACGGGGCCGCTTCCCCCGACAGGGCTGGGGAGCTGTACCCCCTCCAGCCAGGCCTTCTGCGCGCCCCCTCCCCCACTTCCTGGTCCCGACTCCCCCATCCCCGCAGGTACCTGCAGCAGCAGCTTGACCCGCTCGATGGGCGCTACCGCCGTCTTGGAGATGGCCGCGGCCACTCCACCCGCCAGGAAGTCCTTGGCGAAGGACACAGCGGCATCTGTCATGTTGAAAGGAATGAGACGGGCGACTGCGGGAGGAACGGGCCGGCACTCCGGGACTCTGGGGCGGAGCGAAACAAATGGCCGGTTTATATAGGGCGAGCCGGTGCCCGGGCGGCCGGCGTCGGGGGCGGGCCTGGGCGGGCCTGGGCGGGCGCCGAACTCCGGCGCGCGGGCCGGCGGGGCGGCTGAGTGGCTCGGCGCGCGGGGGGCGGAGCCGCGGAGTCGGGCCCGGGGCCACCCCTCCCCGCCGCGCCGCTCGCGCGCCGCACCTGACCCGGCGCCGAGGACCCGGCGGCCCCAGGGAATACCCGGGGCCGGGCCGCTGGACCCTGGGAGAGGCCTGCGGGTGGGGAGGGCGGGTGAGGTCACGGTGTGCCTGGATAGAAACCTCTGCAGTATTTAAGGGGACGCCCCCCCAAAATCTCGGAAGCTAAGATAAATAATATTTAAAAAGAAAATGATGTGGGCAAACGACGGCCGGTCGCTCGTTTCTGCAAATAAAGTTGAATTGGAGCCCCAGGGTTGGGATTAGGGTGAGGCAGATGAGGCAGGGTCCTGCGAGTGCGGGGTGCGATCTTGTCTTTATTTTAAAATGTTGATTAATCTGTTCATCATGGATTTTGGCCTTACTTTTTTTTTTTTTTTTTAAGATTTTATTTATTTGACAGAGAGAGAGAGAGACACAGCGAGAGAGGGAACACAAGCAGGGGGAGTGGGAGAGGGAGAAGCAGGCTTCCTGCTGAGCAGGGAGCCCGATGCGGGGCTCCATCCCAGGACCCTGGGATCATGACCTGAGCCGAAGGCAGACGCTTAACGACTGAGCCACCCAGGCGCCCCTTGGCCTTATTTTTGACTTTTTAGAAATGGTGCACTAAAAATCATTTGCTTTGATTTGATTGCTGAGTTGTTTGGTGCCCCTTAAATTTTGTGCTAGGGCAGGAGCCTCATTCTTTTCACCCGAGACCTGGCACTGCTCTGGAGCTTCCCCGGTGAAGCCAGAGGAAACTTGGGGAACAGCAGAGTTGGGACACTGTCAGCGTGCCCCAGACTCTGGTTTGCAAAAACGATTTAACAAAGATCTTGCCGGGAATTGGCAGAGGAGAGGCCAAAGGACTCGGCTGGGGGTGGAGGCATTATTTTAGCCAGAAGCCAAATAAAGAGGTCGTACCAGGAAGGTTAAGAGGCTGTGTGAACTAGGTTGGCATTTAGCTCCTTGGACGCCAAGTAAAGTGCTCTTGGATTGAGTAGATTCCTGAACTCCAGAAGCTTTTAGAGGAATCAGTAGAATTTGATTGACAGCTATTGTGTCAATGGACAAGTGCTTATTGAGCCCCTTAATCCCTACAGTGGGTAAGCATTTGCCAGACAAGTCCTTAAAAACCTACTTGCTAGCTTGAGTGCACTCTTAGGTTCCGAACAGTAGCGGAGAGTGTAATCACGTATCATATGTCTAAGTAATCACAACAATGTTTATAAAAATGATACTGTTGTAAACTGCAACTGCTGCCGATCTGGAGGTCGCCCAGCACACCGAAGACACACGGTGTGTATCCCTCACTTTCCTTTCCTGCCCTCTCCCACCACCTTCTCCAGATCTGCCCATTGAAGGGCCCAATTCTAGGGTTCCTCCAGCGTCGTGAGGTCCTTCATTTAACTATGCTTTGCAATTTGTGAGTCTTCCCGGGAACCCCGGCAACCTGAAGTGATGAGCACACACGGAGAGTGTTCAAAGAAGAGCAGTCTGGAACCCAGCTTTGTTGATCCTGGCTGAGACCCTTGACTTACGTTAATGAGAAGCCGCTCCCTTTCTCATGAGTTGATTATAACGGTGATGCAGCCGGATACAGAAATGACCTTGCTGTAGAGTTTCAGTGATGAAGTATGTTCTCTGGAAGAGATAGTCCCTCCTCTTACCTTTACTGGTGAGAGAATTAACAGCGAAACCAAAAATCTGCGGAGCATTTTATTGAGATGGAGGTGGTTTTTAGAATGCATTTCAAAGTAGAATTCAAAACCTTTCCAGTTTGAACTCTTGATGTTCTGGTTAATGCATTTTTATTGAAATGTTAATTACTCTATGATACCCCTTGCCTTCACTTAGGTACCCCTTTTCTGTCTTTCACTGGCCACCTCTGCTACTCCCTTTGAGCATGATGTCCCTACTGCTTTCTATTCCGAAACTCTTTTGCTGTTTCAAGCACTTTCACATGTACTGTTCTGTCAGATTTCCATCTCACCGCAAAAAGATGATCAAATAATGACGTAGAATTTGTCCCTTCTCAGTCTTTGGGTGCTTAAGTGTAGTTCTATTGAAGATGAAATACAAAAAGCAACTCCATGCCATGATTTGGTATTTGCTAAATCCACTGTGGGCGGGAGCTTTCTTAGTTGCTTATGAACAGGTATGCTTCAAGGAGTCAGATAGATGTAAAGTGTCAAGGTCATAAAAGACAAAGAAAGACTGAAGAACTGTCACAGATTAAAGGAGAGTAAGGAGAATGACAGCTTAATGCAATGTGTGATCCTGGACTGGACCCTGGACCAGAAAAAGGAAATTGATGGTACTATTGGTGAAATTTGAGTATCTGTAGATTCCTTACCAGTAGTCCACCAATACTGTTCTTAGGTTACAATGGTTATGTAAGATGGTAACATTTGGAGAAGTTGAGTGAAGGAAATTTAGAAATTCTTTTTTAAAAAAAGATTTTGTTTATTTGACAGAGAGCGAGCAGCAAGAGGCAGAGGGAGAGGGAGAAGCAGACTCCCCACTGAGCAGGGAGCCCAACGTGGGGCTTGATCCCAGAATCCTGGGATCATGACCTGAGCCAAAGGAATCCTCTTAACCGACTGAGCCACCCAGGTGCCCCTAGGAATTCTTTATACTTTGTGTGTGTGCAAAATTTTTGTGTCTGAGAGTTAAAAAAAAAAAAAAAAAAGAGAAGAAGAAACCAGGAACAAGAGCCCAGGAAAAATAGAGACTAATATTAATGATGATAATGATGATGTTGGTGGTGGTATATGGCTGGTCAATTCATTAAAAACAAATTCCTTCAGTGAAGCATTAGTGGGGGCTCTGTGTTAGTAACTACTGTGTTTCTGGAAGCTTTTTAGAATACATGTATAATTAAGAAAGAGGAACTAAAGCTAAGGTAGTGCCTAGTAATTCTCAAGAAAAAACTAGGAGGAAGGTCAGAAATGATACTTGGGCCTCAGTTATCTATGTACCAACACACCCAGAATATAGGTAATAAAGTGAATGTAAAATGTTAATACAAGCAAGAAAATGCAATTTTATAGGTATGGTGCAAACTTGGTAGAGTAGGACTTCTGTCTGGAAAAGGAAGGGGAAACCTGTTTCAGAGAGATACCATGTAGAAGGACAGCAGTGTAGTAACAATATATCAAGAAGGTATAACCAGTAATTAATTGGCTGGAGGGGGGAAAGCATTCAGTGAAAATGAAAGGGAGAAATGAAAGTGATCATGGTCGTGGAGGTATAGAAGGAACTGCCTGGTTAGATAACAGCTGTGAATAATACTTCATAAAACCATCACATAGGCGAGAGATGGTGATCAGAGGCATAAACCATCCGAATACCTGCTGTAAGTCTCATTATTCTGATAGCAACACATTGGATACATTTTTTTTTAAAGATTTTATTTATTTATTTATTTGAGAGAGAGAGAGAGAGAGAAACAGCATGAGAGGGGAGAGGGTCAGAGGGAGAAGCAGGCTCCCCGCCGAGCCGGGAGCCCGACGTGGGACTCGATCCCAGGACTCCAGGACCATGACCTGAGCCGAAGGCAGTCGCTTAACCAACTGAGCCACCCAGGCGCCCCACATTGGATACATTCTTAACTCTCTTGTTGATAATTGCAGTTCTCAGAAGACTAAAGACTCAGTGAGGTAAATTGCTAAACTGGGCTTAATCCTGACAATAAATAAGAAAGATCTGGTTAGCAAAGTGAAAGTGACAAGAATCTTGGGGACACTGACCATGCCATTTGGATCTGTTAAGCAGAAGAATTCTGGGCATGGTCAGAGAGGTTAAGAAACGTGTGTGTGTGTTGGGGGGGGGGCGGGTAGAATTCAAAAAGATCAGAGAAAAGATAAATAGATGCCCTGGCCAAATACCGAAAGAGAAAGATAGCTCAAGAGGGCAACAGGTTCCAAAGATAAAATTCAAACCTGTACAATTTAGAAAAATTCCAATGAGAAATTACAAAGGGAGAGATAAATGTAAGTGTCCTTACAGATTATTCTCTGAAGAGCTCAGATTTTAAAAGTACATATATAGATGACAGGAGGGCTGGACTTCCAAGGACAAAGACCAAAGAGTATCACAAACCTCTAGGAACTGAGTCAGAAGGGCTAAAGTCCAGAATAAACCCAGGCTTATAAAATGGGATGGACCACAATAAAGGGTTCTAATGTTATATTTATTGCAGGACAATTAAGGATGAGGTATTAGAGCTTAACGGTAGTGTGTGTGATAAAGAACTGAGGGTCTTCGTTGACTGGGAGTTGGCAATGCCAAAAACTGCTGATGAGTATTGAATTGGGCCAAGAGGATGGTGGTGAACAGATCAGGGCCTCTGCTGGCCGGCCCAGAGAGATTCATGCTCACTTCTGGATGCCATGTTTTAGAGGACATCAACAAACTATAACATATTCAAAGAAGGCATTAGGAAAGTGAAGTGCCTGTAAATTGTGTCGTATGAGAAATGACTGAATATTCGAATGAGAGATACTGGGAAAGAGCTTTGCGTCAAGGAGGGACATCATAACTGTGTTCGTGGGGTGCCTGGCTGGCTCAGTGGGAGGAGCATGCAAGTCTTGATCTCGGGGTCATGAGTTCGAGCCCCATGTTAGGTGTAGAGATTACTTGAATAAATAAATAAACTTAAAAAAAATAACTGTGTTCATAATTTTTTTTTTTAAAGATTTTATTTATTTGAGAGAGAGAATGAGAGACAGAGAGCATGAGAGGGAGGAGGGTCAGAGGGAGAAGCAGACTCCCCGCCGAGCAGGGAGCCTGATGCGGGACTCGATCCCGGGACTCCAGGATCATGACCCGAGCCGAAGGCAGTCGCTTAACCAACTGAGCCACCCAGGCGCCCCGACTGTGTTCATAATTGAAGGACTGTCAGGGAGAAGACGATTAGACATTCTGTGTGGACAGTCAACACCAGCTGGTATCATGAAGGTAAACTTTAGCTGAACAAGAGATGACTTTCTAAAATATGAGCTACTTAAAGGTGGAATGGTTTGCTTTATGATGTGGGGAACTTCTCACCGCTGGAGATGTTAAGAGTTGAGGCAGAATGACCCCTTGTTAGGGACACTGTAGAGGAGATTGTTGTGTCGATTGGGAAGAGTTCTGCACCCTTCTGATTCTAAGATTCTATGTATCTTATTCTTATTCATGTACCTATCTATGTATCTTATGTATCCTTTGTCTCTCTATAAGTTTGAATGGCTTTGAGCATCTGAGTTTGGGAATCTGGGACAAAATAGGAAGAGGGAGGTAATTTAGCCCAGTGGTCAAGAGGGTGGGCTCTGGAGACACACTGCTAGAGTTCCAACACTGGTTCTACCACTTGCTGTCAGGCCTTGGGTAAGTTGCTTAAACCCTCCAAACTTATAATTTCTTCTGGTGTAAAATAGTAATGATAATAGTACCTATATCTCGAAGTGTTACAGGATTTCTTTTCCTTCGGTGCCCGCAGTTCTTGGTCACACCGCTTCGAAGAATGAAGAGGTAGACCAGATAAAGAGCGGTGGGCAGCAAAGCAATGTTTATTGAGCGATAGTACAAAGCTCCCAAAGAGGGAGGGGACCCGAGAGGGTTACCACGGGAGTTTCTAAGTCTAGGGTTTTTTATGGCTTGCTGGCGGGTTGTTTTAATCTGATTAACCCTCATGCGCCTGTCACCCAGCCAGGTTTTTGTCATCTTTATAGGGCCGGGCCCTTTGTCCCTGCCTGCCTTTCTTCCAACTCTCCTTCATTGGGAAGGAAGTAGGGACAATTAAATGAGATAATGTATGCATAAACAGTCTGGTACATAGTGAGCATTCAGTACACGTTAGATTTTATTAAAACACTGGGGGCCTGGCTGGCTTAGTCGGTAGAGCCTGTGATTCTTGATCTCTGGTTTGGGAGTTCAAGCCCCACAATGGGCATAGAGCTCACATTAAAAAAAATAAATAAAAGGTTAAAAAAAATACTAAGAAAAATACTAACTTAGGTTGACCAACTCTGAGTTTTAATGGACAAATCACTCCAACTTTGCTTAAGTAGGGCTGTAAGCCAGTTCTCAGTCCCAGGCAAGGACCCTACCTATAATCTGGTAACCATATCAGAGACAATTTAAGCAGGATTTGAGTGTCTAAGAGGTACCCAGAAAAAGCACTCTCGGTTTTGTGACCTGGCTTGCATTTGCAATATGGAAGACTGCGATGAGACCCTGGTGTTTGCTGTGCAGTTACTGAGGAGAAAACAATGCTCATGGTTTGTCAACCAATCTTCCTGTCTCTAGCCTCTCATTACTACTTCAGCTTCTGGAACAGTCTTGCTCACATCCAGTTTTCTTTCTTTCTTTCTTTCTTTCTTTCTTTCTTTCTTTCTTTCTTTCTTTCTTTCTTGTTTAAGATTATTTGAAAGAGAGAGCAGAGCAAGTGTTGGGGGGAGGGGGAGAGGGAGAAGCAGGCTCCCCGCTGAGCAGGGAGCCTGATGCAGATGTGGGGTTTGCTTCCAGGACCCTGGGATCATGACCTGAGCCGAAGGCAGACACTTAACCGACTGAGCCACCCAGGCACCCCCATATCCAGTTTTCATCACATCCCTTGTGTTGCTCAAGAAACAAGTGATTCCTCCCTCTTTGCTTGGTGGGTCAAACCTAAACTCCTCAGCTTAGCATTTGAAGCCTTTTTCCCTCCCATCTCCCCCAAGGATTTAATTTCTAGCCACTCTGGGCAGGCTTAGAAAGCATTTGCTGGATTCTAGCCTGGGGCAGCTGCTTAAGACAAAAAAGCAAAACAATCTTATTGAGGTGTAATCGTCATACAATAAAACTGTACTTATTTAGAGTATACAATTTGATCAGTTTTTTTACATATGTGTACATCTATGAAACCATTACAATTAAGATAGTGAATGTTCCCATAACCACACTAAAAATTCTCTCTCTTTCCCCAAACAACCACTGATCTGCTTTCTGTCACTGTAGTTTCCATTTTCCTAGAATTGCATATAAAACGAAATCATACAGGGGCAGCCTGGCTGGTTCAGTTGGAAGAGCATGTGACTCTTGATCTCAGGATTGTGGGTTTGAGCCCCACATTGGTTGTAGAGATTACTAAACAAAATAAACTTTAAAAGAATAAATGGTTGGGGCGCCTTGGTGGCTCAGTCGGTTAAGTGTCCGACTCTTGATTTCGGCTCAGGTCATGATCTCAGGGTTGTGAGATCAAGCCTAAGCCCCGTGTCAGGCTCTGCACTGGGCGTGGAGCCTGCGTGATTCTCTCTCTCCCCCTCTCCCTCTACACCCCCTACCCTGCTCGTGCACACACTCTCTCTAAAAAATGAAGAAATAGAATCATACAGTATGTACCCCTTTTTTGGGGGTTCTGCCTTCTCTCACTTGATGTATGTATATAAATCAATATATCAATATCTATGTATATATATACTTTGGGGATTCATCTGTGCTTTTTTGTGATTTAGTAGCCAGTGCCTTTCTATTGCGAAGTAGTATTTGACTGCATGGATACACCACATTTTGTTTATCCATTCATCAGTGGATAGACATTTGGGTCGTTTCCACCTTTTGCCTATCATGCATGATGCTGCTATAAACATTCGTGTACAAGTTTTTGCGTGGACCCGTTTTCATTTCTCTTGAGGTATATACCTAGAAGTGGAATTGTCAGACTGTTTTCCCAAGTGATTGTAGCATTTCACATCCCCAACAGCAGAGTACAAGAGTTCTAGTTCCTTCACATCATGAGGTCTTAGCCACCAGCTCTTCCTTGTCATTTCATGTTGCATCCCCTCCCCCAAGAGTTTCTTCCCATCCACTCCTTTGGTGGTATCTTTCAGTCTCTTGGCTTTAAAAGCCATCTCTTTGCTGATAACACCCAGATTCCGATCTCCGGCCACCACTCTCCCCTGAACTCCATCCAGACTTGTCCAGGTTTGCCCAGGACGGTCCTGGGTTATACGTTATTATTCTGACATAATTATTAATAGTGTTCTGGTGTATTACTTTCCTATTGTAGCTGTAAAAAATCACCACAAACTCAGTGGCTTAAGCAACACAAATTTATTATCTTACAGTTCTGTAGGTCAGAACTCTGACATGGTACTCACTGGGCTAAAACCAAGGGCTCTAGCAGGACTGTGGCCCTTTCTGGAGGCCCTGGGGGACTGCCCATTTCCTGGCTCATTCAGGTTGTTGGCTGAATTCAACTCCTTGTGGTTGTAAGACTGGAATCCTCTTTCCTTGCTGGCAGTCAGCTGAGGGTTATTCTCAGCTTCTAGAGGCCACCCTACACCTTGGCTCATGGGCACCTTTGTCTTCAAAGTTAGCAGCAATGAGTCAAGTCCTTCTCATGCCCCATTTCTTCTGCCTCTTGTTCCATCCTTGAGTCTCTCCGACCCGCTCTTCACTACCTCCCTCTTCCATGGTTAAGGACTCATGTGATTAGATTGGGCACACCTAGATAAACCATGATCATCTCTCCATCTCAATGTCCTTAAACCTTAATCACATCTGCAAAGTCCCTTTTGCCATATGAGGTAAATAGTCACAGGTTCCAGAGATAAGGATGTGGATACCCTTGAGGCAGGGATCATCATTCTCTCACCCCAGGTTTGGACAACTGTCTGCTTGACTTCTCTACTTGGATGTTTCATGGGCATTTCAAATCTAACATGTCCAAAAGAGAACTTTTAATTCCTTCCCCACCAAAAATCTACCCTACATTGTCACATGGCAACATTATCCACCTTGTCAATCAAGTCAAAAGCCGAAAACCTAGGTGCCATCTTTAATTGCTTCCTTTTATTTGCTACATTCAATTGCTCCTCAAATCCTGCTGAGTTCAACTCCAAAATATGTCTGAATACTCTCTTCTCTCCAGCTTTAGTGCTACCATTCAAATCTAAGGCATCATTTCATTTTTTAAAAGATTTCATTTATCTATTTGGGAGAGAGAACAAGTGGGGTGGGGAGGGGCAGAAAGAGAGGGAGAAACAGACTTCCCGCCGAGCAGGGAGCCCCATGCGGGGCTCGATCCCAGGACCCTGGGATCATGATCTGAGCCGAAGGCAGACGCTTAACCCACTGAGTCACCCAGGTGCCCCCAAATCTAACTTCTTATTATCGCGCCAACAGTGACATATGATCTGGCCCTCTGTCCAGCCTCATCTCTCACACACACTTTTGCACCTCTGTTCCCTCTGCCAGAATGCTCTTCTCCCTAGCTCTTTGCACGGTTGGCTCATTGTCATCTTTCAGGTCTCATCTCAAATATCACCTCTCAGAGCACTTAAAATATTTCCCTCAGGGGCGCCTGGGTGGCTCAGTCGTTAAGCATCTGCCTTCGGCTCAGGTCATGATCCCAGGGTCCTGGGATCGAGCCCCGCATCGGGCTCCCTGCTCAGCGGGAAGCCTGCTCTCCCTCTCCCACTCTCCCTGCCTGTGTTCCCACTCTCCCTGCCTGTGTTCCCCCTCTCGCTGTGTCTCTCTCTGTCAAATAAATAAAATCTTTAAAAAAAAAAAATTTCCCTCACTCCCACCTAATTCTCTGATAAAGCACCCTGTTTGTTCCCCTCATACCATTACAATTTATAATTACCTGACTTGCAGATTACTTTTTTATTGACTCTCAATCTTCTAGAACGTAAGCTCCAGGAGGGCAAGGAACTTATCTGCTTTACTTTCCACTGTGTCCAGAGGTCCCAACAGTTGTCAAATTGATGTGTGAAAGCCAGTCTTCTTACTCTATCCCACTTTTTGCTTGCTTCCATCTTTGCGACACTGCATATGACCCACCTTCAACCTGCAACCTATCCTTAGACCTATTCGATCTCCAAACTATTCTTGACCAACTAATATCCTCTCCTTTCCTTCAAAACTTAGCTCAAGACTCGTTACTGGCTCCTCTCACCTATGAGGATCCCTTTCTTTTTTCTTTCTTTTTAAGTAGGCTCCACACCTGTTGTGGAGCCCAATGTGGGGCTTGAACTCACGACAGGGGTTTGAACTCACTGAGATCAAGACCTGAGCTGAGATCGAGTTGGACACTCAACTGACTGAGCCACCCAGGCGCCCCTATGATGATCCCTTTAATCACTGATTCAGTAGGTATACAGGGAGCCCCTTGGTAGTCTTATAGACAGTTGCTACCACATTATCATGTCTTTGCTTGTACTTGCTTTGTAATCAGGGCCATTTCTTGTATGTAGGGATGTTTTATCTTTAAGACTGTGCTTTTCCTGCATTAATGTTGTATCACATTTCTTTATAATCCTCCTAAAGTACTTAGTCCACTTTGATGCACACCTGCAGCCGTAAAGCAGAAAAGCAGAACACTCCCTGAGAAAATGAAAATAAGCTGGAAGTTTATTTTAGGAACAAAGCTAGAGGTTTTTTAAAGTTAATTTTATTTATTTATTTATTTATTTATTTATTTATTTATTTATTTTAGTAATCTCTACACCCAACGCGGGGCTCAAACTCACGACCCCAAGATCAAGAGTCGCACGCTCTTCTGACTGAGCCCGACAGGCGCCCCCCAAAACCAG
>NC_138385.1:25763347-25771593 GCF_054177405.1 Leptonychotes weddellii
GAAGGCAGTCGCTTAACCAACTGAGCCACCCAGGCGCCCCTTCCCCACTTAACTTTATTGAAAAAGCCAAAACTACAGCTCAGGGGACATTCCTGTGTGTGACAGTAGCAAGAGTGTGGCTATCCGGGGGCGCCTGGGTGGCTCAGATGGTTGGGCGTCTGCCTTCGGCTCAGGTCATGATCCCGGGGTCCTGGGATCGAGCCCCACATCGGGCTCCCTGCTCGGCGGGGAGCCTGCTTCTCCCTCTCCCACTCCCCCTGCTTGTGTTCCCTCTCTCACTGTGTCTCTGTCAAAAAAAATAAATAAAATCTTTAAAAAAAAAAAAGAAAAGAGTGTGGCTATCCATCTCATCATATGGGTGGAAGAATACACAGAAGATATTAACACGATGTAAGTAACCTGAGGCTCGGATTTTAGAGCTAGTGAAAAAAATAATTTTTTTGCAGATTTCAGAACTTTAAAAAAATTGGTCGCCTCAAGGAATATGAAGAGCTAATAAATAGGGACTATTCACTATGGGTAAAGAAGTTGCCACCCTCTGCATTGTAACAGCTTGGGCTACAGATGAGATCCTCCACTATAACTCACCTTAGGGATGAATGACCAAACAACATTTTTCTTTGGAAATTACATTTAACAGGGAAAAATACTTCCAACATACTGAAAGCCTGTGTGTGTGTGTGTGTGTGTGTGTAAATTAACAATTTAATATTACTGTCTTTTAATGCATAGATAGGCACTATTTGAAAGTAAGGTTATATAATCTTGCCATGGAGTTCCCAAAGTGGAACAACCCAAAATTTGATTTTTAAAAAATCAAGTAGAGATGATTAGCCTGAAGTGTTTTCGTTCAGTTCTATTTTTCTTTTTGATATGTGTGATCCTTTTCTAGGCAACTGGGACATCTTGTGAGAATAACTAAGTTGACTAAATAATTTATTTTCAGGGTAGGCTTGCAAAGCAAGTGGAAAAGGCAGGGAATTCAGGCCACTTCAACTGTACATGATTTCAATTGGAAGAACGTCTTCTGGGGCATTAAGTGGTCACAGTAAAAACCGCCTTCCTGAAAAAAGATTCCTGAAATTCTTAAGCTTGAGATGCTTCAAATTTAAATAAAAAAGGATGGTTCTACTATGAGAGAGTGATGACTTTTAAATGTTAAAGGTTTTAATTTAGGGCGCCTGGGTGGCTCAGTTGGTTAAGCGACTGCCTTCGGCTCAGGTCATGATCCTGGAGTTCTGGGATCGAGTCCCGCATCGGGCTCCCTGCTCGGCAGGGAGTCTGCTTCGTCCTCTGACCCTATCCCCTCTCATGTGTTCTCTCTCTCTCATTCTCTCTGTCTCAAATAAATAAATAAAATCTTTAAAAAAAAAAAAAGGTTTTAATTTAGTTTCTTTTTTTAAAAGATTTATTTATTTATTTGAGAGAGAGAGAGTACCCACAGAGGGAGAGGGAGAAGCAGACTCCCCGCGGAGCAGGGAGCCCGACGTGGGGCTCGATCCCAGGACCCTGAGATCATGACCTGAGCCGGAGGCAGACGCTTCACCGACGGAGCCACCCAGGCGCCCCTTTCATTTAGCTTCTGATAGGGCGTAATTTATGCAGAGGTCAGCAAACATTAGGAGTTTCAGAAACAAGCGTGTTGGGAAGACTCGGGTCGAATGGACAACGCGAGGCCAGTGTGGGTTAGTGCAAGCTGCAGCCCTGTGGCTGAGCTCCTGATGTGCTACTTGCTCAGCTGCTTCGAGGACATGAGACTCTGAGGTCACGGTGATGCCCTTTCTTTGGTGTCGTGTAAGTTGCACATTTACGGAGTGTAATCGCACGTTTCGTTAATGCTAGCTTTTGTTATAAAATCTGGTGGAAGGCCACCATGCAGCAGTCGTGTTGGGAAGCTCTTCCAGGGCACAGGTGATCACCAGGACATCAGTTTGGAGCTTGGAGCTGGTTCTGTGGCTGAATCTTCTCACTTCCAAGAGCAGCAGATGGGAGTATCCTCTCGCCACTCTGCGCACACACAGTTATGAGATGACATTTTTTTTTATGATTATAACACGCCTTCGGGCAGTGCACTTCTTGTTTCATTCAGTTTTAAAGAGTTGGTTTTTTAGACTTCAGCTGTCCAGTTTTGAAGAACTTTTTAAGTTCCCGCAATTCCTGGGGCTTCAAACTCTGATCCACCCCTGGGGTCAATTTACAGCTCAGAGGAGACACAATGTAACCATTTTGGTAAAGACAGATTCTCTTGCAGAACTCAAAGGTGCCAAACATAACTCCAAAATATGGAACTATCTGTTTAAAAAGAAATGAAGATCAGGTTAAAATCTTAAAAAGAAAATGTCAGTGCATCTGCAGTCAACCTGGACCAGGGTAAACTGAGGTAAAGGCTGTGGACAATACAACATCATTCTTTTTGGAGTCCGGGAAGATGGCAGAATGAAAGCTGACCCGGTGTGGGTTGGGGGAGCATGGCCTGGATTAATATGCCTGTGGACAACCTGACACTTGTTCAAGGTTAGTCCAGAGTTCTTAATCTTTTTTTGTTGGGGCGGGGGGGAGTCATGAAATTCTTTGGGAATGTGATGAAAGCTATGGATCCTCTCCCCAGAGAGATGCACATACCTATACATTTTTGCATATGATGTTAGGCTGGGAGATTAGGTTCCCCTTAGGAGTCCATGAACCCCCATGTCAGGAGCCTCTACGCTGAATGCTCAGCTCCTCCAGGATGGGGTGTCAGATGCCCTGCCACTGCACAGGGTCCCCCTGTCTCTGGGCTGACCGCCAGCCCGCGCTCATGGGTCAGTGCTAGACGGGGGTGTCCCCAGGCAACCTGTAGGGGTGCAGCAAGGGAAAGGGCTAGAATCCAAAGAGGCGGGGAAGCAAGGGATGCACCGCCCTTCTCACCTTCAGCAAGTTGGCTGTCAGTCCATTCCAGAGTGCCAGGACCCCTTGGGCTTTGACTATCTGCCGGAAGCAGTCCACTGCTCCTGAGAAATGGACATCCACTCCTCCATGGTGGGGAAGGTGCGGGCTCTGAGCCTGGCAGGAAATACAGAAGATGGGACGCGGTGATTTGGTCACCAGGAAAGAAATGTTCTAGTCAGGGAAGCCAGGGTCTCAAGTCTGGGCTCTGGTTGTTATGCTCTTGGCCAAGATGCCTGCCAAGAATGGGTGCCACAGGGCGCTTGTTCGACGGGCTCAGAATGAATATTAACGCGCAGTGAAGTCAGGACACCCCGTTCACCTATTTGTGGCTTATTTTGCTTGGAAGGAAGCAACCATTCAGGACAGACTAAACTTCATACTTAACGTCGCTTCCCAACCTATGCCCCCTGGACATGATAAACGTTCTCCCGCGCCCTTAACCTTTTCTAAATACCCCTCCTCCCCTGGTCTCCTTGTCTTAACTGATGCCTCCTCTGTGAAGTTCTCAAGCGTGGGCTGCTCATTTCCCCACATCCCAGATGTCCCAGGGTGAAAAGCAGAGGGATAGCGGCATTCTTCTAGCTCCCTCTTACTGTCCCCAGACCCCGATTCCTTCCCTCTTGTGGTAGAAGTTCTTGCCTGGGGCTCATGTCCCTCAACCACACTCCTTGTTGCTGCTCGCATCTCTTGACCTCCTGAAGGTCTTCTCCATTCACTGAAGACGGTGCCACCTGGTGGCTTCCCCTCTTCCAGATTCACCATCATCTTAGGGAACTTCAGCATCTATAAGACAACCAACCCATCCCACACCCAGTTTCTGGACCTCGACTTCAGTGATCCTTACTTTTACGCCTCTTTGGCCACCCACAACTTTGGCCACTTCATGGACTTCATCACGACTTCCAGAACAATCCTGACTGATCACCAACATGCTCCATCTCTGAAAGTAACGTTTTTGTCCTTCAGTAGAAGACAGTTTTGGGGTCAGGTGAAAGGACTTTTTTAAAAGATTTTATTTATTTAGTTGACAGGGAGAGACACAGCGAGAGAGGGAACACAAACAGTGCGAGTGGGAGAGGGAGAAGCCCGCTTCCCACCGAGCAGGGAGCCCGATGCGGGGCTCGATCCCAGGACCCTGGGATCATGACCTCAGCCGAAGGCAGACGCTTAACGACTGAGCCACCCAGGCGCCCCAAAAGGACTTTTCAGTCCATCTCTATACAAAACTGACACCTCTTGCCCAGTGGGAGGGGGACAGCCTCTCAGAGCTGGCTTTCAATAACGGTGTCAAGTTCACATGAAGCTTCGCACATACTTTGGTTTGTTTCTGAAACGTCTAGTTGAGACTAGCACAGCATTCTAGTGAAGTGGAATCAAGATTTTCCACTTAGGAGGGGCGCATGGCTGGCTCAGTCAGAAGAGCACACGACTCTTGATCTTGGGGTCCTGAGTTCCGAGCCCCAGGTTGGATGTAGTGATTACTTAAAAATAAATAAAGAAACAGCAACCAAAAAAGATCTTGCATGTGGGAGAGGCAGGATAGTCTAACAGTCCGAAAAGCAGAACCTCTGGAGTCGGACAAGTCAGTCTAGCTCTGGCCGCTTCACGTACGGGCCACGTGACCCTGGGCACTTACCTAACCCTCCTGAGCCTTAGTTTCCTTATTCACAGTACCCACTTCATGGGGCTGCTGTGTGAATTAAATGAGATATGCATGTAAAGCGATCAGCCGTGTCAGGCGCATGGTAAGGATCAGTAGGTATGAGCTAGTGCTATTACTATTACATAGAAAGTATGCTAAATACGGGCACCTGGGTGGCTCAGTCGGTGAAGCGTCTGCCTTCGGCTCAGGTCATGATCTCGGGGTCCTGGGATCGGGCCCCGCGTCAGGCTCCCTGCTCAGCGGGGAGTCTGCTTCTCCCTTTCCCTCTGCCTCTCCCCCTGCTTGTGCTCTCTCTCTCTCTCTCAAATAAATAAAATAAAATCTTAGAAAAAATAAAGTATGCTAAATAGCAATACAATCCCTTACCTAACGTTACTAGTCCTCCCCACCCACCTCTCAAATCTTAGACTTCAGAAGCCCCGGGACCATGGTGTCCTCATTCACCGGCCCCCTCCCTCGCTGGTTCCTATTATTCATCACAAGCCCCCAGGCACTTGCCCCCTCCCGTCTTCCGCAGGCCACCAGTTCCCTGCTGGCTTCAGTGGCTTCCCTTTCCAATCCTCGCCCAGCTTTTTCTGTTCCTACACTCAAAATCCTTGCCCCTCGTCCTTCAGCCGCTCTCACCCACACACCCCTGCTCTGCCCCAAGCCACTGAAGACGAATCCACAAAGGGGCAGATCGGTACCACTAAAGCTTCGAGGTTGCCAACCTCTGCTGGGCTTTCGTACTGCGAACCGAGCCTTCAGAGCATCCTTGCCTGTTCCTCAAGGCGGCCCTGCCAAACCTTCCCACAGCCCTTGACGCCCGGCACCCCGCACCCATTCCTCTACTCTAGGTGGGTCACCTGGTCTCCTGGTTCATAGAGAAAACAGACTGTGCAGGGCCTCACCTTTTGCTTCTTCGCATAAACATCTTTTCTTCCCACCAGTGCCCTGGATCTCACACCTTTGAACTCCTCTTGGGCACCCTTCCCAAGAGACCTGACTTTCCTCCTTAGCAAATGAATAAACTCAAGTCCCTCTCATCTTCAAAACAATTCCTTCTGCCGATCCTGACTTTGCCCTTCAGATACAGTCAAACCTCTCATTCCCACATTAATAGACAGTAAAATTACCTGGTTTCAGGGTAGAGGGCTAGCAGGTTTAACATACGTATCCATTTGTGTGACCACCATCACCATCAGGACACAGAACTGCTCCTTCCACCCCCGCCATTCTCATGTGCTGCCCCTTTGCTGTCAAGGCCTCCCCCATTCCCAGCCCTGGGCAGCCACCGGTCTTCTCTCTGTCCCTACAGTTTTGCCTTTTGAGAATGTCAGACAAATGGAAGCAAACAGCATGTAACCTTTTGAGACTAGCTTCTGAAAGTATTTTTTAAAAGTTTTATTTATTTAAGTAATCTCTACACCCCATGGAGGGCTCGAACTCACAACCCTGAGATCAAGAGTTGCATGCTCTTCCGACTGAGCCAGCCGGGCGCCCCTTGAGACTGACTTCTCTCACTCGGCACGATGCTTCTGAGATTCATCCATGTTGCTGTGTTCATCAATAGTTTCTTCTTGTTTATTGCTGAGTAGTATTCCATTGTGTGGCCGTACCACCGTGTGTCTGTCCACTCCTCTGTCAATGGACGTCCCTCTCCCTTCTCGTCTGCACTTACTGAAACAGCGGTAGGCTCTGGCAGACTCCACTTCCTCCCTCCCCACTGGCTGCTCTACTCACCGCAGTCTGGATCCGTGTCCGTGTCCGTGACTCTGCTTGTTGATTCTGGCCAGGCCTACCTTGGTTCCCTGCCTTTTTTTTTTTTAATTTTTAAATTTTCTTTTATTTCCAGAGCACTCACTGCCTTTTACGATTTGGTATAATTTACTTATTTCTTTTCTTATTTGTCTACTCCTCCCAACCAGAGTTTTAGCTCCGTGGAAGAAGGGATTTTTGCCTCTTTGGTTCACTACTGTATCTTCAGGATTCTCAACACATAGCAAATGTTCAAGAAATATTTGAATAGATGAAATATATTCACTCAGGGCCTCCTACCTGCCAAATTTAGTAGATGGGTTTTTTTTTTTTTTTCTTACTGGATTTTTGGGCAGCGTTTGGCACTAATAACCAGCAACTTTTTGTCCTCCTCAATTTATACAACTTCTCTAGGGAATTCTACTGTAGCCATGGCTTTAAACACCACCTACAGGTAGATGACTTCCAGATCTTTCTCTTTGGCCCTGACCTCCCCACCCTGAGCTCCAAAATCAAGCATCCAGCTGCCTACCGGACATCTCCACTGGGATAGCACACAGGTTCTCAAACCTTGACACACCTAGAACCCAGTGTTGCCTTTCATCTTGACCACATCAAATTTATTTCTAGCTAGCTATCTAGCTAGCTCCACACCCAGCCTGGAGCCCGACGTCAGATACTTAACCGACAGAGCCACCCAGGTGCCCCTCTTCTGTATTTATTTCAGTAAATGGCACGACTGCTCAGCCGGCTGCCCCAAGCCAGGAACCTGGGATTCCTTATCTGCTCACTCTTACTGCCCTAGCCCATCAGTCATCAAGTACAATCAATTTTATCTTCTAAATATGGTACTTCTCAGATCCATCTCCTTTTCTACATTCTCAACTGCCACTCTCTTAGTTCAGGCTACCACCATCTCATGCGTGAATCTTGACCCAGTCCTGTTCTTCCCAGTGCATTCGGAATGCATCTCTAACATTTCAGTGCGGACCACTGACTCCTTCACCGACTTTCTACCACCTATAGGATGAAATCCAAGCTCCTTAGAATGATATACAAGGCCCTTAAATGACAATTTTCCTAGCATTAAAAGCACCGTTCACCCCCTGCACTCCTTAGCAATATTTCTGTACTTCTATTAGCTCCCCTTATCCCCTCTGAAGACTTTTCATTTATTCAGATGTTTCTTGAGTAGCTACTATGTGCCAGACACTGAGGTTACAGCAGTGAACCAAACAAAGAGTCCCTGTTCCCACAGAGCTGAAATTCTAGTTGTGGGGAAGGAACAGGCAAAACAAATAAATGATTATATCAAATACTAAAAGGCAGCGAAGGCTCTGAAGAAAATCAAGGCAGGGAAAAGATACAGGGAGTGCCTGGAGGGTGTTGAAGTTTTTATTAGGGTGGTCCCCGAAGACTCACCAAGAAGATGATGACCTTTGAGTGAAGGTCTGAAGGAAGTGAATTGTATAGTTATCTGCAAGGGCCCTGGGGCAGGAGCTTGCCTGGGGTGTTAGAGAGACAACAAGGAAGCCAATGTGGTGGGAACAGAATGAACAAGAGAGAGAGTAACAGGACAAGGCATCAGAAAAGTAACTGGCGACTAGACCACGACTGGACCCCATAAGGCTGGTAGGCCATCGTAAGTATTTTGACTTGAATTACTGAGTGAGAATGGGAGATGCTGCTGGGTTCTCAACAGAAGAGTGACAGAGCCTTGGGATGCCTGGGTGGCTCAGTCCATCAAGCTTCTGCCTTCGGCTCAGGTCACGATCTCAGGGTCCTGGGATGGAGCCCCATGTCGGGCTCCCTCTCCCTCTGCCCCTCCCTCCCCCCACTCGTGCTCTCACTCTCAAATAAATAAATTAAAAAAAAAAAAAGAAATTCCCATCCAGGGGCGCCTGGGTGGTTAAGTGTC